>NW_004444087.1:5512429-5547507 GCF_000243295.1 Trichechus manatus latirostris
ATATATATATATATATAGTACATTCTGTTTATCCATCCATCTGTTGATGGACATTTAGGTTGTTTCCATCTTTTGGATATTGTGAATAGTGCTGCAATGCACATTGATGTACAAGTACCTATTTGTGTTCCTGCTTTCAATTCTTTTGGATGACGTGTACTTTTTGACAGCCACACCATGATATCACTCAAACTGAGTCTGTGATTATTTAAAACCCCTAAAAACTTTCTCTAAATATGCTGCTGCTAAACTATGTCTACCCTGTTCCAATTTTAGAAAGTTAGTTTGGATTCAGCTTCAGAATGTGGCATGCCTCACTATACTGTTTTACCTTCTTAGATTCCTTCCATCTTCCCAGCCTGTTGAGTCCCTTGGTGAATCTGATCATCAGGCTCCCAGTGTTCCTATTCGGTCAATGGTGAACACACTGAACTAGACATAGCTGAGGACAGAGCCATGCGGTCCTCCACTGAATACCTCCATCTAATATGACACTGACCCATTAATCAGCTCCCTTTGAGCATAGGTCGATCAATCAACCGATTACAACAGTAGAATATTAGTAGCTACCAGCACAATGTCTCCTTCTCCTTATGAAATCTCACGAGGATTTTATAAAAGATGATGTCAGACGCCTTATTGAGAGACCCTGCGCCTGCAGCAACCCCCTGGTCTGCTGGCCCTGCAACCGTGACTTGGAAGGAAGTGGGGTAGTCTGCAATGGCTCACTCCTAGGGGACTGGCACCAGTGCCTTGTGGTTACTGCTCCCTCCTCTAGAAGATCAGTGAGCATCCTTTTAATGGCCTGCCTGGCTCCTTTTCCACTCACCAGGTGATACTGGTACAATCCACCATCTGTCCTAGTGAAAATCCAGGCTGCATCTGCTCCCTCCTGTCCTTACACCCTTCTCCTTTTCCTCCTCAGTCATTTCTGCAAAGATTGCCTTCAGCAGCCTAGCAGTCTCACCCAGGAATTCCCCCAGTGCTGGGGCTAGAATTTCTCAGGAGTCTGGAGATCTGAGTGCATTCAGAGCAGCTCCTGCCAGCTCCCCTTCCCCTGTCCTCAAGGAACTCTGGCCCAGGTCAAAAAGAAGGCATGCAGAGCAGCATTGCTTAGCACCTGACCCCAAGGGCCCTGGCTGGGGCCTTAGCATTTTCTCCCCACCCCTCCACCTGTCTCCAACAGGACCAGGTGCTAGGGTAGGCCCTGGGGACCCGGAGAGGAAGGGATGGTCCCCTTCCCTCAAAGGGCTCATAGTCTCAAAGGGGAGGCAGACAGGCAAGCAACAGATTGAACCTCAGCGTCTGAATGTCGTATCAAAGAAATTCGGACAAATATCAAAGAAATCTGGACAAAAGCTTTAGAAGCGCAAGGAGGGAATGATTCATCTTCCCCAGAAAAAGGGAAGGCTTCCCAGGGGAGGTGGCATTTGAGCTGGGCCCTGAAGGATGAGTTAAAATTTTAGGGAGAACTTCTGAATACACTAGGTAGAGAAGGGAAACAGAATTCCAGCAAAGGGGAACAGCATGGGTGAGGGCACAGAGGAGTGATGGGGCATATTTAGAGAACAATGATTGTCTTCATTTCCTCGGGCTTCTGGAACAAATTACCACAAAGTGGGTGGCTTAAAACAGAAATTTATTTTCTTACAGTTCTAGAGGCTAGAAGTCTAAATTTAGGGTGTCAGCAGGGCCATGCTGTCTCTGAAGTCTCTAGGGGAGGATCTTCCCTTGTCCCTTCCAGCTGCTGGTAGCCCCAGGTGTTCCTTGGCTTATGGGAGCAACACACCAATCCCTGCTTTCATCTTCATGTGGCCATCATCCCTGTGTCTCTCTTCCTCTTTTTATAAGGACACCAGTCATAAAGAAATTAGGGGCCACCCTAATAACCTCATCTTAACTAATTACATCTACAATGACCTGTTTCCAAAGAAAGTCACCTTCACCGTCCTGGGGGTTAGGACTTCAACATATCTTTTAGGGGGACACAATTCAACCCAGAGTAATGATCAAGGCTGAGGAGCTGGATGTTGGTTGCAGGATGGGATGTGGCAAGGGATGAAGTTACAGGAGAGCATAAGGCGGAATGTGAGGGGTCTTGCAGGCTCTATTTAGGACTATTCCATATATTCCTTCATCTCACCTCCTCTTTAGTTGTCTTTCATTTGCACAACCAGTGCATTGAGCTCCACAGCTGTTAGGCAATTTGCTGGCACTAGAGGTCAAACGCTAAACTGGCCTCAGCCAAGGGGAAGCCAGATTGCAAACTCGCAATGACTAACAGTGAGTAGCAAGAGCTCTGGGAAGGTGGCACCAGCCAGAGCGGTGAGGGAAGGCTTCTGGAAGGTGATGATGCCTATGAGCAGTGACTTTGGGGACAAGCAGGAATCAGGTGAAGAATATCCCAGGGAAAGGGAGCAGCAAATAGAAAGGCCTGGAGGCAAGAGAGATGAAGGATGTGTGTGGGGTGGTAAGTGGTGGGGGATGAGGCTAGACTGGGAGGCAAGCTCATATCACCATATCAAGGCAAGGTGACAAAGCCACTGGAGGCTGTTAATCAGGGCAGGACACAGTCTGGTTTGCTCCTGGACCAATCTCCCAGACTGCTAATGGAGGGTGGACAGAAAGATGCCTGAGGGGAGGGAGTAAACCAGAGTGAGAGGACAGGGCTTGGGTTAGGGTGGTAACAAATGAGAGGAGGACATGAACAAATGTCAGTGATGTCAAGAAGAGAGGATAAGAGACCAAACTTCATGACAAGCGACGTGCAGTGGGCCAGGGCAAAGAAGGTCTCTCATATCCCACACATGTCTCGGTCTCTGGTGACCAGTAGCAGTAGGAATCACCCATGAGCCAGGCACAGTGGCCAAGGTGGGTGTTTAGGGCATGGTGAGTGGGTGATGCTTGTGAAGCATCCCAGGAGAAGCCCTGCTGGAGCTGGGGGTGCAGGGCTGGCTAGGGACAGAGGTGGGAAGCCAGCAGGGTTTAGGGGTGGAGGGGGTCCTGAGAGAGGGGTTAGAAGGGCAGCTTTTGTCTGTAAATCTCCAGGAGCTGCTGCCCCCTCTCCTGAAGAACCTGGATGATGCTCCCAGGTACAGGTGGGGCTCAAAGGCTCAGAGAGCAGCAGTGACTTCCTCAGGGTCACACAGCAAGCAGTGGAGGAGCCTGGCCTAGATCCCAGGGACTTGGGGCTCTTGGGGATAGTCATGTGAAAGGAACTTATGTTCTCATCACCACTGTCACCCCATCACTCTGTCCACTTCAGAGACTCTCATGGTCCCTCTCTCTGTTTACCTTTCAGTCTCTGCGGCTCTCAACAGCCCCACCCCCATCACTCTGAGGCCAGTAGGGGAGTGTGTGTTGGGGGAGTGGTTGTAGGGGAAGACCCATCCTTCATGCCCAGACGTGTCCGATCCCTCTTCTCTTCCCATCTCTATCCACCCCTTCCCTTCTTCCCATCCCACTCCCTGGGAAGGAGGCCTCCCTGTTGCTTAGCAACTAGCAGAGCCTTGGAGAAAGGAAATGGAAATAGCTCAGGAGGTGCCTCCTCCCTGTGAAGATGGAGGTCCTTGGTATGTGTGTGTGATCTGGTCCTCTACTTTGTGCCTAGCATGGGGCCAGGGCTTCTTTACCTCCCAAGCCATGCTCACCCCCTACCCCACTCCAAGCCTGCAGGAAGAGGTGGCTACCTGGAAAGTTAATGTCAATATCACATTTGGCCACATCATCAGAACAAAGTGTTTCCAGAACAAGGAAGGGGACAGTCTTGTGGGCTTCAGTGTGGGTTAGGTCGCCACCTGGAATGTTGGCTTTGGAGAAGCTGGCCAGATCAAAGTAGAAACCAGAACTTGCACCAGGGGTGGGAATGGAATTGCACGTAGAGAAGGCTCTATCTTCCGGTCTCTGCAGGGCAGCCCTGGGAGCAGGCTGGGAGGTGGGGCACATGCGGTCTGTGACCCCACAGGCCAGAGCCAGGACAAGGGAGAGGGGAGTGAGGGGGGCAAGGCACACGTGGTCTGTGAGCCATAGGCCAGAGGGGCGGGCAGTGGTAGAGGCAGGACAGTGGTAGAGGGGAGGCAGTTTACATTGAGCTTGAAGGAAAAACAAGAATAAAACTGGCAATCAGTGATTCCCAGAGACGGATTGGGTGGACTAGGAGTTAGCGAGGTGTGCTAACAGCGGGATGGGCATCTCCCGGCATTCGCGCAAGGCAGAAAAGGCCATTCTAGGTCGTTGCTACAGTTCCTTGAGAGGCCATGATTCCAAGCCAAAGGGCCTAGAAGCCGCTAGTCCAGCCTGTATCCACCCACTTTACAGATGGAGAAAGCCTAGTACCCGATCCCTCCTCATGCCCTGAGGTGTGACCCAAAGGTGCAAACCCACCGTCAGCCCGCCCTCCTTTCCAGCGTGAGGGGAAGCGGATTAGCGCCGTGAGTGGACCCTTAAATCTCCAGGATTAACCTGCGCACAGAGGAGTTTAGCAGTTTAGCAGGTGGCCGAGAAGTAACCATCCCGCCCCGGGTCTGTGTCTGTCCCGCAGGGTCGGCGGCCGAGGCCAGCGGCTCCGGAGCCAGCGCCATGTCCTCCACGGTGAACAACGGGGCAGCCAGCATGCCATCCCCGCCCGATGCCTCGAATGGATTTCCGCAGCCGGGCGCTTCCTCCGGGGCCTGGCCGCGGGCCGAGGAGGAGCTGCGCGCCGCCGAGCCGGGCCTGGTGAAGCGTGCGCACCGCGAGATCCTGGACCATGAGCGCAAGCGGCGCGTGGAGCTCAAGTGCATGGAGCTGCAGGAGATGATGGAGGAGCAGGGGTGAGCGGCCGCCGGCGGGGGCGAGGAGTGAAATGGGACCGCGAGCGGCGCCTGGATGGCAGGCAGAGTCTAGGGCGCGGGGAGGGTCAGGATCGAGGGGCAAGTCCGAAGGGTCTGGGGCGGAGTCAGAAAGTGCTGGGCGGGACCTGAGGGCGGAGCTGGGACCGGGGGCGGAGCCCAGAAGCAGAGTCCTGGCAAAAGACCAGGATCTGAACCAGTTGGAATGACACCGTGCAAACCAAGCTCACCTTTCATTCATTTATTAGTTTATTCATTCAATAAGCTGTCTTTGAATGCCTGCTCTATGTCACGCTCTGAACTGGGCTGGGATTCATAGAGGCCAAACAGACCCAGTCCCTGACCTCCAGAATCATCCAGTCTAGACAGGAGAGAGGCATGTAACCATCAGTGGCAATCAACCAAACCAAACCATTGTCGTCGAATCGATTCCGACTCATAGCGACCCTATAGGAAGACTAGAACTGCCTCATAGGGTTTCCAGGTAGTGGCTGGTGGATTCCAACTGCCGACCTTTTGGTTAGCAGCGGTAACTCTTAACCACTGCACTACCAAGGCTCCTCACTTAAAATAAGAGGCCTCAATTTCCCCTTGTGTAACATGGGTGGATCAAGCTGTCCAGATTCTGCCAACCTGCTGCTGGACTCAGTGCAGGAAAGCACAATGGGCTTTACTATGTGTGAGGTCTTCCTGCTCAGAAAAGGCATCCTGGGCGCCGCACCCAGAACCTAGCTCTGGTTTCACCCTGTCTAGTTCAAGGGTCGCTATGAGTCGAAATCGACTCGAGGGCAACAGATTTTTTTTTAGTTCAAGGTTGCCATGAGCTGGAGCCGAGTCAAAGGCAACTTATAGGGACCTGCTGGCATAGTGGTTTAGCACTTGGCTGCTAACTGAAAGGTCTGCTGTTCAAACGCAACAACAACAAGTACAGAACCAGTCTCAGGAGCACATAAGGGTGCTGGAGCTGTTTTAGGCAATGCTGGGGCCCCAGGGCCAGACTAGAGTCACTTCCTGTTCTCACAGACACCCCTCACCCCTGCGTCTGTCTAAGAAGGGAAATAGGCATTTTTATGATCAACTCCACCAAGAGGCAGATTAAAATCAGAGTTATAGGACCCGCAGGGTCAACTGCTTCAGGAGCTCAGAGGAGAAGACATTTGAATGGACCTTGAAGGATGAGTAGGAGTTTGTCAGGCTAAGAAGAAGGACACGTGGGAGATCCCCAACCTCTCAGTCCACCCATCAGTCAGTAAGGGTTTAGGGAGCCCTCTCATCCAAGTCGAGTGGAGACAGGACAGCCCTTACACATGGAGGCGGAGGCAAAGAAACAGAGAACAAGATCCCTGTTGTGCAGCTCCAAGGAGAGCTGGTGGTCCCAGGAGATCCCTTGGCATCTGCCCTGAGTACTTGGAACCTAGTGGGCTGACTGCTGAGGGAGGGGAAGTGGGGATCTGGGCCTGCCCATCAGACCTGCGCCATCAGTGAGCTGAGAAACCAGAAACTCCCTGTGCATGGGATTGGGCCTAGAGCCACAGCTGGGCCAGACACTGCCCAGGCTGGAGCTCTCCATTCTATGCCCAGCACACCCTTGTCTGTCCTGGGCTCCCCAGAAGGCAGCCAAGACCTTTGCTATCCTCCTGGGGTGCCCAGAGAACACTGAGGCTCAAAGAGAGACAACCACTCGCTAAGGCCACCAGGAAGACAGGGACGAAGCTAAGCCTGGGACCAGGCACAAGGCTGGCTGCCAGCCAGGACCACTTGTGGGGAGAAGAAAGGGGACAGGGACTTGGTGCTCCCCTCCAGCTGGGGACCAGGTGGGGATGGGGAGGGTCCCTGCAGAGAGGGGTGGATGGATGGGAGGATGCTGAAGAAAGACAGCAAGGAGACCTCCAGCTGTTGAGGAGATCAGGTTTGATGAGCTGTGGGTGTGCGAAAAGGAAATGAGATCCCAAGGGGCAGGGCTGGGCAGGGGTGGGGGGTGGGGTATCCTCCCACAGAAAGAACCCCAGGACTTTCATTAAACCTGCGTGCCCTGTTGAGTTGGGAGACTCAAGGAGTGAGGGGAGTGTGGACGGGAGGGTGTGACTAAGGAACAAGAGGGATGACAGGGACAGACAGGGGCCAGCCTTCTGTGCTTTATTCTTAGAAACTGCCCCTCCACCCCACAGAGCCCTCTCATTGAACCCAGCCCTTCCTGAACCTGTCTCCTCACTAAGCCCTGTTCTTCACGGAACCTCTCCATCCTGAAAGCCTGCCACCATTCACTGAACCCCCATGACCCCTCCCTCACTGAGCCCCTCCCACTAGCTGAATCACATCTTCCTCCGTGAGCCCCCAGCCCATCACTGCACAGGTGCGGGTCACTATCAGGTGAGGGCAACCTCAGCAGAAGATGATGCCATTTGGCCATGTCCTTGATGTCAACCCCTCCCTCTCCCCTCGCCCCCACATCAAGGCCCCTGGGCATCAAGGATCCCCATCTCTCGGGGAAGAACCCACTAGGTCTCCAGATATTCAGTCAAGGCCCTCAAGGTGGTCCTCAGACACTCCCAAAGCTAGCTACTGAGCTACCATACCCCACCTGCTTCCCACCCCTTAGCTGCCGTCTGGTCAGTGGAAGCCACGGTCACTTCGAAGTCACCTGTAAACTAGGGACAGTGGCACGTACCTTTTGGTATTGTTCTGAGAGTCCCATGAAGTTAGGCACATACGGGGCTGCCCAGCCCCCAGCCAGGCCCCAGGAGGTGCTCAATAAACAGGGGGACCATTGCTCTGTTGTAAAATCCAGTCATCAATATCCATTCTAGAAACACTGGTTCATTTGCATTTATTCACCGGGTTCTCCAGCATTTGACAAATATTCGCACCAGTCACAGGAACACACATTCTTTTGGGCCCATTAAAAAGCAGTCCCTCTCCTTCGTATTGATGAATGGCCAGCTAATTCACTGGGGATTGATGCTACACTTGGAGTCACCTTCCCAGGGAGCCTCTGCATGCGCCCTGCAGTCATGGGAGTGGGGGGTGCGGCAGAGCCCACAACTTACGTGACATGATGACCCCACCTCAGTCCCAGACATCCCCCACCCACCTTGCCCGTCTTGTCATGCCCGTTTCTGTGAGGACACAGGTGAGGTGGATAGAGCATGGCTTGGAGCTGTGAGCCCTTCTCTCCTTGTTCTGTATCCTCATCTGTAAAATGGGAATAATTACGCGGCTCATCCCTCACAGAGCTGTGGTGAAGATCAAATTAATGACCGAGGAAGTGATTATCTAGGAAGCTTTGGGCCTCAGGCAAAAACAGACAGAGTTAAACATTTTCTACTCCAAGAGCCTCTTTTAAAACACAGTACGCCCTCAATCCCCCTCTCCCTCCCCAGAGGGGGCAAGCCTTAGTGCTCTACCCCACCCCCGTACACGTGTTGCTTCAGGTCTTCATGAAACCCTGAGCTTCTGCCCACCTCCAGCCTTTATACTCTCCTACAGACCCTCAGGCATGGGAGCTTGGCTGCACCCTCCTCAACTCAGCCTGGTCCAGGGCCACACGTCCTTGGCTCAGCCAGCCTCTGCCTCCCTGTGTGTTGGGGGCTGTGATGTGCCTTGTTTGTCTCTGTGCTGGTGACAGCGGCTGACTGGTCTCCTGAGGGAGAAATGAGATGGGGAGCAGTTCCTTTGTGTCTCCACTGCTCAGAGAAGACACACCCCTTCTAACTGGACCCCAGGCCTGCCCAGCCAGCAGAGGGCTAGGCACACACAATGGGCAAGCCAGGCCAAGGGACCTCCAGGCAGCGTGCCCAAGCCTGAGGCTAAACAAGGACTGAGGCCGACACTGATGATCCAGGGCCCAGAGCTTGGTGAAGCTGGGTTAGAAGCATCAGCATAGTGTGGCCTGAGCCACACACTCCCCTGGGGTGGAGGTGGAGATGGGAGGAGAACCCAACCTTCCCCGTAGTGGGCTACAAGGGAGCCTAAATTTGCAGAGTCAGACCCTTAGATGGGGGTCAGGGGTAGCCATGGAGACATCCAGGAAAGAAGTGGATATGGTGATGCTGCCCTCAAACCTCCCAGCATATTCAGTAGGTCTCAGTCGTTTCTCCCAGACACTTTTTAGTCAATTTCTCCCCCGCCCCCAACCTTCAGGGCTGTTGTCTAGTTCTGACTGCACCCTCTCCTACCAGAACTTTTGCAGTTGCCTAATGCAGGTCTCCCTGCCTCCAGCCCCTCTCCTCCAGCCACACAGCCACAAGAGTCATCTTTCCAAAATGAGAATCCAACCTTCAGACTCTTCTTGCCTTTCCATCACCAGTCACTCAGTCACTCACAATGTGGCAGGCATGGTGCCAGGTCCTGGGGATGCAACAATACACCAGACCAGTTCCCTCAGGGAACTCCCAGGCCAGCACGGGATCCAGACATGTCAACACAGAATTACTAAAGCATGAACTACCTGTCAGGATCCAGGAGGTACAGGTTGCTATGGAAGCACAAACGCTGGCACCTAACCTGGTTGGGGGTATCAGGCCTGCTGTAAACATCCAATGAGTCAAAGCTTTGTGCTCAGCCATGATTATTTTCATAGGGAAACCTAGAAGGTAATTTGTGAGTCAAAGGAGCTATTCATTTTTTTTAAAGACTTTTGAAAGGAATTGCCAAATTGCACTCCAAAAAGGGCGGGTCAGACTGTGCTTGGTTGCTGAAGGAAGGGAGGGAAGGAAGGAGGAGAGAGGGAGGGAGAAAAGAGATAGGATCTCTGAGAGGGAACAATGTGCCATTTTCACGCACAGGTGGAGTGGGGCGGACTGAGCCTGTGGTGGGGACAGATAGTGATAGTGAGCAGATGACAGAGGCAAGACATGACCCCTGTCCCTATTTTGCCACCATACCTTCTGTCAAGGACAACAACCTGCAGCTCAGGAAAGGGAGAGGGAGGAGTAGGGAGTCGTTCAGCAACAGCCACTGGACACTAGCTCTGTGCAAGGCGCAGGGCAAGGGTCTGAACAAAAATCTTTAAGGTCATGCTGGGGGGGAGTTGCCAGGGGGCTCAGGAGGCTGGGGCAGGAGGGGTCACAGTGGTGCACTGAGAGAAGACAAGGCTTGGCTCTGGAGTGTAGGAGCAGGAATGAGGAGTAGATAATGCCGGATCTTTGGTCCCCAGCCTGAGACTCAGGAAAGGAGGGAGAGGGGAGTAGGAGGTCTGGAGCCCCCATTCAAGGTCCAGACTTCATCCACCCCCCCACATCCTAAGCCAATGCAGAGGTAAGCAATGGATCAACCAGTGAGACCCCAGGCAAGCCACTTGGCACCTTGACCTTCAGAGATAAGGATGCTTTGATTACTTCCTGTCCTAGTTGCCATAACAAAAGACCACACGTAGGTGGCTTTAAAGAACAGAAATCTATTTCTCATTGTTCAGGAGGCTACAAGTCCACATTCAGGATACTGGCTCTAGGGGAGGGTCCTTCTTTGTCTCTTAGCTTCTGTAGCCCCAGCATTTCTTGGTGTTCCTTAGCTGCTTGTAAATATATCTTCACATGGTGTCTGTCTTCCTCCTGTGTGTGTCTGTGTCTATTCTGCTCTTTTTATAAGACACCACTCGAAAGGGATTAGGTTTAGAACCCATCTGATTCCTCATTAACATAACAAAAGAAAACACCTATTTCCAAACAGGGTCATATTTACAGGTACAGGGGTTAGGACTTCAACATAACTTTTTGGGGGACCAGTTCAACCCATAACACCCCCCAAGGCTGTTGTGAGGATCAGATGTCAAAGAGCCCAGGGAAGCAGAAAAGGTCATGCATGAGTCAAGGCCAAGCTTCTCACTTCTCACCTTGAATGTCACAGAGAGTGACTCCAGCCTCCATGTCAGAGGGAGGCCTGCCCTGGGGGTGGGGGAGGGGCAAAAGGAGGGGCTCAGCCTCACCTGGGGTTCCCCCCACCTCTAGGAATAACTCTTCCTTTATGTTTGTTTGGTTGGTTGGTTGGTTTGGTTTAGTTTCGTGCAAAATGGGTAGGCCTAGAGCTTCCTCAGTGCTAAGAGCCTTGCTTGACTCTGTGACCTCAGACAAGTTATTGCAACCTGGAATGTGCACTTGTGACCAAAGGCTGGGAGATGGACTGCGTAGGGAGCAGCAGCCCTCACCCTCTCTGTGCCACCACAGGTACTCAGAGGAGGAGATCCGGCAGAAGGTCGGGACTTTCCGGCAGATGCTGATGGAGAAGGAGGGAGTGCTCACCAGGGAGGACCGGCCTGGGGGCCACATGTGAGTGCTCACCTGAGCAGGTGTTGGGCGGGGAAGGGGAGGAGAATGGTGCAGGATCAGGTATCAGCTGGGTGCCAGAGGGGCCTTTCCAAGTGCCCCTCAGGTGGTTGAGGGAGGGGCAAGGAAGAGAAGGAGGAGGAAGTGGGCATAGACCCCATCCATTGGGAGCTCTGGGCCTGCTAAGGCATCTGGGTATCACCAAGGGCCTCCTTCTGCTGACTCTGGTTCTATCTATGGCTCAGCAGTGGGAGAGGCGGGGGAGGCAGTCCGGCTCTCGGCTCCGGAATCCTGGGCTGCACATCAGGAAGCTTTAGAAATGTTCTGACCTCAGCATTGTCACTAGCCCCTTTGTACCAAAGTTATTATGACCGTGCTCCAGGGTAAGCATGTATTGTGGAAGGTGAGAACCAGCACAACAAATGCCACTGCCATGTGGCCAAAGCCTTGGCAGATAAAGAAAGCATGGGCTTTTCTGTGGTCACATCTTCACAGCCTGTCACAGGACAACAGCAGCACCTGTGTGCTGTAGGCCTCCAGGTGGGCTTGGGCTCAAAAAGGGAAGTTATAGGAAGGTAGATTTCATCTCAGATTAGAGGAGATCTATGGACCATTCAAGTAGAGGTCCCTGGGCAGTGCAAATGGTTTACGCTCAGCTACTAATTAAAAGATTAGGAGTTCAAACCCATCCAGCAGTGCCACAGAAGAAAAGCCTAGCTATCTACTTCCATAAGATTACAGCCATTGAAAACCCTCTGGAACACAGTGAAATAGGTGGGCTCCCTATAAGTCAGAGTTGACTCAACAACAATGGGATGGACCACTCAAAACCATATAATTACTGGAGCCTGCTGTTGCAGCAGGGTGGGTGCATCCTGTCCCGGCAAGCGTCAGGCATGGGCTGATGGCAAGTCGAGCACCATGTCTGACAGGTCGTATGGGCGCAGGGAGCATGGTTGCATCCACTCTGATGGGCCTTCCCCTGGGCAAGCCTGAGTCCCCCATCCAGCACTGACACACTGGGCTTCTCTGGCTGAAAGCAAAGTTGAAGCTGGGTGAGGGGCTAGGGTAAAAGCTGCTGGTCATTTTCTCAGGAGTGGGACTGATCTTGAGGGACCTGTCTTGCTGAGGCCCTAAATCCCTATCCACCTTTACTCACACAAAAATAAGCCAACAGCAGCGCCTTGTGAGTGATTTCCCTGTTGCAGTCATCTCGTTCAACAGGCAAGCACATTGTGGGAACAGATGAGCCCTCGATGGGGAAGCCCTTCTCTGCGGGCCTTTGTACTGCTGGAGTACCAGGGACGGGGATTCCCCACCCTCCCCACTTAATTCCCATCTCTCCAGCCAGGGGCAGGGCCAGAAGCAGCCTCAGGCTTGTGGAGGAGGCTCATGGGTGATCTGGGGGAGCCAAGCTTAGCCTGCCCACCTAAGGTGAATCTACCACCAACTCCTTTTCTTTCGCCTCCCAGAGCTCACAGCACCATTCCCCTTCATTGATGTCCTAGCTAGTTACCCCCAAGAGCAGGGCCAGCCCTTCTCCCTTCTCAAACTTCCTGACAACTGGGAGGTTGCTCTCAGCTGCTGCCCACAACACCTATCAAACTGATCTGTGCTCCTCAAATAACCTCAGAGCTTCTCTGGAAAACCACTCGCTTGTTCCTCCTCTATCCAGTGTGAGGGCAAGGGGCCTTCTCTGGATCCTACGTTCCTTGAACCCTTTTGATGATAACCGCCCCTCCATCTCAAGCCTGTATGTCTTTCCTCTCCCTGACTCCTTCCTCTTAACCCAATTTCTGTCCTAGGAAGTAAACCCCTCCCTCAACTCTTTTTTCTCCTCCAGCTACCACCCTACATTTTTTCCTTCCTTTCTCAACCAAATTTCTGTGAAGAGTGAGCTGTACCCATTGTCTCCACTTCCTTAAGCCATGGACATCTGGCTTCTGCCCCCATAACTTCCGTGACTTGCTTCTGCAATGACCATCAGAGTCCTACTTACCATGGCCTGTGGCTTCTCTTCATGCCTTCATGGCTTAGTTATCTAGTGCTGCTATAACAGAAATACCACAAGTCGATGGCTTTAACAAACAGAAATTTATTCTCTCACAATTTAGGAGGCTAGAAGCTCACATTCAGGGCACCAGCTCTAGGAGAAGACTTTCTCTCTCCGTCGGCTCTGGGGAAGGTCTTTGTCATCAAAGACCCTTCCCCTGGGTCTAGGAGTTTCTCAGCACAGGGACCCCTGATCCAAAGGATGAGCTCTGCTCGTGGCTCTTCTTTCTTGGTGGTAGGAGGGCCCTCTCCTCTCTGCTTACTTCTCTCTTTTATATCTCAAAAGAGATTCACTCAAGATACAACCTAATCCTGTAGATTGTGTCCTGCCTTATTAACATAACAGACAGCTCACTCCCAAACAGGACCTTAACCACAGCTGTAAAGGCTAGGGTTGATAACACATAGGATAATTACATCAGATCACAAAATGGAGGACAACCAAACAATACTGGGAATCATGGCCTAGCCAAGTTGACACATATTTTGGGGGACACAATTCAATCCATGACAGCCTCTTTCTGGAATTTGCCACCATTGCTCTTTCCCTTCTGAAAACCTACTTTTCCCCTGGCTTCCAAGACGCAGCTTCTGCTGTTTGCTACTCTCCTGCCTACTTCCCAGATGTTGGTTTTCCCCTAAGGTTTTGTCATGTCCTCAAGCCTCTTCCCTGCATCTGCCTTCCCCCTTCTCCCTCATTTCCCAGCTTGAACTCTTTTCTTTAGTGGATGATGCTCAAATATTTTCCATTAGTTCTTATCTTCTCTTTCCTTGAGTGAATGAGTGAATGAATGATGAATTTAAGAACTGAGACACATCGGAAAATAGGCCATGGAGACATTGTAGAATCATCATCAGAAAAAAAATTGTCTTGAGTGTCTGAGCCACATGCCAGGCCCTGTGCTAGCACTATGAGGTGGGAGTAGAGGAGAGGAAGATGGGATCCCTGCCTCCTAGGTGGAAAGACAAACCTCCAACCTGAAACCAGGAATTACTGACAACTCCTGACAAGAAGAAACAACATGTCCACTTGAACTGTTTACTGGGTGTTCAGTAGGGAGAGAGATTGGGACAGACTAGGGTGATCAGTCAGGAAGGATTCCTTGGAGGAGGTGGACCTGGAAGCCTCGATGGTCAGGGAGACCTCCTGCTCGGGAAACTTGATAAGACGTTCTGGAGGCAAGGGATAGAATAGACTTAGCAGGGTCCTGGAATCCCACTAGAATGTCCAGGACAGGGATCTTGATTGGTTTTGTTTACTGCTATATCCCTGGTGCCTAGAACAGGGCATCTTGCTCAATTTTCCCCAAAGCCTCAGTTTCATCCTTTACACAGTGAGGGGATTGGACCAGAAGCCTTCCTTTAGCCCAAACAGCCTCAACTGGTATGAAAATAGTACTACAATCAGTGACTGCAGCAAACTAAAGAGGCTAATAGTGGCCTGGGTTACTCCAAGTCTGGAGGAGCTGTTTGTGGTACTGAACCCAAGGCTGCCTTGACGTGAGGCAGAGAGATGAGGGATGGGGTAATGGAGGGCTAGTGACAGACTGATTGTTGGCCTTCCTGTGGACCTGGCATTTCTTATCTCCTAATGTGGGTAGCGGAGACAGAGTGTGAGCTATGGTATCAGACACTCCACTTGTCCAAATCTCTAAGTTCAATGTTAACCCTCTGGGCCCTGAGTCTCAGCTCCGCTGCATTCCAGACGTGTCCCTTCTACACAGGTTCAAATACACCCCCATCATTCAAGGTTGCCTCTAAAAAACACTTGGCCGATCTTCCTGGGATAAAAGTAAACGCTTCTCCTCTATGGAAGACATATAATGTTTTCTCTGCTTCTCATGGCTGCTATCAATTCTTTTTGTTTTTCAGTCCAATACGCACCTTTAAGAATCATAGTTATGTAATATAACAAAATATTTGGAAGAAAGGGTTTATGGAAAACAATACCCATAAACTACAGTAGTCCCCCCTTATTTGTGGAGGATACATTCCAAGACCCCCCATGGATGCCTGAAACCGTGGATAGTACCAAACCCTATATGTACTCTGTTTTGTCCTATACATACATACCTATGATAAAGCTTAATTTATAAATTAGGCCCAGTAAGAGATTAACAACAATAATAATAAAATAGAAGAATTATAACAATATACTGTAATAAAAGTTATGTGAATGACGGAATGGGACGGCGTGAGATTTCATCATGCTACGTATTCAGTTAACATTTCGCACTGCAGTTGACCAAGGGTAACTGAAGCCGACAAAAGTGAAACTGTGGATAAGGGGGACTACTGTACTTCCTAACACAGACGCAGTAGTGAGCAGGTTGGTGTATTTCCAGCCTTTTTTTTTTTTTTCTTTTCTTTTTCTATGCATCTAATAATGTTATACATAGTGATCTTAGGCAAGTCACTTGACCTCTCTTTGTCTCATTCTTTTATCTGTCAAGTGGGGATATTAATGATGGGACCCACATCATAGGCTTGTTTTGAGCATTAAATGAGCATGTAAAGTGCTTAGAATAGTACCTGGCACCTAAGTCAGTTGTTTGTGAGGTGCTGTCGAGTTGGTTCCTGAGTTAGCAGTTAGTATAATATGTACTTGTGTCATATTTGTTCCCTGACTCATCCCTGTTGCCTGCACACTCCCGACCCCTCGGCTCCTGGCAAGCATGGCATAATGGCTGAGTGAATGAGCAGAGAGGGCCGGCCCTTTGCCTGGAATCCTTCCCCTCCTCTTTCTGGACTCATTCAGCTGTCAGTTGGCCATTATGCTCTTGGCTAATGGGAAACAGAACCAGTTAATTAGCTCAACTGCTGGCATGAAGAAGAGCGTGTGACGGACAGTCTTTACCCATGGAAGCGTTGCCCGTGGCTGCCGGCCCAACCCTCGTGTCCAGTGTGGTGCTTTGTGCTCAGCCTTGACTCTCTCATGGTCCCTCTGGAGCAGACTCTGGCCAGCTCCACGGGCCTCAGTTTCTTATCTGCCATGAGGGAATAACCCCTCTCCTGCCTACTTCACAGACACGTGGTGAGTAGTGAACTAGAGAGCAAACATGGACTTCAGAGCATAAAACGTTAAGCACATCTAGAACTCAGCACGCACACCCTCAACTGTATCTATAAAGTTGGGCGGAGATAGCTGAACCGGAAGATCAAACTTTAGCTGACATCTACAGTAGGGAAGGTCCGCCAGCAAGTCAATGGCTGTCCTGTTTACACTTTAATTCTCAAAGCCAATTGAGCAGGTAAACTTACGTTTTATTCAAAGGTCCCAGCACTGTAGGGGATGTCCCTTTCCGTCTCTGGGCCTCAGTTTTCTCATCTATAAAATGAGAGGAAAAAAAAAATCAAACCTGTTGCCGTCAAGTCAATTCCGACTCTTAGTGACCCTGTAGGACAAAGTAGAACTGCCCCACAGGGTTTCCAAGGAGCAGCTGGTGGATTCGAACTGCTGATCTTTTGGTTAGCAGCCAAGCTCTTAACCACTGCACCACCAGGGCTCCATAAAATGGAAGGTAGGGGGTAATTTCTCTAAATCAAGAAATGGCTCTGAATGGGATTTGTGAACTGTGCGGCACTATTCAAACATTGCTGAACATTATTGTTAGTGATGCTATCATCCAGAAGAGGGAGGATAGGGAACCTGGGATTCTAGCCCTAGGAGATCCTGCAAAGCAAATATAGTGGTAGCAGCAGCAGAAAGCCAGCAAAAGCGGCTCCAGCCTAGGCCCATTTGTATCCCTGGACCTCCCAGGACAACTTTTATCAGGAGGTTCTGAGACCTTGTGTCTCTCCCTAAACCTGCTACTCTTACCCTATGCCTGTCTTTCAGTGCTCCCAGCCGACAGCATCCCAAGGAAACCTCCCGGCAGGACAGGAGAGTGAGAGAGGTCACATGATAAGGTTCTAGAAAGAGGGGATGAGGGTGGGGTCAGGAGAGCAGCTAACAGAGTAGGACACAGGAATAAAGGAAAGATGTCCCTAGGGGTGCAGCCAGCAGAGTAAGAAGGGTCCAGTGAGGGGGAAGGAGGAGCAGTAAGGGGAGCGGCCAGCGAGGGAGAAGCCTCCCCTCTGGCCTGAGCTCAGTGGCTAACCCAGCTGGCTAGTTAGAAGGCAAGAAAGGATTCCTGCAGAAGGCAGAGCCCAAGCTGAGATGTTTTCTTTTGTAAATAACCTTCATCATTTCTGCATCAGAATAAACAGACGCTCCCTCCTCCCACTGGCTCACCCACCGGTGCCCTTAGGTTTTGTGAAAGATTGTTTTATGTATCAGACATTCGTGTGGCTGTGTAGGGGGGTGATGGGCTGAGGGAGAGGCTGAGGAAGTTGGAGATTTCAGGGACAGGAAGTAGGAGGCCACTGGCTTCAGGAAGGGGAGCATAGGGAAGAGCAGAAAAATGTGGATGAAGGGATGTGGGAGGCATTTGGCTCTGGGGAAGCAGAGGGATGACATAACCCTCTCCTCCATCACCCCAGAAAAACCTCAGTACAACCTGTGTGACTTCAAGGCTTCCAGGGCCAGACTGGTATTCAGGAATTCTTAAGATTGGCCTCAAGGCTAGCTAACCCTGTCATATTTAGGTTACATTCTTTTTTTTTTTTTTAACTTTACAAAATTAGTCTTCACAGATTCAATTAGTGGGTTCCCTGCTGGAGATTTGTCCCTGAAAATTCTTTTTTTCTCCTTGTAGCTGTGGTCTCCCTCCCTTTGCTCTGTCCATCTCTTTTTCACATATGGCAGCCTCTCTTCTCCCTGGAAGAGAAAGTGTTGGCATGTAAGTGCCTGACAGAGACCCCCAAGTCTAACAATGGCTACCACATTTGGGACAACAGTTGGAAGCCAGGCCTAGTGTCAGGAGCTTCACAAACAGAATCTTATTTAATTCCCCCCCTCAAAGCTGGGCTATTCTTTTGCTCGTTGTATAGATAAGGAAGCTCAGTGAGCATGGTCATGCCTGGATTCAGACCTGTCCATGTGAATCCAAAGCTCATGAGCCACTGGAACAGCAGATGGGAGTCAGGGTGGTTCTGCTGCAGCCAGGGCTAAGCCTCCATCTGGGAAGGGCACCGTCTGAGCCAGCATGGAGCGAAGAATAGAAGGTATGGGGGCCGCCACCCTGGAGCCCGTTTCTCTGAGGCTGGGCCTCTGGAGGGTCACTTCTGCGCTTGTTCAATTAAAAAAGGAAAGAAGCTGCCCAGCACCCATTGCTGTTGTTAGCTGCTGTGGAGTCGGCTCCTGGCTCGTGGCGAGCCCATGCACAACGGAATCAAATGCTGTCCAGTCCTGTGCCATCCCCATGATCAGGTGTGGATTGGATCACTGTGCTTGGGTTTTCATTGGCTAATTTTTAGAAGTAGATCACCAGGCCTTTCTTCCTAGTCCATCTTAGTCTGGAAGCTCTGCTGAAACCTGTTCAGCATCATAGCAACTTACAAGCCTCTACTTTCAGATGGGTGGTGGTGGTACCTGAGGTGCATTGGCCAGGAAGTGAACCTGGGTGTCCCATATGGAAGGTGACCCCATGTGTGTCAGAGTAGAACTGTGCTCCATAGGGTTTTCAATGGCTGGTTTTTCAGAAGTAGATCACCAGACCTTCCAAGGCATCTCTAGGTGAACTCGAACTCCAACCTTTTGGTTAGCAGCTGAACACCTTCACTGTACCAGCCAGGGAATCCCAGCACCCATTGCCTATTGGGAGTTCTTCCAACAGCCCTGTCAGACAGTTATCATCCTCATCTTGGAGAAGAGGCTCAGAAAGGGGGCATAATAGGCTGCAGGTCACACAGCAACTCAGGGACAGTAAGTGACAAGGGCAGGTCTGCCTGGTGGCTTCAAAGCTCATGCTCTTGCTTTAAGCCCAGCTGCCTTTAGGAAAAAAGAATCACTGTGGGAGCCAACATCTGTGGCAGAGGATGGCTGGGGCTCCTGAGCCAGGAGCAGGGACAGGAGGTGGCCATCCTGCTGAGTGGAGAAAGCGCTCGGCAAGATGGATGGGCGCATCGAAGGCGGGCAGAGCGCCAAGGCGCCACGGCAGTGATTGATGAGGACATCCAGGCAGCAACGAAATGAGCAGCGAGGCCTCCGGAGGCTGCAAGGGGAGGGCGAGAGAAGAGGCTATGAATATTTCAGAGACCCTGACAGGGCTGGAGGAAGGGAGGGGTGTGGGGGAAGGGAGGCGCCCAGCGCAGAGGAGGGGGCTGGAGGGAGACAGTGGATTAAGGGAGGACAGAGATGGGGCAGGGGGGTTCAGCAAGGTGGAGCTAAGTGATGGGGAAGGGGCTCAGTGAGGGGGCATGGGGCTTAAGTGAGGGGAAGGGGTCGGGGAATAGGTCGGCGGGGTAAAGGGGGACCGAGATCAATGACGGGGCTCAGTGAGGGGAGGGGCTCAAAGAATGGGACTGAAGGATGAAGGTTCAGCGACAGAAGGGGCCCAGTGAGGGGAGATGCCTCATTAAGCAGAAGGGGATTCAGAAGGTGAGAACTTAAAAAGGGGGGCTAAGGCAGGGGGAGGGGCTGGGGCTCTTCCTTCTCTTTGGGGAATTATTGCACCATCGAGGCTGGGGCCTATAACGGAAGCTTGCACTTCGACACCCCCGTCTCCGCCTGGCCCTGCAGGACGGGCCACGCACCTGCGGGTCCGACCCGGGGCTGCAGGCCGGGAAAGGCCACGGCGCCTGTGTGGGCGCGGAGAGGGGCAGCCGGGGCCGCCCGGCGGAAGGCGGGTGGTGAGCGTCCCTGTCGCCGGCAGCGTGGCGGAGACCCCGCGGCTGACCGAGGGCGCCGAGCAGGGCCTGGAGTACGCACCCTTCGAGGAGGACGACGGCCCGCTAGACTGCGACTGCCCGGCCGCCTACTACCGCGGGCAGCGGGGGTACAGGTCAGCGGCGGCCGGGCGCGGGGCGGGGGCGCGGGCCCGCGGACGCCCCTCACCCCTCCTCCCGGCCCTTCTCGCCCAGGACCAAGCACTGGTCCAGCAGCTCAGCATCGCCCCCTCCCAAGAAGAAGAAGAAGAAGAAAGGCGGCCACCGGAGGAGCCGGTGAGAGGCCTGCGGGCCCGCAGGGGGCTGGAGGGGCGGTGGGGCCCCTTCCGGGGGGCGCCCATCTCTCTGCCACGAAGGACACCCACACAACGCCCGTGAGCCCTCGCGGAGCCCCTCCCTCCGCTCAACCCTCTTCCCTTCGCTGGGCCCCTCCCCTTCACCAAGGCCCCTCCCCTTATTGGGTCATCCCGCTCTTCACTCATCTGCCCCCAGAACTGGACACACGGACCCGACCGGCCCACGTGTTACTATCCAGCTGCTCTCAGGCCCCCCTCCTCCCTCCTCCTGGGGGTCTTGAACCCACTGCCACCACATGAGTGGCCTGGGGAGGAGGGGCTTGGCTGGGCCTCATCTGTGATTCCCCACAGATATGCCCTCCTCCTCTGTCCTGAGCTGAGACGCTGGCAGGGGTCAGCGGCCTAACTAACCCTCTCCATCTGTCTGTCTGTCCTTTCTCCCCGGGCACCCACCCTCAGCAAAAAGAGAAGACTAGGCTCCGAGTGCAGGTCAGTGATGAAGGGGGTAGGGGCCAGGTGGGGCCCAGGGTGGGTGATGTCTGCGGGTGGGAGAGACTCCAAGTCCATTCCCCAGAGGCAGGAGGCCTGGACCCTCAGAACCTGGCACCATCAACGTGCCAGCCTTCCCCCCACGGATGCCAAAATTCTACCAGCAGAGTCTCTAACCTTTTGGTTTGAAACAGTCCTCTGTTACAATGCCAAATGGGCTCGAAGGGTGACTGGGGGACAATGTAGGCAAGGTCCATCAACCACCCTTAGGGTCCTTCTAGGCCCTCAGGGCCTCAGTTCCCTTCTATACAAGGGGCAGTTGGGCTTTCCAGCTTCAATACACCAAGCTCCCAGGCTTCCCACCATTCCCAGCTGCCCCCCTCCAGGGCCCCAGCCTCACTAGAGCCCACCCTCTCTGTTCCCGCAGCTGTGGGAGCTCCTCACCCCTGCGCAAGAAGAAGAAGAGTGTGAAGAAGCACCGCCGAGACAGGTACCCTCACTCTTCCCCCTTCCCTCCCCTGGGGCTTCCTCTTCCTTGGGTGGAGCTAAGTGAGCTAAGGATTGAACAGGATTGGTGTTCACCAGGCCACCCAGGTGGGCTCAAGAGAGTCTCTTTATCACCCTGCAGGTCTGATTCTGGGTCCCGGAGGAAGAGAAGGCACAGGTGAGCGGTGCCCTGCGGAGGGGTGACAAGGGAGGATGTGGACAGAGGCTAGCGCTCCCCTTCAGGAAGGAAGCAGTGATGGGAGAGAGTTGTGGGAGGGGCTCCTCCCTAGAGCCAGGCATGGGATTGGGGGTGGGGGGAAAATGAAGGCCAATCATTTGCAACTCCTGCCTGCCCCATGAGTCAGCTGTGAGTTGACTCAAGCCCTGTGCTGACTTGTGGCCGCAAGAATTTCCAGACAACATGGCAGGTGTCCAAGGGGTGTGTCTGGGGAGATGCCAGTTGGGAAGCCAGAAGCATCAGGACCCTGAATTTGCAGAGGAAGGACATGCCAGGCAGGAGGACCTCAGTGGGCTAGGAAGGCCAGGTGGGCGAGCTGTGGCTAGAGGTGGGGCTTCTGGGGGGCAAGTGCCAACCCCTAGCAAGCCTGAGTGCTAGGTTATGGAGCTGGCCTCTACTCAGGTGGGGCTGGGAGCCAGCTTGGGGCTCTGAGCAGGACAGTGACTTATTCAGGATGGGTTAGGGCAGGGGAGGGCCAGGGGTGGCAGGCAGGAGTCCAAACAGAGGCAGGGTGGCCAAGGAGGACAGAGATGAGGGATGCTGAGAAGGTAGAAAACTCTGGGCATGGAGGGAAGGAAGCTCTGGGGCAGTCACATCCCCAGTGTGGCACCTCATCCACACCCCCTCCCTGGCAGCCCTGAGGATGGGCAGAGCCCCCAGTCCCATCCCTGCAGTGGGGATTTGCCCAAGGCCACTTGCTAGGTAGGGGGAAGCGCCTAAAAAACACCTAATCTTGCCCCTCCTGATTCCCCCCATGTGCCCCTCCCCGGTATGGGCCAGTGTGGACCCCTACTGCCCCCCTGTGGTCGCCTTTAGCTTACCCAGACCCCCTGGCCAGCTGACTCAGTCCTGGAAGGGACCTAGAGATGGGCCAGAACAGCTTTAGATAGGGAGACTGAGGCCCAAAGCAGGCAAAGTGGGTTCCACAACCCAAACCTCTGTCCTTCAGACCTGCCCCCCCACCCACTCTGCTCCAGTGGGAAACACATCTCTGTGTTTCTTAGCATCACCTTGGGGTCCTGGGGTCAAAAGGAGGCTCCTCAGCCCTGGAGGGACTGAGCAGGAATCTGGTGGCTCAGAGAGAAGGGGCTGAGACACCTACGGGGACTAGGGTGGGGTGAGACCTTAGAGGCCTAGTCAGAACCTTCTCAATCCTTTTGTCAAAGGCAGAAGGAGCTGGGCTGTGGAGCCCGCCTCAGAGAGCAGCCTAGGGTGAGATGTAAGCTTTGGGGGAGCACTGGATATGGATCCAGAGGAGTTCCTCAAAAGCAAAGAGATTGTGCCCAAAGGAAAGCATTTCTTTCCCAAACCCCTGGTGAGTTGGCCCGGGGCTGGGCCACAGTCTGAGAGGCCTCATCTGAGGGGGCCAGGGACACAGGAGGGCACAAATGAGGTATGGCGGGGCCACCCCCACCACCATTGCTCTTTAGAGGGCCTGTCCCAAGGGCCATGCCAGAAGGCAAGGGAACCACCCTTTATACCTGGCCCAGAGACCGGAGGCCTGAGGCAGACAGACTTGCAAGCAACATCCCCCTCCTTCTGGAGCCATGGCCACCCCACCTATGGCACTCCCAGAGGGAGCAGCAGTGGGGGCCCGGGCAGGAGGCGATCATGGGGCCAGGACTTATAGAAGAAGGAAGGGCCCGGCCTTGACAGAGTGGAAGGTACCCGGGGGGGTAGGGGGGCGTGATTTAGCCCCCAGAGAGGAACAAATCTCAGATCTGCAGCCTGGGTACAGCCCAGCTCTGAAGCTCAAAGACCACACCCTCCCCTGTCCTGCTCAGACTTTGGGGTCACTGTGGTCTCTGCTATCTGCAGATCTCGAAGCCCCAAGAGCAAAAGAAAAGAGAAGAACAAAGAGAGGAAGAGGTGAGCACCCTCCCCCACTCTCCAGCCAGCCCCCCACCCCCCTCAAACACACACAGCAAACCTGGACTTGTAGAATCACAGAATCAGGCTTTAAAGATAGCTCATGCTGTCCCCCTTGCCCAGATGGAAAAATTGAGACCCAGAGAGGAAGCCAAGGATCCCCAGCAGGTCAGTGGCAGAGCTGGAACTGGAACCAGGTCTCTTGTCTCCCATCCTAGAGTTCTTTTAAGGTCATTTGGCTGTAAAGCCCAGCTCAGTCCTGTGACTCCCCCAGGCAGGGCCACCACATGTGGCTGGCAGTTCCTTCACAAAGCACCATCTGAGGGCCGAGCGAGGTCAGTGAGCCCCAGTGTGGGGCTGGCGCAGTCTAGAAACCTTTTCCTAATTCTCACAGATGGCCCAGATGGACTAGCTGGCTCTGTGCCCAGCACCTCCTTATGTGCCCTGGGTAGGAGCCTGTGATATTGGGGCAGCAGGACCCCCCTGCCAGCCTTCACTGGGACTCCCGTGTGGAGGTCCAGCAACTTGGGGCCCAAGGTGGGCGGAACTTGGGTACAGGCTGACTTCTCTCCTCTGTGCCAGGCTGCACGGGGAGTCCCCAGGCCGGAGGTCCCATCGCCACAGCAGCGGCAGCTCCCACAGCCCCTCCCTCTCCTCCCACTACAGTGATTCCCGATCACCCAGCAGGTAGGCGCTGGGCCACTGGGTGCCTCTAGGTGTCAGCTTGGCTTTCGGCTGAGGTGGGGGTAGAGGCGGGGGCGGGGCTGGTGGACAGGACCTCATTTAATCAGTGCGTTTACCACACGAGTGCTGGTGCCCACCACGACCTGGGTGCTGGGGTGGGGAAGGAAGGTGCCCTAGATCCTGAACTGGAAATCAAGGCATAAAAGGGCTGGCTCAATCCGGGTGGTTTCCCTGCTGCGCGGGGCCTTGCTGTCTCTACATGGGTGGAAGAGCGGGTGGGGCCGGCCCCTCGTGCCAGGAACAGCCGCTTGCAGAGTGGGCGTCCAACCAGAGTGGGCGTCCAACGCCGGCTCCCCCTGTACCCTATCCGCTCAGGCTGAGCCCCAGGTACCGAGACGACGGGCGGAGGACGGGCAGTCAGCGGTCCAGCGGGAGCAGGTCGCCCTCCCCGTCTGGCGGCAGCGGATGGGGGTCGCCGCAGCAGAACGGCAGCAGCGGGCAGCGGAGCGGAGCGCACGGGGGCCGCCCGGGCCTAGCGCACACCCCGCCCGATGTACGTACGCTTCGCTGTCCGTAGCGTTGCCGCGCAGCGGCCGGCCGCCGGAGGGTAGGGGCGTGGAGCGGGGAGGAGCGGGACGCTCACGCCTCCTTCCGGCCGGCCGGCAGCTTCCCCTCCCTCCCCGACCGGCTTCGCGCCGCGGGGGGCGTCCTGGCCCGGATGCGGCGCCGAGTGCTTGGTCTGCGCGCTCACCTGGTACTAGTGTTCATGCGAGGGGGCTTGCCGGCTCGGACCCCCTTGAGCTTGGCAAGCTGATGGCCAGAGAAAGGCTGACTACTGTTTAGCAAGTTGGACGCAAAGCGGAGGAGGAACCCAGTTCTCCTGCATCCCCCAACGCGTATTGGGGTGGGAGGGGGCTTCCATGGACATTGGTAGGGGTCACAGTCAGGAGCAGGATTCAAGAGACAAGATCTCCCCGGGGTCGCACTTGGGCCCTGAGCCTCCCTCTCCTCACCACACCTTTTCCCCTCTCTGAGCCTTCCTCCTCCCCTTCTTTTGGACCCCTCCCCCATCTCAGTCCCCTGGCTGCCACTGAGCTGCGCCAAGGAGAATCTGTCCTTCCCACACTTGGACAGATGTCTCAAAACTTCCATTGGCTCATCCCCACTAAGGCACCTCCCTGAGCCCATTGCTCCCTCAGAGACTCCACACCAACATTGCCCCTAAAACTGTCCCCACCTGTCCTCCAGGAGGGGCACAGACTCCTCCAGACCCACAGGTGGGTGCTGGCAGAGGGACTGGCACTCAGCCTTCCCCAGCTGCAGGTGGGCCGACTGGGCCAGGTGGTGGGGGTCTCCCAGGCCCCAGGGGAGGTCCACACTGTCTTTTGTCTGTTGGTTGCAGAGTACAGAGTTACTGGCAGGGACACTGGGTGGGCACAGGGGGCTTGGGGTGGGGTGGCCTGCAGGTTTCTCCCCAGACCCGCAGACTGCCCCAGACGCCCCAGCAGGGAGGGGGAGAGTTGCTCCTCCCCAGACCTCAGGTCTCAGCAGCAGATATGTACTTGTGTTGGTCAGTTTCATTTTGGTTTTTGGCTGTTTCCTTTCACTTCCTTTCTTTTCTCAAACACCCTTCCTTCTCAGAGAGGAAACCCAAGGGCAGCTGGCAAACACTCTTGGTCTCAAGGTTAATTTTTATTTAAGGACACTGTTTGTCTCTAGACTGTCGCTTTTGGACAAGGCACCAGGCTCCTGGGCTCTGCAGGGCCTGTCTGGGTCATGTGAGGAGGATCACACGGATGCCCTGAATCTGTCTTGGGGCAGCAGAAGGCCCACAGGTAGCTGAGCGCAGCCATGGCCAGGACTGGTGCTGGGCTGAGTCACAGACCCCCGAGATGATAGCCTGACCTGGGCAAACCCAGAAGAGGGTGCACCCACCCCCACCCCGTTGGCACAGAGCCCTAATGGCACAGTGCCCCAAACATCTTCTCATCGGAGCTCCACATCCTCCTGTAGCCTCCTGAGAGGCACAGATCCCCAGGTTTTCTTCAAGCCAGGGCTGAAAGGAGGCCCCTTGTCGCTCCTGGTCCTTTCCCCAGCCCTGGAGCACTGAGCAAATGAATCCTCCCACCCCACCCAGGGCCCTGGGCATGTGCAGACAAAATGGCCACAGCAACTAGCTAGACCCCCAGAAGAGAGCAGCCAGGGAAGGGAACCTAGCCTTTGGCCTCAGGGAGGAAGCCTCGGCAGCACCCAAATCTTGTCTGCCTCCAAAGTGGGACTCCGTTTTGGCATTTCCCTGGGGAGTGTTCTAGGAGACAGCATTTTGTTATACCTTTCACAAAGCATGGTCCCCAAATCGTACCCGGAAGCTTTGGGCCCTGGGAGATCTGGTACCTGAGGACATCCCTGGTCTCTCCCTTGCGCTCGGTCTCCCTCACTGGCCTCCTCTCTGCTCCTGGAAAGGCTTCCTGTGGAATTAATGAGGCGAGTTCTCCCTCAGATCCAGGGAGGTGAGATGGGGGCGGGGGTGTCACAGTCTTTGCCAAGTAACAAGAAATGTCTTTGGGAACAAGTACTGGGGGTGGTATTCTTGGACACTACCTTTAAAAAAAAAAAAAGAGAGAGAAACGAACGAAAAAAAGAAAAGCTCAACATTTTTTAACCCAGTCTATGTTTTTGTTTGTTTTTTAGCCTCCCATTTGAAACGTGGTAATATTGTGATTCCATTTCTTGTTTAGCAGGCAAGGGAAGAGGGGGGGAAATTTATGTAACTTTTCCTGTTATTTTGTTTTTGTTCGTATTTCCTTTTTCTTTCTTACTTTTTTCTCCTTTTGTAATGTACAGAAATGCAAGCTACCTCTCTGTATTTTTCTATCTTCTGTGTTGTTCTAGAATTTTGCTTTTGTGCGTGTTACTGTGGGGACCTTTCCTCGTAAATGCAGAGATGGTTTTTGAATTTCAAATGAACATTAATCATATACGTACCTCTCCCTATACTTATTTTTTTTCCTTTGTAATCAGAATTTAAAAGGGAAGATAACTCTAAAAAGATATGACTCCCATATCAGCAGCTCCTGCCCAATCCGCAGCAGCAGCCAGCCTCTCCTCAGTCCCAGGGCCGCACTGGAACTGCCTCAGCTCTCAAATTAGCAAAAGTGGTGTAGCCTGTACTTCTGTGTCCTCACTTATAATGAACCTTGGAGAGAAGCTGAGAGACCCAGGGAGGGGAAGAGACTTGTCCTGCCCGGGTCACACAGGGAGCTTCCTGGGGCAGTGATCTTCCTATATCCCCTCAGTTCAGTCTGATATAACATGGCTGAGAAGGACTCAGGAATCTGGGCATGATGGGGACAGGAAGGGAGAGGCAGGTAGGCACCTTCAGTGTCAGGCCTGAGAGCCAGAGGAGGCTAAAGGCAGCTGAGAGAGTTCAGCTTAGGTGAGGGAGGGCCTCAAAGTCAGAGGCTCCAGGCGACAGAAAAAGTCCATCCTGCTCTTGAGACTGAGGACAGTGGGGTAGCTCCCACTGCATCTCTTTGTTGTCCCATCCCAGGCCAGGGCTGAACCCCAAAGGACTTTCTGGGTTCTCATGCTTACAGAAGGCAAAACTGCAGCACAGAGAGGTCAAGTGGCTGGTTCAAGGTCACACAGCTATTTAGAGATAGATTCCAAAGTAGACCCCAGCCCTCTGGCCTCAAGATGACCTTCATGAAGAGGGTCATGGGATAGAAAGCATACTCCAAGGGCCCTGAGCAGGGGGAAAAGGATTTGGCTGGTGGATGCTGGTTGTTTCAGCTCCTGCCTACCCCTGGGCTCCCCTCCAGATGTCCATGGCATGCTCCCAGCTCTCTCAACTCCCCGGCACTGGGCCTGTCCACACTGAGAGACTGGGCACAGGTGGGCCCCACGTTATACAAGCCCACTCTGTATGATTGCTGACTTAGGGAACCCTAAGACCTCATGGTTTATATGTACCTGGGGAAATGATGAGGCACAGAGAGGGAAGGGACTTGCTCGGGTCACACGACATGAGGATGAATAGATGCCAAGCAGGAGACCTCATGGGACAAGTCCTGCCATCCAGTCTCCCCTGGCGCCTTCAGTGACTTCCCTCCGGCCCCCAAGAGCACAGACTGGTGCTAGCCCTGCTCTCCCCGAGGCCCAGCACACTGGCCAGAAAGGGTGTGCAGAGTTTGTAGTCTTAGAAACTAGAAATTGGGCCATCTGCCCTGCTCCACTTGTCCCTAGGATTAGAAGTGTCAGAGAAGCCTCAGAGGTGACACCATTGGGCAAGAGTGACAGAGATGGCTCCGGAGTAAGGTCCAGGGAAATTCTCTGGCCCAAATATCATCACAAAATGGGCAGCCTAGGGTGTCCCCAAGAAGAGATGCCCATGGCACTCCCTAACCTGCACCACCTCTCCCCAGGAAAGGGCAGTGACCCGCAGCTGGAGTCAGGGAGTCCGAATAGGGGGATGCCTTGGCATGTCTTCCAGGATGCTCCTCTTGTTTCCCGATGCAAAGCCAAAGACGAGAGGGATGGATTTTACTAAAATGATGCTGAGGCCAGGCATGGGGCTGAGTTGAGGCAGGATTAGTCCTCCAAATTGAGTCTGTGGCTGCCTTCCCTTTTAAAATCACAGTTCCCCTTCCGCCCCATCTGTCCTCTTGGATTGGCCTTGTAAACAGCTTTCTTTCTGTCCGCGTCCACCTTTCTCGCTCTCTTCCTGTCTCTGTCTCTTGGTCTCTGTTTCCTTCTGTCTTCGTTTCTGTCTGTCTGTCTCTCTTTCCCCCTCTCTCCCTGTCTCTCTATTTCTTTCTGTTTCTATTTCTTCTTCTCCATCTCTCTCCCCACCCTGCCAGCTCCTTGTTCAGCCCACTGTGGTTCTGCTTCCATCAGCTGCTTCCTGCATGCCCTCTGGAGGTTTTCTGTTGTTTCAAGAATTAAAGAAAGCTTGGCTATTGGAGCCCGTGGTTTGAAAAAAAAGCAGATAGAGATGGCTGAGCAAAAGCCCCTTCCCATCCCTGGGGCAACCAGAAGGCTCAGGGGGGAGTGCAGTTTGGAGTCACTGTCTTTCGCCCATTCTGCATTCCCAATGCGGAGACCTTCTTTTCTTTTTTATTATTGCATTCCTGTCCCTGACCACTGAGAAGGTAGGTATCCCCGGCTCAGCTGCGCGCTGCTCCCTCCCATCTCCAGATAAGCCCCGCCACTCCGCTTGGTTTGAATGTGGTTTTTTTCTCTCTCAATCTTACTCTGGTTGGTTTTCTCCCCCTCCCTCCCTTTTCTTTCTTTATTTTAGTGACTACTCATTTGTAACTTGCATTTTCTCCAAATGAGCTACAAAGCTGTGTTTCCTGGTTTGTGGTTGGTTTCCTTGACTTTCCCAACAACGTTTCTGGTTCATTCTTCCCTCCTTTCCACTCTCCTGTCCCTCCTTCTCCCTCTCCACCCTTCCCCCATTCTTCATGCCCTCTCTTTCTCATTTTGTTGTCCGAATGCATATCTGTGTGGTTTAGCGGTCCGAGTTCGTGTTCCCTTCCCGAACGGTATGCTGCGGTTGAGCCAATTTGATTTCTGTTTTCTGAGTAACTGCTAAGCCCCTCACCCCTGCCAGCCCCTGGGCTTTGGTCACCCCGCTGGCCTTCAGAGGGCCCCCTTGGGCCATCGCAATGGCAGAGGGGCCTCTAGGCCTCCAGAGCCTGGAGGAAGTTCTGGTTGAGGTTGGGCATGAGGAAAGAGCCCCATCCCACCCCCTTGGGCCTGCTGGGCCAAGCTGAGCTCTGAGCTTCCCTGGGTCCTTCCCTGGCGGGAGGACAGAGCTCAAGATCCTAGCAGCAGGGCTCTGGAACAGCTGCTGGTGCCAGGGCCGAACCTGGTGAATCTTTTGAAAGCGATGATAGTTTAACTGTAGGGGGTGGGCTGGCCAGGGGCAGATGCTGCACTTAGCAAAGTCTGAGGCGCAGTGTGGGGCTGGACAGGACTCGCAGCTCACCCACTGCTGCCTGGGGCTCAGACCTCTGAACTCTCCCCTACTACCCCACCCAGACAGGGGCTCCCTCAGTCCCTGGCAGCCTTCCCATCTTGTGGATTTGAGCAGCTTAATGTGGTCCCTCGGTGCAAAATGAGCAAGAAGGGACAGCCAGCAGGTGCCAGGGCCTCCCAGGGTATTGTGGCAGAGCCAGGCCCAGGTCCTGGGATGTGTGCTCATTCAGCCACACTGAGGGTATCAAGTAGACCCTCAGGGACCCCACCTTCCCACCCCTGCCCCTTTAAACTGCTTTCTGTACTGCCTGAAGTTTGGCGTATCAACCCTTGTGAGGCTCAGTAGGCCTCCATTCTCAGCTTTGAAAAGGGAAGGCCCAGCTGTCTGGTCTCAAATCCCGGCCCAGTGCTGACCCCAGAGGCAGGTCCTGGGTCCTGGGGAGTTCACCTACTCAGAAAATTCTCCTCAGTTCTGGGTGGTGCTGGGAGGGCAGGCAAGGAAATTGTTCCTCAGGAAGGGAGAAAGTGCTGCTGGTCCTACAGGGGAGACTGTCCAGCCTGATGGGAGAGTCCAGGCCCCACCCTTAAGGAGTGCCTGATCGTTCAAGGAACCAGAAGTGAGATGCTTGAATGCTGAGCTAGAGGGAGCTAGTGGTCCGAGCCCTGACAGATGCTTACTTGTTCTTGTCCTTAAGAGTTTGGGATCAGGTGAGCACACTACCCCTTGCCACTCTCTTCTGCTGTGTTTCCCCCTTGACCCTCAAAAATCTCTTACAAGAGCAAAGGAAAAGATGTCAGGTAGCAAATAGCACCCAGGAGTACAGGGGATCCTGGGAGCAGGGCTGAGGCAGGCAAGGTCCTCCTTCACTTATTTCCTCACTCATTCACGCACACACTAACAAGCCCTTGCTGAGCACCACCTCTGTGCCATGCCACCTGAGTGTCCCAGCCAGGAGAGAGGCAGGCTGACCTGGGTCAGAGCCCCACGTCGCAGGCTGGAGGACCAACAAAGATCACTCGGAATAATGAGAGGGGAAAGGTCAAGTGTAGAAGAGAGGCACCCCTGCTCGTCACAGTAGCTCCAGCCCCAGCACAGGGCCTGGTCCAGAGTCCATATTGAATGAAGGCACGCAGGTTCTATGGGATCACAGAGGAGCACAGCTGACTCAGCCTGGGGGTCAGGAGAGGCTTCCTGGAGGAGACAGCCTCTGAGCTGAGGGTAAAGATGCAATAGACATTAGCCAGGCTATGAGCTGGGATTTGCTTCTAGGTCCCAACGTTAGCACTCTGCCCACTTGCCTTGCTGCCTCCCCTGACTAAAGAAGCAAGCAATGGCTTCTAGGAGGAGGGATGCAGTGACTCCTTGGGTTATGGGCTACTATCCATTGCTGTTGAAGCACCCAGTCATTCACCTAGTTCCGTTTACACTCTGACAACCCAGGGATAAGGCAACCCAGGCAAGAGGAGCGGGAGTCACAAAGAGCAGGTTTCCCGGAGGAGGTGTTTGGAGGCCTCTGGCCACCACAGTCCTGTCCAGCTGTGAAATCTCATGGTTTCTAGGTTTGGCTCTTCCCTTAATTCCTGGGACGAATGAGACCTATCCAAGCTGAGGATAAGGCTTGCCCCTTTGGCAGGCTCATGGTGACCCCTTCTCAGGAGCTGGATGGGTGGATGGAGAGGGACATGAAACTGGCTCTAGATGCCTCCTTCCTTGTCCCTCAGGGAAGGCTCAATTTGCCTTCTACCCAGAAGCACCTTCCTTCCATCCTCTGCCATGCTAGCACTTGAGGGATGCTCCATGGGGCCTTCCTGCACTGCTCTGACCCTGTTGGCCTGGGAAGGGACCACAAGTCAGTTGTACTCTGAAAAAAACCTCCCAACCCCCACACAGGCCTATCCAGCAAAGTCCCCATGTATTCCCGTTTTACCAATGGGGAAACTGAGGCCCCCAGAGTTAGTTCACCTCCTTAAGGTCCCACAGCAAACTGGCATCAGGACTGATTCCAGGGTGTTCCACTTTGCCCATTACTATCATCTTGGGCTGTGGCTGGCCAGTTGGCTTGTCAGGGAAGTGAGGAAGTGCTTGGACATCACGACATGCCAGGCAGGGAGTGTCTAGGTCAGCACAGAGGATCTGGGCCCAAGGCTTGGACCTGAATGGTTAGGGGCAGCAACATGATGGGGATGAGCATCCATCCAACCCAGACCCTTTTTGTTCCTAACATTCCCACCTCACTTCCAGCCCAAGACAGTAGGAAATGGAGTTCTGCAGGGCCCATGGGAAGGAACCTCATTGCCTCTGGTCTTCCTCTTCCACTGCTGGCCCCTTCTCTGAATCAGAAGTGGCTGGCTCAGAACCAGATTCCGGGTTGGAGCCAGGATTCACATCCAGGTCCTGGTTCCCAACGTTAGCACTCTCCCCACTTGCCTTGCTGCCTCCCCTGACCAAAGGAGCAAGCAAAGGCTTCTTGGAGGAGGGACATAGTGACTCCTTGGGTTATGGGTTCCTATGCATTGGTTCCTTAGGTGCCCACTCACCCACCTAGTTCCCTTCACATTGTTTGACAACCCAGGGATAAGGCAGAAACTGGACATTTGAAGAGCCTGGTGACGTCTTTCTTATTTGCCTCCTCTGAAGGGAAGGGGATGCTAGTGCTAGGGGCTTGGGAGCTGTGAGGCACTGGCCACCTACTTGGGGGAAGGGGTATGTTGGAGGGTAAGGGTTCCCTGGTGTTGTCCTTTGAAAATAGAACTGCCATCTCAGAGGGGCCATGGCTACTAATTCACCCTCCATCTCTCCTAGCCTAGGGTGAGGGTGAGCTGGTGATCAGGAGAGTCAGGGGTAGAGAGCTCAGAGAGGCAACTCAGTACCAGGTAATATTCACTCTGCCCACTTATACCTGTCTCTGCCCCAGAGATACCAGCTTTCCTGGGAGAGGTGTTCATGACCTCACCGGCTTTGGGCAGCTGTTCTTACCCACTATGGCCGGTGTCCATTGGCTGCTTCAGCCACCAGTCACAAGCTGGCTGTGCCTGTCCAACAGTGGAGCTGACCTCCTGGCTCTACCTCTCCATGCCCAGGCTTGATCCAGGCTTGCAGAGAGAGACCTCAGCACCACTCAGCCCCCCTGCAGGAAGCACCCAGAGTCATGCCAAGGAAACCATGCCCCTTCCTAGTCCCTGGCAGCAAGTTGCCCTGAGAGGTGCCAGCTAGTTTTGTCCTCTCATCCAAAGAGTGTTCCAAAGACAGGGATCTGGACCCAGCCCCTTTCCAGGACTCCCTGGTTTGGCCCTGGTCCTCATAACAGCATTTCTTCCTCAGCAAACAGTAGTGAGGCCCTGCTAGGTGCCAAGGTCTCTGATTCCGAACCCGATCTGCACTGGAGGTGGTCACAGTCAACTTGGGTGGGGGAGAAAACAAGTGCCATCATCTGTTACCAGATAGAGGCCCCACAGACAGGAGGAGGGGTCAGTCTGTGGAGGGAGGGGGATGGGAGAGGGTACTCAGGGGGCATGCAGAGAATTCTGGAATATTTGACCTGGAGGAGACATCAGAAAGCAAAGCCCAACCCTTTCATTTTGTGGATGGGGAAACTGAGGCCCAGAATGAAGATGTGGCTTGGCCAGGGTCATTCAGCGAGGTAGTGGCAGGCTTAGACCCCTGGTTCCCAACCAGGGCCCTTTCGATGGTACCTGGTGCCCTTTCTGGTTTTCTATATCCCAGTCCTTGTGTCTAATTCCACTTTTGGAAAAAACACTTGATATCTCTATCCTGCGGTCACCCAAGAGGTGCCTGCTCAGGCCCAAGGAGCCAGGCACTGCCAGTCCTTCCTCCAGAGGCAGCGTGGCCTCCTCTCAGGCCTAGAATGGGGTGGTTGCGTTTTTTTCTCTCTCTCTCTATCTCTCTTGCATTTTTGTGAATCTAATGATGAACTTATGCTACCACACTTTTCCCTTCTCTTACACACCTTACCTACTAAAGGAGGAAGTGCCACTTTATTGGTAAGTGGACGTTAACCAAGAGGGACTTAAAAATCAGAACTTAAAAAAAAAAAAAAAAGAAAGGAAAAGAGAGAAACAGAAAGGCAGTCGGGTGCTACTGACAGCTCCACAGCTCTCTGCAGGGCCGGAAAACAAAGAAAGAAAAATATTAACAGAAAAATGTCAGTTCCCCAGGAGATCAGACATTGTTTTTGATTTCGGTATCTAATGACATTTGTGGATTTTGTTTTTTATTTCTGTTTTTCCTCCCTTTCTTCGGTTCAGTTTTGAGTTCACTTGTCCCACCCTGCCCCACCCCCATCTGTGTGCCGTGTGCCCCTCCATCCCCTCGACCACCCCATGCGCTGGGGGGCCTGGCCTGGCGGGCTGGCGGTGGCCCGACCTCCCGGCGCCAGCCCTCTTTTCTCTGTGCCGGGAATCGTCCGTCCCATCGGGGATGACGCAGCCCCGGTGCCCATCCTGGTGCCTCCTCCCTTCCAGACCCCCCCACCGCTCCGTCCCTCTTGTGTTTTGCATGCCGAGAACCTTGCATGAGCTGCACTGTTGAGGCCAGAAGGTGGACACTCAGGAGAGGCAGAGGCAGGGCAGGCGGGAACGTGTGCGCGATGCTCCGGGACTGGCAGCCCCCGTCTGGGCCCGGTGAAAGCCCCCTCTCCTTCTCTCCCCCTACCCTACCCGCCCGTTCTCTCACCCTCGATCTGTGCTCCTCCTCTTGTCTGTCCTCTCCCTGTCTCTCTTTTCTTCCTCTATCTCCCTGTCTCCTTCTGTCTGCCTAACATCTCCCTGGCTCCACCGGTGTCTCACTACTCCCTGCCTGTGTGTCTCTGCGCGCCTTCTCTCGGATTCTCAATCTCTTCTGGTTTCCCGGTCTCTCTCCTCTCTATTCCACCTCTCTTGGCTTCTGTCTCTGTCCATCTCTCCCTGTCGCTCTGTCATTCTCTCTGTCGCCCTCTCCACTCCCTCCGTGCCCTTTCTGCCTCTCTCCCCGTCAGAAGCCCAGCTCGCCCTCGCTCAGGGCCCGCGACAAGGCGGAGGTCGCGGCACCCACGCCGCCAGCGCGGGGGAAGGAGAGCCCGAGCCCGCGCTCGGCGCAGTCGTCGCAGGGCAGAGGAGGCCGCGTGGC
>NW_004444087.1:5547653-5608164 GCF_000243295.1 Trichechus manatus latirostris
GCAGGGCCCGCTCCAGCAGCGACTCGGGCGGTGGTGGCGGCGGCGCCTCGGGCCCCGGGCCCGAACCTAGCTCGGAGCGAGGCCACGGCGGACGCGGGAAACGGTGAGCGCGCTCAGACCGGCGAGCCGGCCTGCAGCCCCCACAGAGCCCCCCTGACCCTTCTGCCCCTACAGAGCCCCTCTCCTCCCTGACCCCTCTGCCCCCACTGAGCCCCTCACGTCCTTGACTTCTCAGACCCCAGAGCCCCTCCCCTCCCTGATCTTTCTGCCCCACCGATCCCTCCCTCCCTGACCCCTCTGCCCCCATCGAACCCCTCCCCTCCCTGACTCCTCTGCCCCCACAGCCCTCCCTGACCCCTCTGCCCCCCCAGAGCTCCTCCCCCTGACCTCTTTGCCCCCACGAAACCCCCACCCGTCTGCCCCCACAGAGCAACTCTCCTCTGACCCTTGTGCCCCCACCAAGCCTCCTCCCCTCACCGATCTCTCTCCCACAACCCCCTCCCCTCACTGAATTCCTATCCTGCCACTGATCCCAAGTCTCCCCACCCAGCCCCCTCGCCTCTTCACTGATCCTTCCTCCCTCCACTTAGTACCCTCCTTCCCCCACAGAACCCTTCCCTTCCCCTCACTGATCCCTCTCCTCCCACCCCACGAAGTCTCCTCCTCACAAAGCCCCCCTCGCTGATCTCTCTCCCCCCTCAGGGTTCCTGCCCCATAGAAGCCCTCCCTTCATTGAATCCCCGACTCCCTGAGCCCTTTCTCACCCCTCTTCCCCCTCCTCAACGTACGCCCTTCTCAGCACCCCTCGGCGGGGCCTCCCTGCCGCTCTGCGCCCCGCGCCCTCACCGAGCGCCTCCCTCCAGGGCAAAGGAGCGGCCGGCGCGCGCCCTGCCCACGAGCCCCTCTCCGTCCCCGGGCGCGCACGGCCGGCACGGCGGCCCCGAGGGGAAGAGCTCGTCGCGCAGCCCCAACGCCCACCCCCGCTCGTGGAGCTCCAGCCGCTCGCCCTCCAAGTCCCGCTCGCGCTCCGCGGAGAAGCGGGCCCGCAGCCCCAGCCGCACGCCGTCGCCCAAGAAGGCCTTGGGCCGGTAAGTGTTCCCGCGGGACCCCGCCCCCGCCGAGGCCCGGGAGAGCGGGCGGGGGGCTCTCGGGCCCGGCGCGCGCTCACCTCTGCCGGCCCGCAGGGACAAGGACGCCGAGGGCCGCGCGAGGCACGCGGAGGCCGAGGCCGCTCGCGCGCGGCGCCGCTCCCGCAGCTACTCGCCCATCCGCAAGCGGCGCCGGGACTCGCCCAGCTTCATGGAGCCGCGGCGCATCACCAGGTACGGGGCGCCCAGGTGGGGTCCGCGGGGCCAAGGAGGTGACCTGGGTCAGTGACCAAGGGACCTGGGGGTGGGGGGAAGTGTTTCGGCGGGCCTCCAGGACATCCTCAGAGGACCAACTGAACCTGGCGTAGGAAGGGAGGGAGCTTCGGTGAATGGAGGCGGGGTGGGGTGGGGGATAAAGGAGATGAAGTGGGGTTCAGGGAAGGGAGGAGAGCCAAGTATGGCTTGAGGGCTGATTGCGGAGGCGCTCAGAACTCGAGGTGTCCACGGAGAGGTAAGAGGACTCTGAAGTGGGAGTGGGCTAAGTGAAGGGGAGGGGGCTCAGAGAGACGGAAGGGAGGAGCCCTCACGAAGGGAAGAGTCCCCAGTGAGGGCCTGAAGGCTCCGGGCGGGGGAAAGGGCTCCGTTCTTGGGTTTGGCTCTGGATGGGCATCCGCAGACATAAGTTCAGCTTTGGAAGAGTCCAGCCATCCCTTCCCGAGCCCCTCCTTCCCTCATCACTTTCAGCTCCCAGCAATGATGTCTCCTTTTCTCCTTCATCTCAAGGTCCAGCCTGCTGAGTGGCCTGTGGCCAGCCTGGGGGCCAGGTGGACCCCCTCTCCACAGGCCTCCGGGAGATGCCCATGTGAGCTGACCTGGCTCTGTTCAGCTGTCTGTCTGCCTGCCTCTCCTTTTCTCACTAACCTCACAGTTCTCCTCCCAGCCCCCTGGGGAACTCTGGAGGAGGGGGTACAGCCGTCTGGTCTCTGGGGCAGATATCAGAGAAACCGTCCCTCTCACTTTCCCCACACAGTTGATTGGGGCTGTGCTCAGGGTGTGGCTGGTGTGGCAGAAGCTGTGATCAGAGCTTCTCTGCCAGGACTGGAGGGGTCTGGGCCTGGGTCTCCAGGTGAGTTTATGATCTGAAGCCCTAGACCCCTGGCTAGGGATAGAGGGCCACAGGCAGCAATTTGGAGCCCAGCTCTGCCACAGCCTTGCTGGGCAGCGTTGAGAGGTGTGCCTCTCTGGACCTCAGTTGTCACACCTGTACAATAAGCAAGGGTCCCTGAGCATCTTTTCAGCTCTAACATGCTATCAAAGTCATCCTTAGTCCTTGGTAACAGAGATCACCAAAGGAGGAGAGGATATTGCCTTCCCTCCCCTGCCCCCAGGCAGGTCACACCCCTTACCCCTAGCTTGGAGGTCCTAAGATGGCCAGACCCCCACACCATCCACCTGGCAGCCACCTCAGCCTCTCCCAGGCTGCCTCCTCCTCCCACTAACCTTTGTATCTTTTCTTCCTCAGAATTAACTCCGTGCGATGGGGCATGGCTGCCCCCTAACCACTGTCTTTTCTTTTCTCTGGTCGCAGCCTCCTGGCTTCAAACTAACTCTGGGCCGGGGGAGGTAGCAAGTGCGGAGTGAGGGTCAGCGGGGCTGGGCTGGGCCTTGGACTTGGGTGGCAGAGGCCAGGTGTCTCCTCCTTGTTCCCTTCAAGTGACCCGGAAATCCAAAAGTCTTAATTCCATGGGAAACAGAGAAACTTTCCCAATAGCCACAAGCAAGGCTGGGCCGTAGTCACACTTCCGTGCAAAGAAACCACTGCTTAGCTTGGTTGATTTGAGTTGTCCGTGTTTGATGGTTTCATTCATTCAACAAGTATTTACTGAGCACTCTGTGCCAGGCACAGACTTGGTCCCCTTTCCCTGCAGACAGGTGAGGAAAAACTTATAATGATCAGCACAGATTTGGCAAGTGGCCACCGACTGTTGCATCCTGTTGAGGAGCTCTCTAAGTCCAGGCTTCAGGGGAAACTGAGGCAGGGGAGCCCTGGCCACTGTCGGAATGGGGCTCCGGGCCTGTGTGGCCTCAGGATGGGCAGAGCTTGGGGCCCTGAATGCCCTGTAAATCTGCTTTTTCTTCTTGGCAGTGCCCGCAAGCGTCCTATCCCCTACTACCGGCCAAGCCCCTCCTCCTCCTCCAGCTGCTTGAGCAGCGACTACTCAAGCCGGAGCCACAGCCATGGAAGCTACAGCAGCCGGAGCCGCGGGACCCGCAGCCACACACGCAGCCCCTCCCGGACCCCCAGTCCCAGCTATCACAGCCGAAGCAGCTCAGAGAGTGGGGGCTTCTGAGCCCAGACAGACCCAGCTTGGTGCCCCCTGGCCCAGGGAGAGGTGAGGGGCCAGGCCCCAAGACCTTGAAGGGGCTACACCCCCCACTACTACAAAGAGGGCCCGGGCCCAGCACGCCTACAGATGGGACCAAGGAAGGCCTTGAGGGTGGACGCCCCGCAGACATGAATGAGCTGGGTTCTGCTGCTTCTAGAGGGTGCCGACTCCCACCTCCTGCCCACCCACCGGGCCAGGGAACAAAGAGCCGTTTCGAACACAGGGATCACCCTGCCCCTCTTCCTGCTTGATGCCAGCTCACCAGGCTGGGTGTAGCAGCAGTGAATGGCAAAGCATCCAAGGTCTGCTGTGTCATTTCCCCTCAGCTTAGTGTACTGAGGACCACCTCTGGAGGCACAGCTTTGGAGCTTCCTCTCACACCCCATGGGGCCCTCTGCTCTTCTCCGTCACTGGGCAGACCAGGAGGTAGTGCAGAAGGAGGAATGGCCTGCCCCTTGGTGCACCACCATCCAGGCTGAGGAGCTGCTTCATCTAGAGCCAGCTGCAGGGGGCCCCTGCCAGGCTGGGGGCTGGAGGCTGGCCCTGCAGCCTCCCCAGCTGCTGCCCCCACCCCCAGCTAGGGAGTGCCCAGACTGGGTAGGACCCCAAGATCCAGCATGAGGGACCAAGTGCTCAGTCTGGTCCCACCTCCCTAGGCCAGACTCTCCCTCCAGCTCTTACCCTATGCCCTGGACCAAGGCTACACTAGCCAGGCCCTCTGCATGACAAGGGGTGGGAGATATAGACCACAGCTGCACCTGACCTTGAGGTCCAAAGGAGTTCAGGTCAGGAGGTGGAAGAGGGAAGAGGCAGATGGAGGAGGAACCCACAAGGAATGGCCTAGCAGGCCAAGGGGAGGTGGGAGGGAAGGGAGGCAGGCCAGCATGCCTCCACTCTGCCCGAGAGGAGGGCAGGATGTCTAGGACACAGGCCAGATGGCCACACAAAGTCACAGGCAAGGATAACGGGCACCTCAGGGTCTGTGCAAGGGAGCACCTCCTCCTGAGTCTGGTGGGGAGGTGGTCAGCCAAGGCTCCCCAGAGAAGGGGTGGTACAGCCCCCTCCAAGAAAGGGTCAGATCTGGACCGAGGGCCTCCACCTGGGGCATCGACTGGGAAGCAGTGGCCCCCAGTCCTCTTCTTCTGCCCGCTGCCCCCTCCTCCTGGGGCCCTCAGGGATCTCACAAAGTCTTCCTTGGCCCAGTGGGGCAGATGCCCTGGGCTCCAGTGGGGGGAGGGGCTGGGGTCTCTTCCGGGTTCTGTTCTATTTCCCTCTTCCTCTTTCTCTGCGGTGCGGATAAAAATGGGACTCTAATAAAACACTCGGTGCCCGGATGGCAGGTGGTGGGAGCAGGCCTCTGTGGATTTGGAGGGGACGGGCCTGGGGAGTGTGGGGAGGGCAGCCTGGGGTCCTTTCTTCTGAGAAATAAGAAGGGCTCAGACTCCCTAGGACCTCAGAGAGAAGGGCTGGCTCCAAGGAACCATCCCCCTGCTTCCAAGCATGAATCTGTAAAGGCTTCCTGCAGCGCGGGTGGGGAAGAATATAGGGACCCAAGAAGACCTCTCTCAGCCTGGAGGCCCTGTGGGCTCTGAACACCCCACACCTGCCTGACTGCCATACACCCAGCCTAGCTTCAGCAAGGTATGAGGGATGGTGCAGAGGATCTCATGAGATGTGGAGTCTTCAAAGTGGTTAGAACCCAGCACTTGGGTGAATCTTGGCCCTATGCTTCCCATCGTGTGTCCCCCACATGACATATAAATGCAATAGTATCTTGACAACACTTAGCACAGTGATTACATAGAATGAGTATTCAGTAAATAGCCATTTAAGATAAACACTACGTGCCCAGCCCTGGCTAGGCACCAGCCAGTCTGGGGACTGGGAAGATGGTTTGGAGTGGTGGATTGCTTTGAGTCAAGTACCCTTTAAAGATCTGGTGAAGGCTGAGAGCCCTTTTCTCAGGAGGATGCCCATGCACCCACAATTTGGCACATGATTTCAGATCTCACAAACATTCTAAAGACCTTGAGGGACCTACAAGTTAGGAGCCCGGGCCCACCTCTGCTGAAGGTGGGGCTGATGTGGCCACGGCTCCGGTCTCTGCATAAGCCATGACACAGGAGATGTCCTTGGTCCCGTCCAGCGAGAGCAGGGAGCTGTGTTCCTGAAGCCTGGGGCTGTGTTAGCACAGCACCCCCTCTCCAGTTTCTCTTCCCTCAAACTGGAAGGGGTACATGAGGTGGCCTTTGGCGACTGGCTCTGTTTCTGATCTGAGGAAGCTGTTCAAAGAAGCCCTGGTGATCTCTGTAGCGCTTTATTCAAGTTCAGCAAAACTGGGCCTCAGGAAGGGGTTGGGGTGATAGGAAAAGTAGGCTTGCTCTGCTCTGGAGATGCCACCTCCTGGGGGTGGGACATTAAACACACCCAAAAGTTGTCATAAAAATTCAGCTTGCCCCACATGGAGCCAGTCCTGGACCTAGAAGCGCTGGTGCCATGCCTTCTCCTTCCCCCATCCCCCCACTGCCCAGACTGACTCCTTCCCTTTCTGCACCCCACAGCCAGGCAGCCCAGGCAGTGCAACTTCCCCTCCTCCCCCAGCTTGGCTTTTGTCCCAACAAGCCTCACACCCCTCACCAGGATCCCTGCAACACCTGCCTCCTCACTGGCCTGTCTGCCTCGGTCTTGCTCTCGCCAGTCCATCCCGCTGTTTCTAAAATGCAAATCTGACCATTTATTCACTCATTCCACAAATATTTATTGAGCACCCACTATGTGCCAGGCACAGGCTCTGAGGACCCAGTACCGAATTGACGAAACAGAACTCCCTGCCCTCTGGATCCTGCATCCTGTGACCATGTCCACCAGCTCGGAGGCCTTCCAAATGGCTCCACTTGAAATTTAACATCCTCTACTCCTGCAGGTCCTCCAACCTCATCTCCCATCACTGCCCTTGACTCCCAAAGCATTCAGTCCAGCTGACCCTTTGCTCTGGGCCCCACCGCCCGACTCGTGCCCTGTCCACCTACACAGGTTCAGGCAGCTCATCGTTCAAGGCCCAGCTCAGCTGCCTCCTCCTCCAGGGAGACCTCCTGACCCCCACTGGAGTGGCCACTCCCTCCTCAGAATTTCTGCGGCTCTGGGTCTGCTCCTGTTTTTAGGGTTCCAAGTTCTTGTTCCAGTTATGTATTTATTGGAATGCCTACCTCCCCTCAAAACTGTGAGCTCTAGAGACCTGGCATGTCTTCTCGGTCTCTACATCCCCAAAATAGGGGCCCTCGAAATGTCTGTTGAATAAGTAAGTGAGAGAAGGAGGGAGCCAGAGACTGAGCAGTTCCAGAATCCTGGGAGCAGGGCTGGGACGTAATGGCAGCAGGACGACACTAGAGGGAGACAGAGAGGGAAAAGATGCCATTGGTAGCTTGCCAGGAGGGGCACAAACAGGCCTGGACTGAGGAAAGAAGGGGGTCGGGTGTCCACCCCAGCATGGAAAGCTGAACTCCTTGTCCTTAGCACCCTCCCCAGCTATCTGGGGGAGAGGCACCCTTCCCCAAGCCAGGAACCAGAAGGGTGCAAGACTCCTGTCCCTCCCACAGACCAGGGGCTCAGCCTGAACTCTGCTCCTTCCCTTGGGAAAAGGAAAAATACTGCCAGGAAGGCAGGCAGGAAAACAGGAAACTCCCTTCTTGCCTCCAGTGGAAGGGGGAGGGGGACAGGGAAGGGAGAGACAGGGTGGAGGTGGGGAGGGCTGGGGCACCTTCCCTGGGCTACGTCCTGAGCCTGGAACACGCTGTCTGGTTTTGGGGTGTAGTAGGCCCTCTCCTGCTCTGTCTCCCCAGATGGGGGTCTGTGGGGACCCCCCCCCCACCATCCCCCTTCCTACTCACACAGCAGCTGGAAGGCTGGACAGGCTTTCCTATTTCCTGTTTCCCTGTAAGTATTTTTCCATTTCTTCTAATCATGTCTAATCGTTTTCCTGCCACCCCAGACCCAGGACAACAAGGCGCAAGTGCATATGCCCAATTTGGATGGCCCAGCTCTGAGCCAGTACCCCATCCCTTCCCTCTCAGAGATGCTCCTGGAAGTCCCCTGGCCTCCTGTCCACCTCTCTCTCAGCTGAGGGAGTATTTAGCAAACCGACCCTCTCACCAGACCCCCTCCACCTGTGAAGGGCTCTCAGGGAACCCAAGGCATGGGGGCACCCTGTCTCAGGGCCCTCATCTCCACAGCCACCTGCTCACTTTCTAGGGCCTCTCTCCCTTATGCTGGAAGCCCAAATCCACCTCAGCACAGGAATCCCTTTCTCCTTCTGGTTTAGGGGGAACTCCTGCGCCCCCTCCCCTTTTTCTTACCTTACTTTGGTTTAAAGGGACAGCAGCCCCAAGTTACGCCTAGCCGAGGCTCAGCTGGTCCACTGGGAGGGGACGTCCACTTCTCAGGCCTGGTGAGTGTCTCACCTCCTCCCCTCACCCCTCAATCTCTGCCTCCAGTTACCATGTACACCACCCTCCTGCAGCATTAGACTGCAGGGCAGGTAGGCAGGGGCCTAGGGTAGGGAGGATCCTGGAGGAGAAACCTGTGATTCCTGGCCCTAAAAGGAGTCTTGCAGAACATCTAGTCCAATGGTCTCATTGTGCAGATGAAGAAAATGAGTCACAGCAGCTGGCCCCTGGCCAAGGTCACAGAGTCAAAGCCATCCAAGGTTCCCAGACTCCCCTTTTTCCTGCTCCATGGAGGAGGGGGAAAGGGGGGTGGAAGGTGCTGGAAGATGGATCCCCAGCCCTCGCACCTGGCCCCTCCTAGTCCCCTTCAGCGGTGCTGGGGGAAGGATGACCCCTGGACAATCTAGAAGCCAGAGGCCTAGGAGGTGGGGCAGGCCAGAGATGGGGTTTTGCCCCAGACGGGCAGTGTATAGAAGCTTCCAGAAAGACCCCGTGTCTGCCACCCCCATGCACTCTAATTACGGCTGCCTACATTTTCAGCTCCTGGCAGGCCCCGTGGCTAGTGCAATCGTCAGCTGTCAGGCTTCTCCAGGGAGCTCAGGCAGCTGCCTGAAGACTCTGGAGCTTTCTCTGATGCTGAGCCAGAGAGGGAGGGGCTAGCTCAGCCGCAGTCAACAAAGGCCTGCCAAGGGCAGGGCTAGTGTGGCCAAGGCCTCAGACAAAGTGCAAAGAGGGCTGCTCAGGAGCATCCCAGACTTTGAGGCTAGGGAGGAGAGGAGAGGAGGGGCTGTCTCCGATGCAGGAATCCCCAGACCATACAGTAGGCAATGGAGGGGGGTGGGGGCAGGGGCGGTAGGGCTATCACCTGCCCCTGTGGCTTCTGGAAAACCTCTGGGGGTGGAGTTGTCCTCCTGATCACTGAAAAACTATCCCTGGCAGCTCAGTGCCCCAGGATGCTGGAGTCTCCAATTGTCAAAGAACAATTGGGCAGGTGGGGAGTTAGGGGCCGACTTCCAGCCCTTGCTCTGCTAACCAAGCCCTGTGGCAGGTGCAGGGTATAACCTCCCGAAGGAAGCATGCCTGGTCAGGGCTGGAAGGGACCCAGAGAGCCTGACCCAACAGGGAACGCTTGGCTGCACACCTCCCTCTGTGCCCCACCCCGGGAGCCTACAACCCACAGCCCTTCCTGGGCTGCCTGGGAAGTCTCTTGCCTGATGGGTGGGGAATCAAGAGGGCTGATCTCCAATCCCTCCCCACCTTTACCAGCTTTGTCATCTTGGGGCACTTGTAACCCTTCATCTTCTCATCTGAAAAATGGAACTCTGATTAGATACTTTGAAGTGGTACGGCACATACATACAACTTCCAAAATTAAAGGCCCTCTCTTCTTAATAACAGGAGCACTTACTGAGCACCAGGCCCCTAACACACACTATTGCATTTGAGACTCACCGCAACCCTGCAGGGTAGGCGCATTCATTATTCACCCCATTTGGCAGATGGGGACATGTGGGCCCAGAAAGACCAGCAGAGCTTAGATTCACTCCCAATCCTGTCTAACCCCCAAACCCAGTTTCTTACCGCCACCCCCATCTCACCCAGCCCCGTGCTGCCCAGAGCCATCCACGCCCCTCCCTTTTGATTGACTGGATGATACGAAAGTTGTCCCTCAACATGGCCCCCAGATTCTCTATCAGCCCAGAACTAAAACAATTTCTGAGGCCAACTCTTCAGACAAAGATTGGACTGGACTGTGGGACATAAAGTGATACTCCTGAAGAGTGTGCTTCTTAGCTTAAGTAGATACATGAGACTAAATGGGCAGCTTCTGTCCGGAGGTAAGATGGGAAGGCAGAGAGGGTTAGGAGCTGGTTGAACAGACATGGGGAATCAGGGGTGGAAAGGAGGAGTGTGCTGTCATATTATGGGGAGAGCAATTAGAGTCACATAACAGTGCATGCATAAATTTTTGTATGGGAAAAAACAAAAAATATATAAAAAAGAAAAGGAGGGAAAAAAAAAAGTTGTCCCTCAAGAACTGACTCTCTGAAGATGGATGCGCATTCTCAGCCCCAGAGCAGGGGGTTGCTCAGCTTCCTCTAGCTGGGGCAGCAAGGGATGGACTCCCATGCCCTGGTTTCAGGCAAGATGAAGGGAGCGATGAAGGGAGTTGTGTGTTCAAAGGGCTGGCAGCCAGCAGGCAGACCCCACCCAGAGTGTGGCTGGGCCTGCAAGGCTGCACTTGAAAGCATCCTGACCACACCTGACAGCTCCTTCTAGGGTGGGGCCGTCCTAGGCTTCAGTCTGGGCCAAGGTGGACAGGCAGGGGCAGATGAGGGCCCTCCCTAGCTCCTGCTCTCATCTTGATTTTATAAAGCTAGGGATAGGTGGGGCTGGGCATGCTAGGGAGAGAAGGCCTGGGCTTCCTGAAGCTGAGACCCTTGGGGAGCAGCCAGTAGCTCCCAAATGAAACCCACTGGGCTCATGACATGATCTAGGAAGAGAAATAGGGCAGAGGTCAGGGGTCCTGCCTGCCTCCCACCTTGGGCCCTCCAGACCCCAGGAGCTCAGAGGCCTTTCCAGAGGTGACCTCAGCTTTGGGGCCTAGTCCTGGCTTTTCCCTAACAAGAAGCAGATGGGTAAGAAAGAGAGGTGTTTATGCATTCTCTTTTGAAGAGGAAACTGAGGCTCAGAGAAGGCATGAGACTTGTTGCCACCCCCAGCCCATCAAGCTAAGCAGCCTCGAGTCCTGGTTCCCATTCCCTCAGGTATCCCTGGAGTCTGGGCCTGGGCAGGGCAAGGCCTTAGCGGCCTTGGTGTAGATCCCCTACAGAACTGGCAGGAGGAGGGCCTAGCCCCAGCATAAGGGAGCAAGCAGAATGGGCTGGGAAACAGAGGGACTGGGGGACCCCAAGGCAGGAGCTCCACAAAGGTAAGAGCCCTGGATACTAGGGAAGCAAGAGGTCTGACTCTGCCAATGTTTCACTGGGGAGAGTAGGCAAGGCACGTACTCTCTGTGAACCTGTTTCTTCATCTAAAGAGTGAAGATAATAGACCTCAGTCAGGGGAGAAGGAAGACGGGAGAGACTGGGATATTAGGGTTACGGCGGGAACCTAGGGGCAGCATCTTCTCCCAGAGTTGAAAGTTGATGGGACATGGATCCCATAGGTGGTCAGATAGAGGGGTGGGGTCAAGGGGCAGATCTCAGGGGCTCCCAGGAAACTTGAGCAAACTGTGCTTACCACCTAACCAGTTGCCACTGAGTGGACTCCAACTCATGGAGACCCCATGTGTGTCAGAGTAGAACTATGCTTCATAGGGTTTTCAATGGCTGATTTTTCAGAAGTAGGTTACCAGGCATTTCTTCTGAGGCTCTTCTGGGTAGACTCAATCCTCCAACCTTCGGGTTGGCTGTCGATGTGTTAACCCTTTGCACCACCCAGGGACTCCATCTGCCACCTAGAGTCCCTCTTTCCCTTTGCACTGTGGGAATCATATACAAAAGGGGCTTTGAGATCATAATATGTAAAAGGAGAAACTGAGGCTACAGAAAGGAGGAGCTTTGCCCCAACTCACACAGTAAGTCAATGACAAAGCCCAGACTAAATTTAAGATTGCTGCACTTCAGGCTCCCTGTCCAGTGCTTCTTGAGAAACAGATATAACAGGTGATTTGGCAATAAGCTTCCTCTGCCACCACCCTCTCAGGACCAGACCCGGGTCAGGGGAGAATGTCAAACCCACACATGCAGCTCCTTTGCAACAGGGCTGGGGCGTGGAGGCAACAGAGATTCCTACACGCTCTCCTTCTTCTTCCCTCTTTTCCATTTCAAGTAGATAATAATATTATAATTAGCAATCATTATGTACCAGGCCATGGGCTAAAGTCCTTAAATGCACTAAGCCACTGAATCCACCCACCCAATGATGTAAGCATTATTATTACGTCACCTCCATTTCCCAGATGGGGAAACTGAGGCACAAACAGTCTCACTTCCACGAGCTGATACAATTAGGGGCAGAACCAGGATATGAGTTCAGGCAGAACCAGAGTCTGGTTCCCAACGACCACACTAGACTGCTTCCTAAGACATTGTATCACAGACACCGTGTGGTTCAAATCCTGGCTCTGCCACTTCCTAGTTGTGTGGCCTGGGACACGTAACCCCACCTCTCTCTGCTTGTCCTCCTTAACAAAATGATGGGACTGTCCACAGACCGCAGCCCAGCGCTTTAGCGCCCAGGCCTGCGAGTGTCCGGCGGCCGCCAGTATCGGCGCTCCAGCCATTTGTTTTCTTTAACGAGAGAAGGTTCCCGATGTGTGGGCAGGGCATTCCTCGCCTCATCCCCGCCCCCGCCCCCGCTGGAGGAATGCAGGAGGAGGGACAGCCCCCAGCCCGTCATTGCCTTTAATAGAGACCTGAAACACCGCCTGCTAAAAATATCCGGTTGGAGACCCATATAAGCGCTAGCGGGTCCAGCCGCCCCATACTTCTCCGAACTTCAGCCAGACGCACCCAGCCGAGCCGAGCCAGCATGACTGAGCGTCGCGTGCCTTTCTCGCTCCTGCGGAGCCCCAGCTGGGACCCTTTCCGCGACTGGTACCCGGCCCACAGCCGCCTCTTCGACCAGGCCTTCGGGCTGCCCCGGCTGCCCGAGGAGTGGTCTCAGTGGTTCGGCCACAGCAGCTGGCCGGGCTACGTGCGGCCGCTGCTTGGAACCGCTGTGGAGGCCGCCGCGCCCTTGGCCGTGGCCGCGCCTGCCTACAGCCGCGCGCTCAGCCGTCAACTCAGCAGCGGCGTCTCGGAGATCCGGCAGACGTCCGACCGCTGGCGGGTGTCCCTGGACGTCAACCACTTCGCCCCCGAGGAGCTGACGGTCAAGACCAAGGACGGCGTGGTGGAGATCACCGGTAAGGCCTCGCTTCCCGGCAGGGGGAGGAAATTAGTGCAGCCAGCCTGGGGTGAAGAAATAGGCGGGGGTAGGGGCTGGTGAAAGAGTGGGCGCGGGGCCTGTGGAGTTCGAAGTAGCCAAGGACCAGGAGCTGGGCCGCCTGCCTTGGCCACCCCTCCGGTCTGTTTGGCCTTCTGTGTAAGGGGGTAGCTCCTCAGGGCCCCTTCAGCTCTAAAAACGTTCTATTTAGGGAAGAAACACCCCTTCCATCAGCAATTCCGAGCCCCACTCCCCAAATAATCAGGCTTGTTTGCGCCCCACCGTGCCGTGCAGCACCCAGCGGGCTGTTGGCGTGTAGAGGGGACGGTCCGGCGCTGCCGCTGCCCCTGGCCGGGTCCCTGCTGGGGGCGTGCAGGTGCGCAAGTGCCTGCAAGGGCCTGAGCCGGCGCCGAGCCCCCACGGTCAAAAACACCGGAACGAATTTTCCAGAACCCTCTGAGGGAGGTCCCGGGAGAGGCGGGCCCCCAAACCCCCCAGTCCATCAGCGTCTGCCTTGTGCCGCAGCCACCTAGAGCAGGCCGCGGGGCCTCTGGGCGGTGTGGGAGTGTGGGTGCCCAGGAAGGGGGACCATGCCCCGCAGCCTCTGACCACCTCCTCCCCACAGGCAAGCATGAAGAGCGACAGGACGAGCACGGCTACATCTCTCGGTGCTTCACCCGGAAATACACGTGAGTCCTGGTGCCAGATTGTCAGGGAGGTGGGATGAGGGGGCTTAGGCAAGGGAAGGGGCTAGTGGAGGGTGTGGTGCCTACCTTGTGTAACTCTTGTCCTCTCTTTCTGCATGCCCAGGCTGCCCCCGGGTGTGGACCCCACCCTGGTGTCCTCCTCCTTGTCCCCTGAGGGCACACTCACTGTGGAGGCCCCGATGCCCAAGCCAGCCACCCAGTCTGCTGAGATTACCATTCCTGTCACCTTTGAGGCACGTGCCCAGCTTGGGGGCTCAGAAGCTGGGAAGTTGGAGCAGCCTGAAGCCAAGTAAAAGTCTTGACCCTACTGCCCACACACCGCCATGCCCCAGTAGCTGTCACTGGCCATCCCCACCCACCAATCTGTATGCTCTTTTGATACATTTACCTTCAGTTTTTCTCAAATAAAGTTCAAAGCAACTGCCTGGCACAACCTCAGACTCTGGTGTTTGTGGAGGCCTGGGAGGAGGGAAGGTTAGTACCCCGCTCACTCACACACACACTCACACATTCATCAGATTTGCTGAGAGGCTACTGACAGCCAAGCCCTAGGCTGGACCCTGGGGATATAGTGTATGTGACAGGACACAGCCCTGTCCTCAAGCCCCATAACCATTAAGAGAGGGGTAATGCCTGTAACCAGGCAATTAAAACCTAAAGGGCCAGGTGTGGGACAGGGGAAACCAGGAGGGGCAGTTGACTCAGGCACACAAAGACAGCTAGCCTGGGGTCAGGTGAAGGGGGGACAGAGCAGGGCTGGGGTAGGGGAGCGTCCTGGGAGCTCAAAGTCCCTTCCTGATGTCATTATCCCGCAGAGAGGGGCTGGACCATGCAGAAGGTGTGGCAACTCCAAAATGGCTTTCTGAGGAGGGTGGGGTGGTGGCCTCATCAAAGCACCCCGCCTCCCACCCCTCTATGCCCAGAAATGCAGGCTGAGGCTTGCAGAGAGTGAGGGGAGTGTGGTCTCCAGTTCTGGCTGAGGAGGGGCCAAAGAGCCTGACAGGGAGGATGCTGGGCCCAGGAGGGCCCACCTTGCCTGGCCCAGCCAGGAACCTACCTCAGTCCTCTCTCTTATCTGCCTGACCCTACTGACCACCAGATAACATGGCCTAAGAGGGGTTCTGAGGGGCCTGAGGGAGACAGAAAGCAGGCTGGGGCTTTTGCAGCCCAGTTCTCAAGCTCCCTAAGAATCTGAGAGACCCAACCTGCCTCTGCAAGCTCAGTCCGAAAAGGTGAAAAGGTCCCAGAGCCTGAGGCTGTGGCAGGACACTCCCACATTCTCTTCTAAGCCAAAGCCCTACTTTCCCAGGGTTCCTGAGAGGCGCAGCCACACAGGGAAGGGCCTGGAGCAGACACACCCACACACTCCTGCCCAGCTTCTCCCCTCACTGTCTATCCCTAGTGCAGCCTGTTGTGATACCCACATCTGGAGCAGGCATCCATTAGCCAGAGCAAGTCCAAGCCCTCAGAGGCCTTGCTGGACCTGGAGGGCAGCCAACAGGGAAATAAACACATGGAACAAGAATTGTGCTGTCCCAAATGGCAGCATGGGTCTGGGCCTGTTGGCCAGAGCGCTGCCCAGTCTACCCACCCTTCCACCCACCAGACTGTGTTCAGGCCCATTTCTCAAGCTTCAGACCTGTAAGTCTGCTACCCGTCCTCCCCAACACACACACACACACACACACACACATGTGCACACACACACACACAAAGACACAGACACACACACATCTCAGGAATCTCCTAGATGCCTCCACACTCCTGTGGCCAGCACCCAGGGAGTCAGCCTGTCCAGTCCACACCCTCACTCTGCTTGCCAGTTCCAAGAGCCCCACCTCTTCCCCTGCACCTGGCAGCAGGGCCACCCTGACCTGTCAGTGAGAGCTTCTCTGCCTATACCCTCAGAGTGTGATGAGGCCAGTGCCAAGCTTTTGACAAGTTAATCCTCACATCAGCCCTGTGAAGAAGTATCATTACTCCTGCTTAACAACCAGCAACGGTGAGTCTCAAAGGGAAGGGACTTGCCCAAGTCCACACAGCAAGTCCTGGAGGGGGCAGGGGAGGCAAGATGAGCTGGGCGAGGGGGAGCTGGGCTCCTCAGCTTGCGGCGCCACCTGGTGAGGCCTGTAGGGCCCTCAGGAGGGGCCAGGGCTGGTCAGGGTGGCCAGGCTGCAAAATGGAAGAGCTGCTGGACGTCTCAGGGCCGTTGCACCTGGGGCCCACTGTGGGGTGAAGCCTATGGGCAAAAATCTAGAGGCAGCAGCTCTGAGTCCTGGGGGCCTTTCAGGCCATCAGCTGGGACCCGACTGGGGCACAGGGTAGGTGGGAGGGGAGGAATTCAGTGCTGGCAAAGGAAACAGGCCCTAATCTCCATAGGAAACTAAAGTAGGGAAACTGAGGCAAGTGCTTGGGCCACCCCGGAAGCAGGAGACAGAAGGGACATCTGAAGCTGGCCTGGCCCTATGCCAGAGCTCAGCTTACATGCGGGGTCTGAGGCGGCACCTCTGGGTTGGCGTAGGCTCTGGCTGGCAGGGGGTTGCTAGCCAGCCCAGGTCTGGGGCTCTGCGCTGGGAGGGGTTGGCACTGGGCACTCGGAGACGTGGTGAGCCCCTGCATGACTATGGTGGTGCAGAAGCTATTCTAGGCCCCCCAGGCCTTGCCCTGTCCTTTCAGTGAGTCCATTTCTAGAGGCCTCTGATGTCTTACAGGTCTGAGGATTTAGATATTGGCCTTGATTCAATGAATGTTAGCCTCTGGGCCCCTCTGCTCAGGCTGAGGGTGCCTAAGGGGCAATGCCCTGTGCCTCAGGCTCATGGTGAAGGCTGGCTAGTCAGCTCCCTTGAGGACCTCAAGTCCCTGAGGCTGCTGCTCACCCCTCACCCACCGGCTCCCCCAGGGATCCGTGGGGGGCACAAGCCACCCTCGGTTCCAGGTTGATCCCCGGGTGTCTCCTTAGCCTCGCCCTCCTCAGTTGTGAAATCTGCCCTCCTGGTGTGCACCTCCTCTGGGCCCAGCACCTAGCCAGTCAGCCCAAGTCCTGCTCTCAAGGGGGCAGGAGGAGAAAACAGCTCAGTGACCAGCAGCACTGTGCCCTTAGAGAGCACCAGAACGTCCTGGGGTCTTAGTGGAGGAGGGGGGTGGGAAAGAGGGATTTACAGAAGTGAACCTTGTGTGATAGCTCAGGAGGGGAATGGCATGAGCAAGTGTGAATGCGAGAGGAGTGGGGAATCCCTTCCTGGAGGGCACTGAAGGCCAAGCACAGTGCAGGCTACAGGGGGCATTGACGGGGTTCAGCAGGGCAGGGACCAGGCATGGTCCTGGCCTTTGGAGGAGAATGGACAAGAGGGGTAAGCCAAGAGGCTGGGCAGTGTGCTGCAAAGGGCGTGGGCCCCGCCAGGGGCCAGGAGGCTGACAGACTGGATGTGGAGGTACTGGGGGCAGGAGGCGGAGGGGCAGAGGAAAGCAGCTGAGGCCCTGAGTCACCCACCATGGTTCCCTGCCTGGAGCATGCTGACCTCACGGTCTCTGTAAGGTCAAGCAGGCCTGGGAAGTGAATTGTCTCCAGGGCCTGGGATCTTCATCATCCCTGCTAAGGAATCCACCTAGGGCTTTGGGGCCAGACTTAGACTGCTCCATTGAAGGAGTGGGATGAGCGCTGAGAGCCCGGGAGGGGTGAGGGAACCAAACGCTGCTCACAGAATGGCGGCAAAGGAGGAGGGGTGCCCCAGTGCTGGGTCCAAAGTGCGTGGCCAGAGCACCTTCATGATGGGGCAGTGGCAAAGGAGAAGAGGGTCAGGCAGGACTGGAGCTTCAGCCCCATCTGTCCCTGGGGCTGACAATGAGAAATCCCAGAGCCCTGGCCTGCTGGCAGCCACCCAGACCCTACTCCCCCCAGGTAGAGAATCCGGGTCACCAGGGCCCTGTCTGGTGGCCTTACCTTGGACCTCCCTCCACTTACCCCCCTCCCACCCTACCCCAAATGCACACTCAGGGACCTGGGCGTCTGGGACAGTCCCGAGCTCAGGATTGGCCCCAGGCCCAGCCCTGCACGGTGGTAAATAAGCTGCCAGCTCAGGACCACAGCAGGGAAGGGGGGAGCTACAGGGTGGTGGGGGGGCAGGCAGGCGAGGCCAGAGCTGGTCCTAGCCAGAGTCTGGCACTGATCTGTGCAGCTCAGAACCTGAGTTAAGCCGCACCCCATGCTGCTATCCCAGAGGTGGCCCTGGGGAGTGTGGGGGGTCCTTCTGTGGAGCTCCCTTGGGGCCCAGAGGGCATTTCAAGGTATAGGAAGCCGGAATGGCATCACATGACAGCTATGAGAGCCCCTAATCCGTAAATGTGCAAATTAGAAAAAGGCACCCCCTCCATGCCAGGGCCCAGGGCTTGGTGAGCCCCACTCACCCAGTGGGCACCTTTCCCAGAGATGGTCCAGCCCCACCTCTCACCACACAGAGGGGAACCCGAGGCCACACAGGAACTGCACTTGTCCAGGGTCACCCTGCAGGTCAAGGGCAGAGCAAGACCTGATTGCTCCCTGGGGTGGAGGAAGCTCAGCACAGGCCCTCGACCCCAAGGTGTATACTGGTCAATCCCTCGGCTGATGCCCCTGTGTGCCAGCCCTGAGGAGTGCAGGTTTTGGTGGGGAGACACACACTTGAGCAGGAAATCACTCCATCCCTGGCCGGACCCTCTTAGTCAGGGGCTCTGGGTCCTCTCCCCCTTCTCCCCTGTCTCCCTGGGTGACTGTACCTCACTGTGTACATCTAACTGTGCCTCCAAGGATGGGCCATAGTCTCATGGACTTCTTATGAGACAGCTCTGCCAACTGTAGTTGGTATTGGGAGAGTTGGCAGCACATGAAACATGTCAGAAGTCCCAGGCTTGGCTAAGGGACAGTTCTGGATCAACAACAGAATTGCTGGATGCTTCAGGTAGGAACATGGAGGGGGAATGAGCCCACCTGCCAGACAGCCCACCTCCCCCTCCACCGAGGGGCAGAATGAGGGCAAGGGAAAGTCAAATGCACGTCCAGGGCTCCCAACTCAAAGCCCAGAGAGAAAAGGTCATGTCTGGGGACCTTGAGGAAAACTGACTAGCCCTGGGGGAGGGTCCCTTTAGAATAAGGGCCCCTCCTGCCCTTCTTCCGGCCTGGCATGGACCCTGCCAGTCTATGTAGCAGACTTGATCAAGATGTAGCATGGGTGGTCCGGGAGCTGCTGCTGTGGAAGGAAGTCTGTCCCACCCCCACCCCAGAGCAGGACTGCCTGGTGGAGCCCACCAGGGGTTTGGATTAAAGAATGGAGAGAGATGACAGCAGTGGCTCTGTATTCAGGAAAAAGTGCTGGACTGGGGCCAGATCCGGGTTTGGGCCAGCTCTGCTCCTGCTGGAGGCCAGGACCAGCTCCACTCTGGGCTTGGTTTCCATTCTGAGGGGTCTAGATGGCCTCTGAGGCCCTTCCCACTGATTGTCTGGAGGTCAGTGTTGTCATTTCCATGCAGGATGGGAATCAAGGGGAAATCAAGACTGGAGGCTACCCAGAGCCCCCCTAACAATGGTAGGAAGGCCAAAATCCCAGAGGTGCCCAAGAATGTGGAGACAGTTCTATGCAGGACAACAGGGGACTGGCATGAAGAGGGCCGTCAGGCTTGACCCTGACCCCCGGGCTCAGGGCAGGCTCTGGGTAACCCTTTTCTTCCCGCATGCATCCCCCTCCACAAGCCAGTGTGATGGCTAAGATTGTGTGTCAACTTGGCGAGCCATCATTCTTAGTGGTTTGGCAGTTATGATGCAGTGCAGTTTGGCATTTATGTAACGATGTAATCAACTCCATGATGAGTTCTGCTACGAGCAGCCAAGAAGTTGAAAGAGAGTTTCCTGGGGGGGGTGTGGCCTGCCTCCAGTATATAAATGGATGTTTCAGCAAGGTTCTCACTCTGGATCTTGCATCCGCCTCATCATCATCTGACCTCTGGTTCTTGGGACTTGAAATAGCAGCTTACCTGCTGATCTTGGGATTGGTCGGCCCCTGTAGCTACCTGAGTCAGGAGAAGACTCCAGCCAGATGCTTGACCCACAGACTTGGGACCTACCAGCCTCTACAGCCGTGTGAGCCATTTCCTTGACATAAATCTCTTCTCTATATATATATATATACAGGCGTCACTGGTTTTGCTTCTCTAGAGAACCCAGCCTAAGACAGCCAGGTTCATGAATATCCTCTGAGGGATGGCTGGGGGGACAGTGAGACTTGATAAACAGGTGAATAGATGCATTAACCAAAGAGGCCATTGAGCCCTCTCCCTATCAGGCTCCTCCCTTCTTTGATCCCCTTTTGAACTCCCATTCCTCCTGAGTGCCCCCTCCCTCCTTGATCTTCCATCTCTTTTACTTAGCTCCCCTCCCAACACCAAGCCCCCTCCACCACACTGAAATGGCCCCTCCTTCCTCTGAGTTCTCTTATCATCTTTGAATTCCCACCCCCTCTCTGCACCTCACTTCATCAGGCCCCCTCCCTTATCTGAGATTCCTCTCTGAGTTCCCGCCTTTCTTGGAGCACGCGGACCCTCTATGAGCCTCACCCTTACCCCTCTCTGAGCCCTGGTGCCCAAACCATTCCTTTACAATGCTTTCAACGGCTCTAGTGAGGATCCCAAAGACCTTCTTCTCATTGTCTGACCAGCCTGAAGGCCTGAAACCCTAGGAGTGGTCTCACAAGCCAAGCCCTCAGCAGGGGCCCCAAGGCTATGGCATCTGGGTGGGAGGAGCATAGAGTCATCAATCCCAACAGTTGGTGGCCATTGGCTCAGAGTTCAAGCTGTGCTGGTTGACTCCTTGTAGGAAGGCCTGGCCCCACCTTGGCGGGCAGCCACTCCAGTGCTGGAAGGGCTGGAGCAGAGCCAAGACAGACCCTGAGACTGCCTCCCTGCAGAGTGCCCTCAGCTGCACACCCCCATCCTCCCTGCTCCAGATAGGACAGTATGTGACCGACCCCTGGTGCCTTCCTAGGGACCCCACAGGCACCTGATGCTGGCCTAACCCAGAACCTTCAGGAAACTCTACTCAGAGTTCTGCGTAAAAAGGGGGTCAGGAGACCCAGTCTTAGAAAACACTGACACCCCTCCCAACCACGTGCCTACTGTGTCTTTGGCCAAGTTCTTCTCTACTCTGGGCCTTGGTTTCTGAGGGCCCTCAGGCCTCCTGGGAGAGGCCTTTTGTAGGGTCTGGCAGCCAAGGCCTGGATCTGGGGACCCTGTCCCACCTTGTTGCACCTTTGATGGTGTTCACTATCATTTCTATTAACTAATCAGAGCTGTACTGAGCACCTGCTAGCTGGCAATCACTAGACTGAGCATGCCTCACAAGTCGGCTTATTAAATCCTCACAGCAACTCGATGCCACTGAGAGACAGCAGAGGATCATGGTTATGCTTGTGGGCACCAGTGCCAAACTGCCTGGGTTCAAATCCCCCTCAGCAACTTATCAGCTGTGGAATCTTGGGCAAGTTACTAAGTCTGTTTCTTCATCTGTAAAATGAAGCTGATCATATGAAGTAATACACATGGGGTCTTTAGAACAGTGCCCGGCACACACAGTAAGCTCCCAGTCAGTGCTGGGTATTTTTATGAAGTAGACTGTATTATCCTCATTTTATAGATATGAAAACTGACACTCTGAAAGACTAAGGAACTTGAAAGTTTTGTCTCATAACAAGGACATGGTGGAATAAGAATTCAAATCCTGAGCTCTTAAGCTTTCTGCCACCAGACAGTCCTTTATCTGGAAATTAACAGACATTGCTGAGTGACAGAAATTCCATCTTTCTAATCAGTCAGCCACATTGAAGTTGACCTTCAATTCCTAAATCCACATTTGATTGGTGATTTGGGCAACTCTCCTCCCCTCCCTGAGTCTCAGATTTTCCAGCTATATGATGGGAGATGCGGAGAGCTTGGGGGGTCTGCACCCCTGACATTTTTCAAGACTTGATGGTGGGAAAGATCACTGGCCCTGATCAATTCAAAGTTAAGACTGTTTGTCAGTGGGGTGTGGGGAAGAAAGGGCAATCAGGCAGAGGCACAACTTGAATAAAGCACAGGAGGATGGGGCTGCAATACAGGGGGCATGTGGGCAGCTGAGGCTGGACAGGCGAGTTGGGGCCTGGACTTGAATACCAGAGAGAGGCAGGGGCTGGCCTCCATGTCCTCAGGACAGCAGGTCTGTCCCCTCCCTCACTGCTCCACTCCGCCCCACCCCAACCCCTTTGAAACTCGTGCATTGGGTCAAAGTGTGTAAGGAGGCCTGGTTCCTTCCTCTGCAATATGGGAATAACTAGAGCTTCCTGGGGTATACACAAGTAACAAACAGCAAACCTGTACAGGACATCAGAGATCATGTCATTGTTCGGATGTGGAAACTGAGGGCAGACACAGGACCAAGAGCCCAGCCAGAGTCTGAGGCTGCAACCAGCTGGGGGTCTGGTCTCTGGTCCCCTAAACCAGCTTCTTCCACTGATCTCAGCGGTGGACAACACCCATAGATGTCACTAACGTCCCATAAGGTATTACAATGCCCTCCACAGCCCAGACCAGGTTATTCCGGGTAACCAAGGTGCATGTAAAGACGACGGAGGACAAAGCTCCTCAGTGGGAGGAGACCCGGGTCGGGACGAATCTGTTCCTGGAGCAGCTGAGCAGATTCTGGAGCGGAAACCCAAGCCCTAGCAACAGGCCGACCATTGGAGGAGCGGGGACAGATTGGCCTGTGATTGGCTCTCACCGCTGCTCCGCTATTGGAAGGCGGGTCACCTCACTTGGCAAGCCTACAGAACCTCGTCCCCGTGCCGCTCACATCTGGGTCTCTGAACAGTCCTGGCTCCTTGGCGGCCGCTAATTGTCAGGGCCTCTAGTTCTTAAATCTAGTAACCTGAGCACGAAAAAGGCTCATTCAGTCACGCCGCGGGGCAGTGGGAGTCGAGCAGCTGTAGGGCGCGCGTACACACGCCAGGACCCGGAACACACGCCTCGCCTGTGTTGTAGGCCCGTGCAGAGTTCAGGCACGGGGATTCGCCCGTGTGGAAGCGCACGCACGTGTGCAAACGCTTGCCGGTGCAGTGCTGAGGCCTACAGCCCACGCGGGGATGCGCAGACAGCAGGATCCTTCCCCTGGGGCCCAGGTCTTTGGGGATGGGAAGTGACAGAAGCCAGGGGCCCCCAGATGGGCTGGAGCTGGGGTACAAGCTGGGCTTCAGGGCCAAACGTGGGTAAGGAGAAAGCTTGAAGGAAGGAGAACCCGCCTGAGAACCTTGCAGCCCCGCCCCCCGGCGAGCAGGCGGGGCTCCGTCAGTGGGGGCCAGCTGCAGAGACCGGGAGTGCCCACTGGGGGGCAGCAGAGGAAGCACCGCTGCAGCCCCTAACTAGGGGCTGGGGCCGGTGACGGAACCATGCAAAACCAGCATCATTGCAGTATTTTGTAGGCCAGGTAATGAGACAGGGGCGGCCAGACCAGTTGTCGCTAATGCATTCTTGGGTGCTGAAGCCCTGAGGATGGGCCAAGGCTGTTTTTCCCCCTACCCAGTTTCATTTTGTCCTAATATACCAAGGGACGCAATTATTACTCCTTTTGCTCTGACCCAGCAATGGGATGTAGGTTGTTTGATCTCGGGAATCTGGACAGTCGTTTAGAGAGACACATGGGACTCACTCAAAATGTCTGTAGTCAGCCACGAGTGGCTCATCTATTTTGAATGTAATCTTTAGGGCAAGAGCCCACTACTCAACCCTCTCTGACCTAGAACTAATCACTGAGGGGCCTCAACATTCCCAACAAGGACTGTTTTAAAAAGTTTTCAAATTTAGCAGGCAAAAATATTTGTAAACCTTAATACCGAAAAATACCATAATTTGGAGGCTAAGGGCTTTCGGAAGGCAATTTGCTTTGATAACAAACCTAATGGAATCAAAACATGAACTTTTCCATCTGGCTTTTAAAGACCTGAACAACCATCAAAACCCCATCGCTAAAACTTGACTTCAGGCTAAGAGAGCCGATCAGATCAGCAGGGCACAAGAGATGAAAGCAGCCAAGAGTGGAAAGAGGCAGACGCTTTGATGTCTCTTCATGGCCCTATATAAACAGCCAATAAGTAGTAATTTGTCCATCTTGGTGGAAAGAACCAGCGTAACACCAAAATTATGTAAAATCAAGTCTAGATTTGTTCTCCTAACGCAGGTTCCACCAAAGGCTGCTTCTCAAACCTACTTGCCTGTTGCGGAGACAACTCCTGTGAACACAGAAAGATGCACTGTTTCACCACCTCCGCCAGGGACAGGGGCAGAACAAACACAGACCGTTCACTTCAAGCCAAGTGAGTGCCTGTGTGGGGCAGCTTGCTGAATCAAAGCAAGTGCTTATGGAGCACCTCATAATTTCCCCATCCAGGAAAGGTGGGAGGCAGGAGAGGCTTGTGAAGAGGCAAAAGACCCTAGCCTAGAAAACAAGATGGTTCCCAAGGGTGACAGTAAATCCCACTGGCCTATCATTGAAAGCTGCAGATTTGGATTTGTCAGCTTAGGTAACAGGCCCTGGCGCTGACTGCTGCTTAATATCACATCAACCACTGAAAAGGCTGGATGGAGGGACAAAGCAAAATCCTTACGCAAGACAAAAAAGTGCCCCAAGAGGGATGGGAAACAAGTTCTAAGACACAAGAAGAAACAACTGGACAAACCCAGAATGTGGAATTCTATAGGATTGCTAGTGCCTGGTCTCCTGAAAAACTCAATGTTATAGAAGAGGTGGGAGGAATATTCTAGAGAGAGACTAAACCCACTGCTGTTAGGTCAATTCCAAGTCATAGCAACCCTATAGGACAGAATATAACTGCCCCCATAGGGTCTCCAAGGCTGTAAGCTTTATGGAAGCAGACTGCCACATCTTTGTCCCGCAGAGTGGCTGATGGGTTTGAACAGCATACCTTTCCATTAGTAGCCAAGTGCTTTAACCACTGCACCACAGGGGCTCCTAGATAGAGACTAAGGAAGCCTAATAAAATGCATTTAATTAATTTTAATTAGATACTAGTTGGGGAGGGGGGAAGCAAGGGCTATCAAAGGCATTGTGGGGACAATTTAGGGAAATTTAAATATGGGTTGGTGTCATGGATTGAATTATGTCCCCCCAAAACATCTGTCAAATTGGCTAGGTCATGGTTCCCAGTACTGTATGATTGCCTATCATTTTGTAATCTGATGTGATTTCCCTATGTGTTGTAAATCCTACCACTACGATGTAATAAAATGGATTAGCAGCAGTTATACTGATGAAATCTATTAGATAGTGTCTTAAGCCAATCTCTTTTGACATATAAAAGAGAGAAGCAAGCAGACAGACATGGGGACCTCATACCACCAAGCAAGCAGTGCCAGAAGCAGAGCGCGTCCCTTTGGACCTGAGGTTCCTTGCGCTGACGATGCTCTCAGAATGCGGGAATACTGATGACAAGACCTTCCTCCAGAGCTGACAGAGAAAGCTTTTCCCTGGAGCTGATGCCCTGAATTTGGACTTGTGAGCTACTAGACTGTGAGGGAATAAATTTCTCTTTGTTGAAGCTATCCACTTGTGATATTTCTGTTATAGCAGCACTAAATGACTAGGACAGTTGCGTATTAGGGGATTACTGTTGTATCTCCTTAGGTGTGATAGTAATACTGTTGGGTTATGCAAGAGAATGTCCTTAGTTTTAGAAATATGACAAACACTGGAGTGAAATGTCATACTGCAATTTGAAGATCCCACAACATACTGAAATATAAATCAAATATGAGAAACTTAAGTGCTGTGTCAAGGTGGTGGGCATAGGTTATCACTGTTATCACCAGGGCCTGTTACCTAAGCTGGCAAGTCCAAATTTGCAGATCTCAAATTTGTATTTTAACTTCCATACATTTTTCTAAGAAGTTTGGGGATGAAGTGCCCCCAAAACACGTAGCTACCCTTAAATTTAATTCGAGAGGTACTTATTGGGACCACCAAATGTCAACGATCCATATTTAAAATCGTAAGGCAAAACCTCTTATGATCCAAGAGTCACTGAATGCTCAAAAAAGCAGCAAAAACCCTTCTGTCTCAAAGCTAGAAATGAAAAGCCTTCTCTCAGGCTGAGTCAGATTAGGAAGAACAAATGTTAACAGTGATGAGTTACCTCTAGGTCAGGTAACAGGTGTGGGAGGGAACGTTACTGATAAACCAGAGAGGTTGGCAAGCTATTTGCCAGAAAGTGAGTATTTTAGGTTTTGTGGGCCACATACTGTCTCTTTTGAGTATTTTTTTCTTTACAATCCTTTAACAAGGTAAAAACCATTCTTAGTTCAAAAGCAATGCAGAAATGTTTTAGATTATACCCTTTTGTATTTTGACTTTTAAACCATCTGCATGCACCATCTATTCAAAAACTAAAACTCAAAAAGCCATGTTCCCCAAAGTAATTTCTATTTACTCTTCTCGCCAATACTGGGGATACTGAGTGCCATACAGGTACACTACTGAAACTGGGAAATCTTGATTATTTGTGTTGCCAGGTGTGGATTTTTTAAGCATGAAGACAAGACACCAACAAACCTATTACCTGGTGTGATCCGGCCACCTTGCCCTAATTCCTCACTGACCACAGGTATCTGCAGTTAATTAGAGGTAGGGTTTCTGGCCATTCAGATTTAACGACTTTCATCCATAACAAAATTGGAAAATTCAAACCAATCAGCAAGCTGGTATGCCATTTTAATGTTCTGAACCGGCTGGTGATCACCTAATGCCAACTCCTAGAAATAAAGAACACGGTTACCTAGCAAGTTTTCAGAACATGGTTTCTCCAATTTGCTTTGAGAACTGTGCACCCAGGAGGTGGCAGCTACCATTCTTAGCCACTCTGCTCACCCAGTGAATCACCATGCAGTTTCAGCTGACCAGTGCAGGGGCCAGTGCATGAGGTAATTACATATAAATAGAGTGGAGGGAATCTGCACTTGCACCAAACAGCAAACTCTGCTACACTGAAAGGTCCCTTGCACTAACTCACCTTGCGTGGTGATTCCTCCAATCCACACCCAAAGTACTTAGAATGAAGAACTCTGCTCTGTCCCGAGCAGAAGGGATTACTCAGTCCCTTGTAATCACTCCCATAACCTTTATTTAACTGCTTCACATGATCACATTATTTTTAAAATTCTAGAGTACACTGAAGGAGCTCTGATGGTGCAATGGTTAAGTGCTCGGCTGCTAACCAAAAGGTCGGTGGTTTGAACCCACCCAAAAGTTCCACAGAAGACCTGGCAATCTGCTCCCATTGAGATTACAGCCTATGAAACCCTATGGGGCAGTTCTACCCTGTCATATAGGGACGCTGAGTCAGAACACCATGACAAGAGTATATTGAGAAAAGGACCTCTGTCTTTGGTGCCTAACCTGTAGCACTCACTCAATTCTTGAATTGTGATAACTATCTTAAACTTTATTCTACTCCTGCCACCCAACCCCTAATCTTTTGGGCTATTCTTTACCAACTACTTATCTGCGTGATGCCACATTTCCTTCAAATACGTCAACCCAAATAACATCTCAACACGTCGACTGCAGAAGCAGCTATGGGGATCCAGATGACTTTTACTAAGTCAGACATTAAAAGAGAGCTGGCAAAACTGTAAAACAATGACACTCTTCTCTTTTGGAAAAGTTACTTTTCTTTAAAAAAAAAAAAATATATATATATATATAATGGGTTTTTCACTGTTATTTCACATAAATGAGATCTTCCTAATTTTTGGCAGATAAACCCCACATAAGTAAAAGCTCTTAAGAAAGAGGCTTTGAGATGAAAAAGCTTACATTAAGGAAATCTTAACTGAATAGACTTCGTTTTATCTCAAGAGAAATTAAAGTGTCTGTGGAACTCCCTTGGGCAAGTCTTATAATCAAATTCCAGGCACTCATAATGGGAAGCTACACCCAGGGAACAAGGGTGTTAAGAGTCGCAACTTTCAGGAGCTCTCTCTTCTTTCTGAAGAGCCTTGGTGAGCCTGTGTGAATGCTTGACTGTTCTGACCTTGCTTGTATCTCCTTATTGGCAAGGCAATGTCTAATTCATCTCTCTACCCTGAGTAACTAGCGCACTAAAAGGGCTCAAGTCAATGTAAGCTGGTTAGTCTCCTAGCTGCACAGAAGCAGCCTGGTGTTAAGCAGACAAAGCTCAGAAGGCCAGAAGACTGTGGTTCCACTTGAGTTATCAGTGAGTGGCGTGACCTCAGCCACATCAGTCACTTCTATTTCCACATGTGTACTTGCAGTGCCAGTGGCACTCCCAGAGTGGCTGAGTGGTAATGAGCTAACTTAGGGGAATTCATTCAGTAGAAGGCAAAAAAACTACTCACACAAGGGTTTTTTATTCCTGAAATGTGAAATTAGAATTTCTCAAAAAAAAAAAAAAAAAAAACCTCCCAAAAGCTGTCTTCTTCCACTTGGTGAACCAAGGCTCCCTCCCGTTTTCCAGAAGCATGCACAAGTGGATGGAGTAAAACCTTACCCTCCCTCACCTCTCCTTAGACAAATCCCTCTTTACAGTTAGGGCAGAACACCCCCCACACCCAGGGATGTGAGTCACTTTGTGGTTCACATTCTGGAAACTGCCTTCACCAAGAGCAGGCCTTCTGAAGGCCATGAGACCACTTCAGAAGGACTAAACACCCAAGACAATTTTTAAGAGTGTTTTTAAGCACAAAGAACCACCTCATCCAAGACTTAAAGGGATCACCAACAATACTGGGCACCTAATAAACGTATGGAGCCCTGGTGGCACAGTGGTTAAGAGCTTGGCTGCTAACCAAAATGTCAGCAGTTCAAATCCACCAGGCGCTCCTTGGAAACTCTATGGGGGCAGTTCTACTGTCCTATAGGGTCCCTATGAGTTGGAATTGACTCAATGGCAACAGGTTTGGTTTTTTTGGTTAATAAACATATACTGAACCAGGGACATGACCCAGTTCTCATTTAAACCTATACCTCCAAAGCTCAGAAGAGTCCAGTAATTTGTCAGAGGGTCAAAAGGAGTCGTGATTCAAACTCAGGTCTGTGCTTTTGATAAGTTGTACCCTTAGAAAGGGTCTCAGGGATCTAGCTGAATATGCTCACTTTATAAGAGAAAAACGAAGGCCTAAAAGGTGCAATGATTTTTTAAGATCAGTAAACCCAGGTCTAATTTCCATATACAGGTGCTTTTCAATATATACCGTCTTGCCCCTTTTTCCTCAATTCAACCTCAGTCCTTGGGTGGGGGAGGAGGATAGAACGCCCATGTCTAATCACACCTTCAAAAGCAAAGAAAAAAATTAAACTCATTGAATAAAACTAAGTAGCACTGACATCAGATCTGTAAGTTTATTTGCTCAATGTATGACAGCTACATAATGACTCACATTCATGATATTCCATCACTGAGGAAAACTGCTAAGAATGGTCCGTGTGTGAAATAATTCCTTAGAGAAACACGGAGTTGGAAAAATAATCACTGATTAGACCTTAAAAATAGTTCACTGCATAACATGACAAAAAGCACAAAGGCTCATTCAGAGAACATATTCGTTGTTCTCCTACACTGTAATAGTTATAATTTCACCATGACAAACACCAGACATTAAGATTAAGCTAACACTGGTGTTTCTTTTGCTTCTTCCCCCCTTTTTAAAAAACAAAATATATAACTGCATGTCACTATAGCAACATCCAAAACAGATCAATTTGTTACGATCACTATTTGGTAGAGCAAACTTTACCCCCAAAAAGAAAAATTAAATTAAAAAAAAAAAAAAAAAAAAAACTTTAAAAAATTTGAAGACTTAATTTTTTGTCATAGGAATACATAACACCTACAGTATAAGTTAATAAATTTCAAGCTACTGTATAGAAATACAACACTAGCATGCACAATATTGTATCAATAGAGTAATGGAGGAGTAATCATTTCACTGGAGAGACAGTATCATAGGCAAGTGCATTTCTTTAAGACTAAAGAAAAGAAACCATTCAAGCTGCTTAAATATCAAGTCACCCATCCCCTCTTCTTTTTTAGCCCTCAGGTATGATTTTATCTTGCATAATTCTAAAAAGCAGCCAGAGCCAAAGCTTAAATTTAAGGAAAAAAAAAAAAATAGGTTTTGTAATTCCAGTAAATCATTTCCAAATGCTACGAGGAAGGACACAACACTGCTCACTGGGCATGGAGATAAATCAGAGAAAGCCCCACCCGCCCCCCACACCCCATCTTTTCTCATCCATAGCATGTACTTCAGGCTTCTGTAATGGCACAAAAGCAGCAAAGCTTCCTTCCACTAGATCTTCTGGAGGGGTTCAGTTAAGTGGGACTTTCACTCTGGCACGTGGAGGGGCCTTCTAGAAAAGTCATGCTGGGTAAACTGTGCAATGTTACAGAGTACATTTATTCCACGGTCATCTTCATTCTTCTATCTTTACCGTCACCTGGATCCTGTTAACCATATCCATTTCCTAATTATAAGCTCAATTTTAGTATCAGCAAAAGCCTCTGTCAGTTTTTCCTCAATTATTATCAAACCTCTCCTTGCCTAAACAAACACACAAAGCAAGTTTGGTGTCATTACCCACCTTGAGAGTTCACAATGTTACTCATTTTATAAAAGCAAACAAACAAACAAACAAAAAAACTGAATACACATGCACCAGGTCATGTTTACAGATAGATAAACACAGATTTATCCAAAATGAGCACAAGGGACCTACAGCTAACTGAAAACAAATTTGTGGAAATACCAATGTAGCTTCCTTCAATTCCAAATATGCACTGATTGCACAACAGAAGTGAATCTCCAACTTCTATGCTTTCTTTAAAAGAAAAAAAATATAGAAAAAGTTTTCGTCAAATAGGAGTACATATTTATTAGCTTGTAATGATTTTAATTTATCTTCCTACAACAATTACTTGGGGAGAGAGTGTTTTCAAGGGAGGAAAAACTGACACACTTACAAGGCTCCCTAAATTTGACAGAATGTCTATGAATATAGCTCTTCCTTTTGGATTTTTCTACCAGTAAGCTTCTAGCACCTGAATTTTCACACACTGCACCACAAACATCCTCAAAATGACCACCCAGCTTCTACAACCCAACAGCTTCGACACCAACTGCATAAGGTACAGTGGGAAAGAATCAAGTGAAAAGTGAAATGGCAGTGCAATCCCTGAGGAAGGAGCTGTATGGCATCTGAATAATCAGAATATTCTTTGAAAATACCAACACAATAAATGACATACAGACCTGAATTTTCTCTATTTTTGTGGTGTTTAACATTTCTATTAAAGTGATTAATAATTTTCGTGGTGGATTTAAGTTAAGAGGAAAGAAGGACAAAAATCCCACAGCCACCTGCCAAGCACCTGTTAGCCAAAACCTAAAGTAGCTTTGATTCTCCTCAGGCAAGCCTTTTGGCCTAGGAGACAGATAACAGCAAAATCAACCTGGATAAGGCTGATAAAGATGTAAAGCCAAAATAACTAGCAAAGAAAAATACACAATCAATGGCTTGATGTTACATATGGCTGTAATGTAGAAATACTGTAAACTGCAATTTAGTGTTAATACTGTCAACTAATCGGACTTCAGAAAACTGGCAAGGCCTAAACCACAAGGAATGATATACCTTATGTTCTAAGTCTGTCAGCTTGGGATTTAAACTATTCCGTGTTTGGTAGAGTATACCCTGAAAAAAATGCACAGCTAAAACAGATGAGATAGAAAGTACCCAAAACTTAAGACAAGAGCATATGTACATAAAAATCCTTACTGGAACCACAGAACTTATTGAATGAGGGCCATTCCATTTAAGTTTTCTTTTCATCTTAAAACCCTAATATCTAGCAATAAGTTAAATTAAAGACAGACAGCTCCACTTGCATTAATCTACAGAACAGTCCATATGCCAGTGTGAGGCTGCTATTCCAATACCAGCACAGCTAGCCTGACTTTCCACTAGTGGTATTTTGGCAAAAATGTCAAAGAGGCGATCAAAGACAGGATAGGTCGTGGGTTTCCTCCCTAGGAAGGTCATTCCTCCCTTTTCCCTCCCCTACCCGACCCCCAACTCATGGGAAAAAAATAAAGACTGCAGTAGTAGCATCAGCGTGCGCTGCCAGTCCACCTGGGGGCCTTAATTGTTGCCTTCTCCACCATCGTCGTCTTGCTGATCGCTTGTCCAGAGCGTTAGGTTGTCACGGAGGAGCTGCATGATGAGAGTGGAGTCCTTGTAGGAGTCCTCATTGAGAGTGTCGAGCTCAGCAATGGCGTCATCAAAAGCGGTCTTGGCCAAGTGGCAAGCTTGCTCTGGGGCATTCTGGATCTCATAGTAGAAAACGGAGTAATTAAGAGCCAGGCCTAATCTAATGGGGTGAGTAGGCTGCATGTGCTCCTTGCTGATTTCATGGGCTTCACTATAGGCCTTCTCAGATGACTCCACGACAGTCGCCCTTTTCTCTCCTGTGGCTACTTCAGCCAGGTAGCGATAGTAGTCCCCTTTCATCTTCAGGTAAAACACTTTACTCTCATACTGGGTCTCACTGCAATTCTTGATCAGGTAGTTATCCAGCAGGCTCAGCACATCCTGACACACCGCTTCCAACTCCTTCTCTATTTTTTCACGGTAAGCACGAACCATCTCTATCTTCTTCTCATTACCATCTGCAGATGTCTTCTGTTCAATGCTACTAATGACCCTCCAGGAAGAACGGCGTGCCCCAACTACATTCTTGTAAGCCACAGAGAGGAGGTTTCTTTCTTCATTGGACAGCGGCTCATTCAGCTCTGTCACCTGTTAGGAAGATAGAATAGACCATGGTTATGGTACAGATGACGTCCACTGGGCCAAAAATATCTTTAATGCCGATAAAACACAAACAGATCTACCAGTCAATGAAAGTGATTAACGGATAGAAAGAGAAGTTATGCTGTGTGGGCGTATGGGAAGAGGGCAAAGGTGGAATGAGCAACACAGAAGGTGAAAAAGGTTCTGGATCTCTGCTTCTCCAGAAAAGGACATATGCTTATCACGTACCTGTTCTATAAAAGAACTATCAAGTCTGCGTCTTAGATTTGAATCTGATTTGCAGCAAGGCAACAGTTCTCTCAGGTAACACTGTATACCATATCAATCCCCGGGGGTTTTAGTATATCTGGCAATATTTTAGGAAGACAGACTACCTTCTTCCTAGTCTTGCCCTGTCTATTAAATTCCAGTCCCACCCCTTTTGGGTGATAATATATTAACCTTCAAGTGGACTTTTGAGAAACAAGGAGGTTTTTCTGCTCATGTGTTAAAACCATATGAATTATAATGCTCAGAGAGATAGTGAAAATTGGAGGCATGAGTCTGAGTCTGACCACTGAGATATATTAGCAACTTGAGGAGCACGTATTTGTTGCAGTGTCTGAGTGAACACAAATAGCAATATCAAAGAATGGAGAGATAGGCAAAGTACTTCTGAGCTGAGGTGACCAACAGCAATTAGTGCTTCTTTCAATGTGGGCATCTCTAAAAGGTTTGTCTCCACTATCCCAAAGACTAATCATTGTTGACGAAATGAAAGCAACAAAACACCAATGTTTGTATTTTTATGACTATCAAACAACTGTCTATAAGAAAGAAATTAAGTCACTAACACTACATTTAAATTATATTACCTGATTTCTTTGATATAGAGCCATATACCATTAAGTGTCTTAGAACCGTTAAGAAATAGAATATTTTACATGAAGGATTGGGCTCTTACTTTTCTTTTATTCCGATTCTGAGGTCACAAAGGGCCAAAATACTACTTCCCTTCATACCCATGGAAACCCTGGCGGCATAGTGGTTAAGAGCTACGGCTGCTAACCAAAAGGTCGGCAGTTCAAATCCACCAGGAGCTCCTTGGAAACTCTACGGGGGCAGTTCTACTCTGTCCTATAGGGTTGCTATGAGTCGGAATTGACTAGATGGCAACGGGGGTTTTTTTTTTTTGGTTTCATATCCATAGTCACCTTCTATAACACAATTAAAATACCCACAAGTCTAGTTCAGCAACAATTATTTGTATCCTACTTTATGGTTCACAATCACAAAATTAACCCATTTGCTCTTCACAATAGGGCAACTGTCAAATTGGCATGCTACTCCAAAACAGCAAAATTTAGACCATTATTTGTCTGGTGAAATGCAGCTATCATATCTAAACCAGTATATACTATGTCAGTAGCAAAGTCACAACATTGGGAATCCCAGAACACTCACTACTTTATAGGTCTTAAAAGAAAACTAGCTACTCCCCAGCTTCATCCTCTTATCATGTACCTCTGGCTTCAAGTTAACTGCAAAACACTAGGCTCTTCCACACTTCCCTCTGTCTATGCTTTTGCCTCTGCCTAGAATATCTCCCACCTTGCTCCTGCCTTGGCAACTTTCAAGAGCCAAGTTAATACTCACGTCCTCTATGAAAAATCTTCTCTTCCCCTACTCTCCTCCTTCCACCCCCAGTTAAACTGGTTGTCCTCCAAGTCCTCACTGTTCCCTGTGTAGACCTACCACAACATCTACATAATATTATTTATAGATGTGGAGGATAGGGGGATATAATCCAAAAAAGATATACCAAACTTTTTTTTTGGGGGGGGGGGCAAAGGGCAGGCGTTGGGACAGCAAGGGACTTTTTTCTATGTATGAATCATTTACCTTCAGTATGTATTTCCACTTTTGTAAATAAGGAGGAAAATATGCTTAGTGAAAACTGGCTGTAGTAATTAAATATTACCCACTAAAAGATAATTAAATTAAAAACTAAAGCCAAATTATACTTATTACAGTTTATTATTATAATTATTCTTTGACTAGACCATGCCTTTGCTTACTAATTATCATAATAGCCAGCAAATGATATACACTCAAAAAGTATTTTGTTAACTGATTAGAAGTTTTGAAAGAAATGTTAACATTTTACCATACATTACTGATTCTCCATTATAATGCTGGAGAACACAACAGTACTTTTACCAGACATCGCCTAAGTGAAATGGACCGCAGAGTTGAAGAAAAGGGTTTTGGTAATATTGGAATTCAGAGACGGAAACCAACAGAGAGGCTCTTTGCTCCACAGCCCCTTTTCTCCATCCCTCAACCCTCCTGTGGAAATCACTTCTCCTGAGTAAGGAGGCCTATCATCGGCATATCCAATTCTTTTTTACATTCTAGACCTTGGAGTTACTATTGGTTGCCCCTCAGACTACTGTCACTTCTGCTGAGCTGTGATGTACAAATAACCTAGACCTGGGTTTGAATGTCCCAGTTCTACCATTTGCCTGCTAAGTGACCCTGGGCAAGCCATTTCATTTCTGTGGGTCTTTTATTATCTATAAAACAGAAATTTCTGCCTGCTTCATAAGGTTATCATAAAGGTGTATCAGACAAATGAGTAAGTGCTATTGACACAGTAAAGTGCTACAGGAATGTGAGCAATTACTTTTGAGAATATCTTGAATAATTTTCTTTCATTCAATTTCACCAGAGGAGGCCTTTAAATTTCTTATGTAACAATCTCCTCTACCATTCTGTCAGTACCACCACTTGTCTGTCAGTCTGTCGTACTTTGGTGGCTTGTGTGTTGCTGTGATGCTGGAAGCTGTACTACTGGTATTTCAAATACCAGCAGGGTTACCCATGGGGGACAGATTCAGTGGAGCTTCCAGACTAAAACAGACTAAGGAGGAGGACCTGGCGATCTATTTCTAAAAAAACTGGCCAGTGAAAAACCTCATGAATAGAAGCAGAACATCATACATAACCATCTCCTAGCTTATCTTCCCGTATGGAGTATTTCTTCTCCATTTCATCCTGTTCTCTAGTCTAAGCTGAAACTTCCTTACCTACCTCACCTCACTTCCTTTCCATTAAGGTTAGTATTACTGTAGCTCAAAAGAGAAAAAAAAAACCTTGCCAGACTCTCTAGGACTCTAGCCTATATTCATGGAATGTGCAGTCCCTGAAGACTTGCCCACAGGCCTTAGTGCAACCTGAGAAGCCAGAGTGCCTAAGGCAATGGAGATCAAGTTTTGGCCTTTCCCCTAAATCATGCTGGGCTTATTTCAAGAGCCAGCAACTATTTAAAGCTCAAATTACCTCATCAGTACGCTATACTGCTAGGTCTCCTGCTGCGCAAATGAAGCTCAGCTGGACAGCCCAAAGGTAGCAATTTGTGCTTATGTAAAGTTTGTCTAGTTGCCTCAGACAAACTGGAACATGAGATTATGAAATGCCAGTATCACCTTTAGATACAGTAACTCAACCACATTTGCAACATACCCTGATGTTCTCTGCCAATTTGCCACAACTAAGTTAGAAGGCAAAAACCTTTAGTTCTAAAAAGTCCACTGAAAGTAAGGTTTCTCTAAAAACCTCAAATAACAATTTTAAATCCTTTAGATCAAAATGACTTGTATGAGAATGAATCTGTGATTTACATTAAAACGGAACAGATTTAATCAAGAAAAGCTTTAATCAAGATAGCACTGAATGTGGGAAGAAGCGAGATATGTATCATTTGAGAAGGGAGGGTAATATGTTTCAAAACAATCACTGAATTGTGTCTAAGAACACAACACTTGTAAGTGTGGCCCCCAAAATTTACTGTGTTGGAAAATGTAGAAGATTCAAGTTTTGCTTAAAAAGAGAATTAAGGTTTCTCACTTTTTCTCAACTCCTACGAAACTAGTTCAAGTTCAAATGTCTTTTAGTAAATTAAAGATGTTAAAGATAGAGAGCTATGAGAAGAAGAGCTTAGAAAATCTGTATTATCATCACCAACAGTTTTGGAAAGAATTCTCCAATTTCTAGCTGCTAGGAAATCAGGTATTAATTAGTGTCAGCTGTTCTCCCTTAAGAGCTGATGAGGAGCACCCTTGAGATTCTTGGAAAGCTACTTAGGTGACTTTCTGACCTGAAGTCTTGGAGCAGTAGGTCATTCACAATTTCCTCAATTTCTCTATCAACAACCCTAAATTGTAATGACTGCAACTTCTTAAATAAAACTTGAATTAATCTGAAGTTATTCCTATCTTGCAAAATCTTGTGTAAAGGTTACAAAATAATAGTTATGGTGGTAGACACACACAAGACCCATTGATTGCTATATATGAACACCCTACACTAAAAACAGAAGATGACAAGGTATAAAACATACATCAGTGTCCGTATAATGTACCCAGTATCTATATACGACCCAAGGAATGGAATAAACCACTGCAAATGAACGTGACATGGTTCTGCCTGACATAAGCAATCATGTTCTGAAGATGTCCTATGTCCTACTGAATAATTTAAATATTTGAGAATAATCTGAAGTTATGTCTTGCATATCTTGAGAAAAATGCCTTAAACTCTAATCATATTCTATTCAGGAAAGAATTAATAAAGCCTGAGATTGCCTTCCTTAGAAAGGCCTGCTTGCAAGGGAGGCCCTTGGCTAGCATCCGTGAATTTGAATCTTGAGAGGCTTCCCATCATTCCCTGATACAAATGACTAGCTGTGCCTAAACTGTGCAGTGTGGTTTATGTTAAACACCTGCTGTACTTCTGGGAGTCTGAAATTTTGGTATGTGTTAGGTTGAGAGTGCATGGGTGACCAGCCCTCAATAAAAACCTTGCCTGCTGAGTCTATAATGGGCTTTCCTGGTAGACAAAATTTCACACACGACATGTGACAACACTGTCACATCTTACTGGTGGAAGCGTAAGTACATCCTGTGTGAGCCTACTGGAAGACGACCCTTGAAGAAGCTTGCACGTGGTTTCCCCCAGACTTCACCCCATGCATCTTTTCCCTTTGCTGATTTTGCCTTGTGTACTTTTACTGTAATAAACCACAGCCATGAGCACGACTATTTGCTAAGTCCTGTGAGTCCTCCTAGCGAATCAATGAATCAGGGGGAATAGTCTTGGGGACCCGACACATAGTCATTGTAGAATCACAATACAACATGTCACATAAGGTCTGATGATAAGGAAAAATATATACTTAACAGCCACTATTCATCAAATAATTCAACAAGCATTCACTGAATACGTACCACACTGTGCTGAAGACAAAAATTAATGAGATATCCCCAAGGTGCTCAGTCAATGAGAAGGACAATCTTATTTGCTTTACAATATCATTCACAGATGTATTCTTAAGGAAGCAAAATTCTGCCTAGAAAACTTTGGGAGGGTTTTAATTAGGAAGCAACAAATTTAGCTGGTTTTTAAAAAACCAGCAGCTAATGAAGTACTAATACATGTCACAACATGGACGAACCTTAAAATATTAACCTAAAGTGAAAGAAACCACACACAGAGGGATACATATTGTGTGATTCCATTTATATAAAATACCCAAAAGTAGTAAATCCACAGAGACAGAATGCAGACTGGCAGTTGCCAAGGGCTGGGGGAGGGGGCAATGGCGAACAACTGCTTAGTCGGTATAGGGTTTCATTTTGGGGTGATGAAAATATTTCGGAGCTAGATAAGAGGTGGTGGTTGCACAATACAGTGAATGTACTAAATGCCACTGAATTGTACACTTTGAAATGATTCATTTTGTCATGTCAATTTCACCTCAATTAAAAAAAAAAGGCCAAAAAAAAAAAAAAAAAAAAAAAAAAACCCAGCAGTAATCACTTGTATAAAAATTGTGCAGAAGGGAAACATTCCAGGAAGAGGAACATCCTAGAAAGGTCTCATAAAACATCCATAGCACGCTGAGGGTCAAGCGCAAAGTCTCAAGAGATGAGAGCGGAGCTGGGCAATAATCTGGTTTTGCCTGACAGCAACCAAGTCTGATGGTCTTTTCACAACTACCCCAACAAGGTGAACGTTATACTCACTCCACGGGCATGACTCAGATAAATAAGATGACTTTTCCCAAAGTCATACCATTAACAAACAGCAGAGCAGGACAATAAACTTGAGCCTTCTGGCTTCAAATCCTATGCTCTTTCTCCCATGCCAAGAGTCTCTGATGACATAGAAATATCAACATTCAGATACCCATATGCTATTTTCCTTTCAGTTTATGATCAATTATAAGACAAGAGAAAGTATTCTTTCCTTACCTAATCTAGTCATCTTTTCAAATCTTCCTTTGGGGAACAATTAAGATGACTAAAAGTCCATAGCAAATAAACAGAAAACTCAGCTGGTGTTAAGAACAAAGCTATACAAAATGGAGAGACTTGAGTCTGATATCTGTAAAGAGTAGATATGATATACCTTAAAAGTATTTTGACAAAATATACTGAGACCCTTAAAGATGTTCACATTCTTTGACTCTTAATTCTACTTCTACAAAAGTAATCTATGAAAATAATCAGAGACAAGTTCTGAGAATTATGTAAAGACATTCACTTAAAAGTATAATGCTGAAAATTCAGAAACCACCTTAACATGGTTTTAAAAAAAGGAACATCTGTGAACAGCATCTTATGTAACCATTAGTTTATTTACGAAGAATTTTTATAATATGGTAAAATCTTTACACTAAATTTGATTAGCTATGTCAAAAATGGTATTAATGGTAATGGACACAGAATGAGGGATTTCACTGCGGATGTCAGACAGATATTGGCTGAAAGCACAGAATACCAGAAAGATGTTTACCTGTGTTTTATTAACTATGCAAAGGCATTCGACTGTGTGGATCACAACAAATTATGGATGTTCTGAGAAGAATGGGAATTCCAGAACACTTAACTGTGCTCATGTGGAACCCATACATAGACCAACAGGCAGTCATTTGAATAGAACAAGCGGATACTGCATGGTTTAAAATCTGGAAAGGTGTGTGTCGGGGTTGTATCCTTTCATCATACTTATTCAATCTGTATGCTGAGAAAAATAATCCAAGAAGGTGGACTATACGAAGAAGAATGCAGCATCAGGATTGGTGGAAGACTCATTAACAACCTGCAATATGCAGATGACACAACCTTGCTTGCTGAAACCAAAGAGGACTTGAAGCACTTACTGATGAAGATTAAAGACTACAACCTTTAGTATGGATTACACCTCAACATAAAGAAAACAAAAATCCTCACAACTGGACCAATAAGCAACATCATGATAAACGGAGAAAAGACTGAAGTTGTCACGGATTTCATTGTACTTGGATTCACAATCAATGTTCATGGAAACAGCAGTCAAGAAATCAAACGATGCATTGCATTGGGCAAATCTGTTGCAAAAGACCTCTTTAAAGTGATAAAAAGCAAAGATGTCCTTTGAAGACTAAGATGCACCTTACTCAAGCCATGGTATTTTCAATCACCTCATATGCATGTGAAAACTGGAAACAAATAAGGAAGACTGAAGAAAAACTGATGACTTTGAATTACAAGTTAGTGAAGAATACTGGATATACCACAGGCTGCCAGAAGAACAAGAAAAAATCTGTCTTGGAAAAAGAACAGCCAGAATGATCTTTAGAAGCGAGGATGGTGAGAAGATGGTGGGTACTTTGGACATAGCATCAGGAGGGACCAGTCCCTGAAGGAGGACTTCTTACTTGGTAGAGAGTCAGCGAAAAAGAGGAAGACCCTCAACAAGATGGAGTGACACAGTGGCTGCAACAATGGGCTCGAACACAGCAAGATCGGGCGGTGCTTTCTCTGTTGTACACAGGGCACCATGAGTCAGAACCGACTTGATGGCACATAACAACAACGTATCAAAAAGGTACATACAAATCATAAAGAAAAAAAAGACTAGAAAAAAAATACAAGTTTTTTTGTATTTTTGGAAGATAAAATTATAATTTTTTTCTGATAATAAAAGTATAAACAGCCAAATAAGCAGCATTTTAAAATAAATATTTAACCCCCGCCCAAAAAAACCCGTTGCTGTCAAGTCAATTTAGATTCACAGTGACCCTAGGGTCCATTAATAGGCAACAAGCAAAATTGTAGTACATCCATACAACAAAAGACTGCTGAGCTGAGGAGTAAAAAAGGCCTCATTGAACTCAAAAGACTGCAGCTGAAAAAAAAGAACAAGAATACTTGTGTAACAAACAGAAAAAAATAAGTATATTCATCATTCGCATTCCTTAACCATGGAAGGATATAGAAGAATCTTTATATTGTCTTGATTTTTTTAACAAAGTGAATATATTATTTACTAAAAATAAGCATTAAAAACACTTCGTTACATGTTCGTGTTCATTACCAAATACGCAGCAAATACACAAAATAAATTAAAACAATTCAAAATATCACCATCCCGGGCACACTTAACATTTACAGTATCTATCTATATGAATATATATTTTATTTATATTAAATATTTTATATATGCTCATAATAAATCCTACCATCTGGTGAAACACTATTAGCATATAGAAATAAACCATTAGCATTTTCCCCCATGTACTTGAAGAACATGATTTTTAACAACTGGATAATATTCCATTATACAGATGTATCGTAACTCCCTATTACTGGTCATTTTTAAAGTTTCCAAATCTTTATTTGAAATAGCATTGTTATGAAAACTTAACAGTGCACACATCTTTGCATCCCTAAAATAAATCAACCTAGGGAATTTTTTAAAATCTCATTTTCAAATCACAAATGATTTTAGTTTTTTTTCTTCTTTGTATTTCCCTGTCCCCGCCATATTTCCTACAAAGAATACAAGCTATTTTAATCGAGACAAAATGCAAAAAGCTGTACTTTGTTAATGGTATACTTACATTAGTGGAAGCTCACAATTAAGACATAGTACTGTAGTTAAAAAAGAGCCCCAGTGGTGCAATGGTTAAAAGCGCTCAGCTGCTAACAGAAAGGCTGGCCTTTCAAACCCACCAGCTGCTCTGTGGGAGAACACAGACACTAGGACTCCATGGCACACAGCAACAGCAACTGTAAAGTTCCGATGATATCCCATTGTGATGGGATTAGGGTTTAGGGTTTACATTAACTTTACCCAAAGAATTTGGTCTTTGTTCTTTTTCCAAAAGGATAATCTCTTTAAAAACCTTGGAATTGAAGTGTCTTAAGAACTTCAGACCACACCTAACAAACAGGTAATGTCAGTGAGGTGATGAGGTGACTACTGGGTGGAGGCTGGCCATGCCAGAAAGCCCCACTTCATGTCACCTTGTGATCACCTCGAGATATCGATCCACCTCAGGGGACAGGGACTGGAGTCTGCATTACATAATGAGATCCCCAATAAAAGCTCTGGACACTGAAGCTCCATGAACTTCCTTGCTTGGCAAAAATATCTGCTCTCAGGAAGGAGATGTGCCCTCTTTGGGAAAAGGAAGCTCCATGGTGGGAACACTCCCATACTTCGCTCTGTGCACCTCTTCTTTATGCTGATCCTGCTTTGTATCCTTTATAATAAAGCTGTATTGTTAAGTATAGCACTTTCTGTGAGCTGTTCTAGCAAATTATCGAACCCGAGGGAGTGGTGAAAGCCAGCAGGTCAGAAGGGAGAGCTGGGAACCCCTAAGCTACAACTGGTCTCCTGAGGGGATAGAGAGAGCCCCCAAATTTGTAGCCAGCAGGTTAGAAGTGAGGGTGTTGCGCAGACTCCCAAAACTTGCGGTTGGCATTTGAAATCTTGGGCCATCTTGGCAGTCTGACCTAGCTCCAGGTGGCTGGGGTCAGAGAAAGATGTGCTGCCTGGGCAGCTGGTGTCAGAATTGAAGTGAGAAAGTAGGGTTTTGCTTTATGTTGATTGTTATGTGGTAAACAGGCACTCTCATACATTGGTGGAAAGTGCAAATTGGTACAAACTGTATGGAAAGTAATTAAAAAATATGAAAAATACAAATGCTCAAAAACCGTTTGTCCCTGCAGTTCCATTTCTGGGAATTGATTCACTGTGTTATTTTTAACAGCTAAAGTCTGGAACAACCTAAATGACAATCGACGGGGGATTAGATTATGACACATCCAAACAATGGAATTCTGGAGAGCCAATTAAAAAATGATTTGTATATTCAAGGAGTCCTGATGGCACAATGGTTGAGTGCTCGGCTGCTAATCAAATGGTTGGTGGTTCAAACCTACCCAGCAGCCCCACAGAAGACCAACCTGCCAACCTGGTCCTGTAAAGATTACAACCTAGAAAACCCTACGGGGCAGTTCTATCATGATTTGACAGCACCTAACAACAACAAAATATTTGTATATTCACAGTATTTCTAGAAGGGTCTAAGAAGAGAGTAGCTGGGAGGCGGTCAAGGTTGAGAAAGCTGAATTTTGTACCTGTAACAAGCAGCACCTATTCAAGCAAACAAACCCTCCCCATAATTTACTCTGTTAATCAAACATACAATTAAAGTCTAAAATCAATTTTGAAAACCAAGATTATTCTGACGAGCCCAAAGCCAGTAGTTTTATATAAATAAGTTGATTAATGTATATAACTAGCTCATACCCACTCATGTTGGTTTGTGCTCATCATCTTACCTCCACACCAAGAATACCTTATTTTTAACTTGATTTTAGTTGTGTAAAAATTTTTCATATCTTCATAGACTATGGCTTTATACAGAATATGAAAGCTGTAGATTTCAGCCGTTTCACTGAATTATTAATCTAAATACTTTTCCAGTTTCTTCTCTATATACATAATTGTACATTTTCCAAGTATCACTTGTCCTTTCCAGTAGTTATACCTTTTACACTTGTATCTCATATTACTGCATGGACCAGGACAATGTTAATAATGCTGATAATGAGCATCTTTGTTTTTAATTTAATGAGAATATTCCCAGTATTTCTTAGATATTGACTCTTGGTTTAAAATATATATATTTATTTATCATGTTAAAACTACGGTTCAAAGCCAAAGAATGGAAGCCAGATCTATTGGTTCCAAATTCCATAAGCTTCCCACTCTATCTCTAGTTCTTAACCAAGCCAGGGGAAGTTTTTTTATACAATACTCTCCTGAGCAGCTCCACCACCTGAAGATTGCATGGTATCCATATTTATCTATTTCTCTAGGTTAAAAACTGCTGCACTGTTCCTCAAAATGTTGAGGTACCATGCTAACAGGTATAGGTTACCTTTTAGGGTGACGAAAATATTGTAAAATTCGTTGTGGTGATGGTTGTGTAACTCTGAACATATTGTACCCTTTAAATGGGTGCACTGTATAGTATGTGATTATATCTCAATAAAGCGGCTTTAAAAAATGCTGCACTACAGTTTATGTGGCACTTTCATATACACCAATGTGTTTATTTTTCTGATGGGGAAGGTCTCCTCCACCCAAAGAGAAGAGATCTACTATAAAACTAGCAATTGAATATCGGCTCATTTGTTCGAGGAGCTCAGAATCCCAAACACTTCATGCTTCATAATATGTGGCCTTACACAAAGAACTTAATACAACAGAGCTTACATTTAATCCTCTTTTTGTGACTTCAAATCAAACACCTTATGCAGCCTGATGTAGGTTAAAATTTCTCAATGTCCTCTCCAAAAATGTTGACAAGAGGGTTGGTTTCTTTGTTCACTGCGTGGGTGTGGTAAAGATAAAAAGGGATTAAGAAATTTAGACTCCCTAACGTGGCATTTTTCATTATGAAGCATTCAATCCCACCACTTTGGGGAAAAAGTCAAGGAGAAAAACATACTAACAAAACTTATTTTCCCTGAATAGCAAAAAATCTACACACACACCAAACCAGGGGTCCTTTCCCTCTTCCAAAACCCTGCTGAATGAAGATCTTCCACCATCCTCTACTTGCACACCTAATTCGGCCTAATTCCACCTTTAGAGATTATTAATGTTTCTTCATGTTAAGGCAAAGTTTATCTTCAAGCAGGTAAAGATAGTTCTCATATCCCTGGGTCTTCTCTAATTCTACTTAGTGTTTCTATGACCTGGTTCAACTCCTTCACCATCCTGGCTCCTTTTCTCAGGATATGCTTCATAAGACTTCAAACCTCACATACTGGCCTTCAGTGTTGTTTGCCAATCTTTTCACTCATCCCATTCTCCGCAACAGCTGCTTCAAATCTTTTCTGTTCTTCAAGTGTCAAGTCCACACCCACGTACCTAAGAGGAAGACTATACCTACTACCTAACAAAAATCAGACCAAACCCCCCTTTCAACTCTTTCACCTCAAAAATGCTCCCCCATCTTTGTCCATCTCCTCCTTGCCCCCCTTCAGAGGAAGTATTCCTATACTCCTTACTAAGGTTAATTCCACTACCTATAACTGTTGATCCCATCCCCTTTATAAAGATATTATGTCACTGCTCAAAATCTTACACTAATTTTCTGACTGTCTGAAAAATAAAAGTCCAAAATCTTCTATACAACATCCAGCGAATTTAGTTCCAATCTACATATCCCACTAAATCTCAACAGGGGCAATTTTGCCCCCTCCCCCAAGAAAACATTTGGCAATGATTGAAGACATTATTTTGACTGTTATGACTAGGAAGATGCTCCTGACATCCCGTGGGTAGAGGCCAGGGATAATGCCGAACAACCTACAATGCACAGGACAGCACTCTTCTCCCCCTAGTCCACTCCCAACAACAAAGAATAAGCTGGTCCAAAATATCAATAATACCAAAGAAGAGAAACCCTGCTCCAAGTTATCAATATCCAGGTCATAATACTCATACTCTTCCTTATATTATACACCTCTCTGCTTTCACCCATGCTATTCCTACCACCTAATATGCACCTCTAGAATCCATAAAGTATGTATCCTTCAAGACTCAATCCAAATACTACCCTTACTTCCTCCTGAAGCCTTCTAAAAAATTATCAGGCAGAATTACTCCTTACTTTGAGTATTAATAACTTTTAACTGGTACCTTTTATATTGCTTATTTCTGATGTCTTGTACTCTTTCTTCCAAAGACTAAAGTCCTTAAGAGCAGGTACATTTTACTCACCAGTATATCACCACAGTACCTTAACAGTCACTTCTGAATGTCTGTAGAGTGACATGAACCTATACATCATGTATCCAGTCCGGATGGTTTACAAAAGTGGCCCTAATAATTCCTCCCAACCTTGTATATATCCCCTCCCTTTTCAATATGATTTTGTAGCTTCTCCCATCAAGGGACAGAATGTATTTTCCACTCCTATAAGCTGAGCTTTGTCATGTGATTTTGGCTAATGGAACATCAGTAAGTATGAAGCAAGCAAAGGTTTGAAAAGTGCTTGTGCACTGGGGCTTGCCCTCCCTCGTTGCTGGGAACCTTCTATTGCCATATGAAGCCTGGGTTAACCTCCTAGGCATGAGAGACTATGTAGAGAGAGGCTTCAGTCCAACATGTGAGTAGGCCAGTGTAGCTCCTTCAGCCCCACTGGAGCTGGCCTAGACCAGAACTACTTAGCCAACCCATGTTAATTGTTCAAAATAGCAAGTATTTGTTTTGGGTGGTTTGATTCTAATAAGAACCTAATTAATGTTATGGATTGAATTGTGTCCCCCAAAAATGTGTGTGAAACTGGTTAGGCCATGATTCCTAGTATTGTGTAACTGTCTACCATTTTGTGATCTGATGTGATTATTTTACGTGTTGTAAATCTTAACGCTATGATGTTAAATGAGGCAGGATTAGAGATAGTTATGTTATGAGGCAGAACTCAATCTATAAGATTAGGTTGTGCCTTCAATCAATCTCTTTTGAGATATAAAAAGAAAAGCAAGCAGAGAGACATGGAGACCTCATACTACCAAGAAACAAGAGCCAAGAGAACAGCACGTCCCGGGGATCCCACTGGACCCGGGATCCCTGTGCTGAGAAGGTGCTCAACCGGGGAAGACTGATGACAAGGACTTTTCCCCAGAGCTGAAAAAGAAAGCCTTCCCCTGGAGGTGACACCCTGAATTTGGACTTCTAGCCTACTAGACTGTGAGACAATAAGCTTGTTTGTTGAAGCCATCCAATTGTAGTATTTCTGTCATAGCAGCACTAGATAGCCAAGACAACTAATATACTTGTTTTAACATTGTATTTTTCAGCTTCTAAAGATCAAATTCTAGTCAATTCCGATTGAGATCTGTTAAAACCCTATATATTTTTCTCCACAAGTACTATTGTTAAGCTCCATCAGCACCAAATGTAATGAACTGTGTAGCTGAATTTTAGGGCCAAAGTACAGAACTTTAAGCAAAAATAAGGACATTCCATTATTGCCCCAGTCGGATCTCACTGTTAACAATTAGGACATAATGTCAGAGCTGTGCAGCTTGCCTACCCCCTCACAGCAGCAAATCTCTTCATCAAATGTCTTGAAAAAAGAGACAGATAGTATACTATGTTTCTAGCACTCCTTGGCTGTTAGTCAAATAATCCTATTCTAAAAAGCAGTTAAATCTGAATTATAACAGATTCTTATACAAACCATATTAACTCCTTCAAAATAATCTCTTCCAGGTCTCTTCTTTGCTTCTACAATTTCTCCTGGAATCAATGTCAAGTTCACTTTCTATGGAATTATCTACCTGTGTGTAGACTTCTGGTTCTACTTCAATTATCCAAGGCTATTCTTGAAAATTAATTATGAACAAAAGCTGAGGTGATCTCATCAAAATTTTACTTGCTGCCAAACCACACCTTTACCAAAACCATTCTCCATTAAACCCCAACTGTTATAAATGCCAATAACTCCAGTCTTCACTCCCACTTAGTACATTTGCTGTTAAACCCTTATCCTTTTTCCCCCTAGTCCTTTCCCTTTAGGCTTTATTCCTTCCACCCAAGGTCCATCAATTCAATAATTTTTCTATATTAATGTCAATTTTCTTGTGCCTGTCCTTCTGCCACACCATCTCTAAAACACCCAAATGTTCAATCAATCCAACAGAAAGACACACACACTAACAAAAACTATAAAGTCAAGTCACTACAAATTAAGGTTTTCATTAACCTTAGCTGGGCCCTTAGCAGTCACTGCCTGGCAATCCTTGTAATATTCTGTTTACTCTTTACTTTGCCCCAAGCCACCTACCACCCCACCTCCACCAACCTGTCGCTCCCACACTGCTTACTACTGCCTCTTCAAAGGAAAGAGGGCCACTAGATAAGCCCATTGCATGGCCTTCACTTAATAAACACCTACACCTATCACTGCCTCACCCCTGCATTCAATAAGGAGCCCTGGTGGCACAGTGGTTAAGAGCTCAGCTGCTAACCAAAAGGTCAGTAGTTTGAATGCACCAGCTGCTCCTTGGAAACCCCACGGGGCAGTCCTACCCTGTCCTATAGGGTCAATGAGTCAGAATTGACTGGATGGCAACAGGTTTAGTTTTTTTTTGTTTTTGTAGTCAAAAAAGATGTGTTTCTCCCTCTCCACATATTTCCATTGGTTATTCTCTTTCCTATATTTTCTCTTCTCCTGCTCGTCATTAACACAGAATCCAAGTTCAGGTTTAAAATAAACAATGGCTTTTAATCCCATGGAAACCTTGGTGGTGTAGTGGTTAAGTGCTACAGCTGTTAACCAAAAGGTTGGCAGCTGAAATCTACCAGGTGCTCCTTGGAAACTCTACGGGGCAGTTCTACTGTCCTATAGGGTCGGAATCGACTTGATGGCAACGAGTTTTTTTTTTTTTTAATCCCATGGCTTCCTCTTGTTCTCTTCAAAATCAAGTTTCTTCAAATAAGTCTATCTTGTTACCATTTCTTCACCTTTCATTCTCTCCTCAATCCACAACCACTGTAACCACTCTACAAAGGGCATCAAGTGTCTTCCTACTTCACACATCCAACGTTCTTGTCTTCATCTTAAATTTTAATTCATAAAGGAGTCCAACACTACTGACTACCCCTTTCTTGACACTCTCCTCCCTTTTTCTTCATGTATTACCATCTACTCTTAATCTTTTCTTTCTTACTGTGCTTACTACTTAAGTGCTCACTATTCCCCAGGGTATCCCATTTTTACTTCAAGTCACATTTTCCCTCTGTGATCTTATTATGCATGGTTTCAACTATCAGACTCCCACTAGAATATCAGTTCTGTGAAGGCAGGGAACTTTATATTTCCAGTTTAGACCAGAGCCTAGACATTAGTGGGCCCTAAACAAATATTTGTTTAATCACTTCATGAACTAATAAAAGGTAACACTTTGAATGCTTACATTGGTGCCAGGCACTGTTTTAAGTGCTTTTCATGTATTTAACTTAGAGCCATGGCTTTTCTATTTATAATCTGCACTTAAATGCTTCCTCAAACTCAACATGACTATAACTGAATTCATCTCTTCCATCATTTTCCTTTGTCTTCTTTCAGGTTCTATCTCCAGCCATCAAATTCTCTCTCAAAATCTACCCCTTCCGTGACTAACATTATTAATGTCACTGGACTGTACATGTGAAGAATGTTGAAATGACAGATGTTTTGTTACATATACACTTACCACAATTAAAAAAAAAAAAAACTACTACCCTTCTTTCTCTGCCCTCATTGTCGTGTCTAGGTCTTCATCCCTTCAAGACTAGAGCCCTACAATACTCTACTAACGGATCTTTTTCTCCCTCTCCCTCACTGTCCTCCTATTCAATCTCCACACTGCTGCCAATGATCTTTCCAGATCAAAAATGGGATTATGACCCTCTTCTGCTTAACATCCTTCAATGACTCTCAACAGCTTAAGAAAAAAGGCAAACCACACAGCATCCTTCATGAACTGGCCCCTAATTACCGTTTTAGACTCATGTCCTTGCTATTCCCTCAAATGCACGCTACTGCAGCACCCACTAATGAATAAATGAATCATGTAACAGATTCTGCTCCTACATTCTGAAACTAAACATGCTATTCCTTCTACCTAGATATTTCTTCCTCCAACCTTTCCCTCTCCCCTCAAGCTGCCCCAAAAGACACTGCTCAGGCATCACTTCATCTAGGAAATCTTCCCTGATGCCCAGTGTGAATTAATCAAACCAGTCTTCCTGATCCCACAGCACTCTGAGCTTACCTCAATCTTTTGTCATTTATCACAATATTCTCTAGTTGTTTGCTTATCTGCAACTTTCCCAACCCCAAAAAACCCTGTGTTCCTTAAGTCTACTTTTGTTTCCTTATGACCAGGTGCCTAATATAGCAACTAGCACGTAAGAGCTGCTCAATATTTTTGTGTGGAATGAATGTTCCTACAAATGTCAAATAATTAATACCCCCATCCCTACGGTATCTTCCTATGTGATTTCTGGATCAGAATCAAGAACACATCATTTACTTCCCTACCTGCCTAGAAGGTCTACCAAAGGCTCAAATTAGCATCCCTTTTTTTTCCCCGTTGATCTTTACTCAAATCCTCCCCAAAACATGTTTCCAAACTCCCGTTTGTGAATTCCAGACAAGATCATATTTTTGGCATACAAAAAGGTTATACCTTCCTCCCAGGTTCTTTCCTTCTAGTGATATATACACCTCCATTCAGTCTGAGACATCCGTTCACCTCTTAGCAACACCTATAAAACTCCAATGGCAAAACTACAGAACTTACCTACTCATATTAAAAATCTCAAGTCCTCCTTTGTTATATATTTAAAATACACTGCACTCATGGAATCAAAGGATGTCTGCTAAGGGAAACCAGATTACACTTGTACTGAGTAATGTAACTTAGGACTGTCCTAAAGGAAATTTGTTCTGCATTTAAACCTAGACTATATATCACCCTCTCAAAACCAACTAAATGGAGAAAAATACTAAGTATATGACAGCATAAAGCATTTTCCATGCTTCTGCAAACAATGGAACATATACTAAAATTAATTAAAATACATTAATCAATTAATGAGACAACAGCTAAAAGATAACCAGTATCCATATATACCTTTACTCAGGATTCCTTTTTGAAAACTAAAAACCTCTTTAAAAGAAGAGCTTTAGATTTACAATAAAAACAATTTTAGTTCAAGCCTTAAGGCAAATTACTAAACATTTCCACCTGTAAAAGAGGAAGAATGGTACTTTATAAAAATGATTGTGAAACTCTAACCGAATGAGGAAGATACGTTAAAAAATGCTTCCTAAATGATACAACGTTAAATATATTGCAATGTTTCATCTAAGAATGTGTAACTTAAAAATCCCTGTCTTCCCCAAAAGATTTCAGTCAGTGCAAAAATCTGCAGAACAGACGTAAAAAATTCATACCTAAGAAAGTACCCTAAATTTTCCATTGTGGTCCAGATGCTTTAACTCATCAACATTTCAGAGTAATGTTATGCTGCGCTAGAGCTCAGAAAATAATGGTACTCAGTTAATTTTTACAACAGATAAATTGCTACACTAACATACTTCTGCTAATTACCAAATTTGTTCTTAAGTGTAAATCAAAACGGTCTTTAGTCACAACGTATTTTTAAAAAAAACGAGAAAACAGAAAAAGCTAACCAGCCAGATATGAACAGAGAAAAAAGCACGATGAAAACACAATAGACTACCATAAAGCCAAAACAGGAACTAGTTATAATTCATTCAGCAAATGTTTGAGAAATCTATGTGCCAGTTTTAAATAAATATTCATAGAAATATTTTATGCAAGTTTTAAAAAATTCAATCCATTATTATCACTGTTCAAAGTTTATCATATTGTTTTTCCTTCCCCGATAAATGGACCTAGTTCCAAAAATCTAAAGGACCTTTAAATGGTGACAAATAAAACAGCAGCAGATCCCTCTAAATTACTGACTACAATTTCACACTTCTGAGCTTAAATCTCTTAAATGTTATTTACAACATGCTGCTAAAAATTAGTACTCAATTTAAATCAGCAAATATATTACTATCTATAAACCATCAAGAGCCCTGGTGGCGTGGCGGTGAAGCACTCAGCGGCTAATCGAAATGTCAACAGCTCGAACCTACCAGCTGTTCTGCTGCAGAAAGATGTGGCAATCTGCTTCCGTAAAGATAACAACGTTGGAAACCCTATGGGGCCGTTCTAATCTGTCCTATAGGGTTGCTATGAGTCGGAATCTACTCGAGGGCTACAGGTTTGCTTTTTGGTTTTATAAACCATCACTGAAGGAGTTAAAATCTATCTAGACATGTTCTATTGCGATAATCACATCTTCATGTTATTCTTTTTTTTCATTTTATTTTTTTGTTGTTGAGTACACAGCAAAACATACATACACCAATTCAATAGTTTCTACATGTACAATTCAGCGACACATTACATTGAGTTGTGCAACCATTCTCATACTCCTTTTCTGAGTTGTTACTCCATTAACATAAACTCACTGCCCTCTAAGGATCCTATCTAATAGTTTGAGTTGCTGTTGTCAATCTGATTCCATACAGATAGTTCTTATAAAAGTGTAATAAAAACTCCACTCTATAATTATGGGAGGCTATTTTGTTGCCTTGCTAGGTTGTAAAGGCTATCATTACCTCATGGCCTTTGCTCTCATGATCATTTTTGGTATCTTTCCCAAATTTCATTTTAGGTATCGACTGTCCTTTTTTATTAACTGCCAAACCTTATCTCATCTTACAAGAGAAATCTCTGAAATTTTGATTTTACTAATTTATAAGTTTGTGGCAGAAAAACAGTTAAATGAAAAATAATCAACAAAAATTCCCAGAAGAAAGGATTAATTTTCGGATAAATGGTTGAATAATCAGTTTGGTCCCATGATTTTCTAGGAACAATTAAAATTTTAAATCTTAGAAGACCATTTGCATGAGGTTTTTTTTTTTTTGGGGGGGGGGGTCTTTTTAAAGAACTAGCGAAGTCTAAGCCAAAGCTGCCTGCAGCATTTCACTTGTAAGCATGTGTTCCACAGAAGACTTTTTTTTTTTTTAACCTGAGTTGAATACTGTTAATGTGCGATATGGCATTAATTCTGGTTGTGAATAGGTAAATAGAAAAGGGGGTGTTCTTACACAGAATTTTAACGTGACAAAAAAAGAAATTTCCAAATAAAACCACTGGTCTTATTCTCCAGAGATCCAAATCCAGACTTGATGAATAGGACCCAAGTGTAGAGTCAACTTTTTCTCTTTTAATAATTCTGTTACTAGAACAGGGTTGTCAGGAGCTAGGAGGATGACAGTGACAGCAATGGGCAGCTGAATATGCAATGACCGTAGCTCAAGAAGAATCCCTTACCCACCCTCCCCCACAAACTGTGTGAAGTGCAGTCGCAGTGGGATAGAGAAGTGAGAAATGGCTAAGAGGTAGCAAGAGGAAGGCTTTAAAGATGCAGGTCTGCTTTGAAGAAATACAGATTATTTAAATTTCTTTAGCTTTCTAAAAGGAATTATATGACACATGAGCTGCCATTACTGTATTTAAATAACCAAGATCCAAGAAAACAAAGTTGTTCATGGTACTAGTGGCTATAGACTTGTTTTGACACTGATAACTTTCTACTAGGTTGAAAATGACCCTACCCGGAAGAGCAAGAATTAACAGGATAGAAAAGAACTGTGGAAAAGGACCCATTGTGAGGCAAGAAAACTAGTGCGGACTAGTGAACAGGGAAATAGTTCCATTACGCTTCTTCTACAGGGTTTAGGGTTACTTTTGTTCCTTGCTTTTTTCATTTGACATTATTTCAAGGATATTTTCTTATGTCATTAGCATGCCTCTGTGGGTGTGTCATAATTTTTTTCCTATTTAGCATTTAGGCTATTTCAAAGTTTACATCTGCAAATAATATTGCTGTGAACATCTTTGTGACTAAAACTTCAAACACAGTTTATATTGTTACCTTAGGACACAGACTTAAAAATGGAACTGATGGAAGAATAAGAGTTTTTTTAAGGATCTCGAGACCATCACTAGTACTGGGAATTATCTCATAAAATTTTTTAAAAATTTGTTTGCATAAGTATTAATATACATATGGTTCAAAATTCAAAATGTACCTATTGCTCTTTTAAGATCAATAGTTGCTGTTGACCTCAGAGGGACAACAGCAACTCAGAAGATTAGAAAGGAACCTTGGGGGTAATGAGTTTGTTAATGGGGGAGAAACAACTCAGAAAAGGAGGGTTTTTTTTTTTGGTGTATGTTTTGCTGTGTATATTCTCAACAATTTTTTTTTTAAATGATCTTTCCCTTTGACTATTAAACACATAAACTGGTTCTTGCTTCTTTTCTTCCTCATCCCATGGAATTGGCAGGAATACAGAAATAATCAGATACCCTGCCAGATAAGAAGTTAGGGTTGGTGATATTGGAGGTGGGGAGGTAACTGTTACGCAATCTTATTCAGATCCTAACAGCCTCAGGAGCACTCTGGTAACCAAAATAATGTATTTATCATTGTATACTGGAGTCCCATTAGTTTAGAATGCCATGTCTGAGTAGCTCATCACTCTCAGTACTGCACAATGTTCACTAGGGGACTACTACCACACAGCAGGGAAAGAATTTATAATAAAGCCTTGGGGTTGAAAATGAGTCATAGTAAGAACACCAGCAAACTTCCATCATCTCGAAATAGTTACTGGTTTGCTCCAATTTCAGGTCAACTGTTATTTAATTGGGCTAGCATCATAAGGTTTATAAACTGACTTTTTAAATACAATGCAAATCTAGCTAAGTCCCTTTTTTCAATTTATGCTGGAAAGGTTCAGATGTTAGAAAACAAAGGCAGAGAGATAATCAATTACTGTTGGTGTGAACTGTTGGGAGCACTTCATTATTGGCACATTCCTGAATCGGGAATTGTGTTTTGAAATCCAGTCAGCTATAGTCCAGACAATCATCACTTAAAAAATATCATTTTCTCATGTTTTAGAACTAGGTAGAGGCGATGGGTGCCCAACATTGTACTAAATCCCACTAACTTGTACACTTTAAAATTTTATGTTATGTGGATTTTACTTCAATAAAAAAACATATATTATTTTCTCCACTCTTCATTAATTTAGAGTTTGGCTTAATAAATAAATAAGGTTTCCCCAAGTACTAGGGATGAAATCCCATCCAAGGTCTGTAGCTGTACATTTAGCAACATCTTTTGTCTCAATATAATTCAAAAGATATGAGATTTTAAAAATTAGAAAAGCACTTAATATTAATTTCAGTTATTGTGATGGACGTAACAATAAAAAGCAAAATGTATCTCTATTCTTTCCATCCCAAGGGAGAGAACAAATCAAACCACGTGACTTAGAATAATGGCTGGCAGAAGTCACCTCTGAAGAGTCTACAGACGTGTTACTACTCCATTAGTGATAATGGCTATTGATCTAGCCTTCTGGAAGAGCAAGTAGAAAAAACAGAATATTTAAGATAGAATTTTGACCACCCATTACCCCCCCACCTAGTTAAACTGCTAATTCCAGTAACTTCAACAAAATTAGTAGCACCTTTTCTCCCCCGAGGCAAGTACCAATAGCCTACTTAGCATATTAACTTCTCAAGAGGCTATTAAAAGCCAAAGAACACCACAATATTGTCTAACAAGTAGGGAACATCTAGGTATTCACTCTCTCTCTAAATGTAAGACTATACATTTGTCTTAAAAACTAACTTCCCTCTTTCCTCCTTTTCAAAATACTGCCCATTATATCTATTCTGGTCACCCATATACAACTATCACACTCTGCATAGATTCCAACAGTGTTATTATTGGGATAATTTCCTAAGTGCAAATAAATTTGAATCCCTCTATCCTCAGGATAATTTCTGCCTTAAAAAGAGATCACTTGAGTGATAGCACTGTGTATTTTCTCTGTACCTTCCTGGATTATCCAAATTCTCCATAATGAAATCATTTTTATAAACAGGAAAAAACAAATTTTCTAAGTAGTTAACATTTTTGAGCACCTACATTTTCTTATTTAACCCTCACCACAACTTTTTCAAGTAGGTATTGCCCCACTTTGCAGATAAGGAAAAGGAGGGTCAGAGGTAAGCCTACCTCCTCAAAGTCACAGTAAACGGGTTTGAAAATAGGTCTGCTTTATTTTACAAACTGCCTTTCCTCCATATTGTCAAGTAGCAGAAGCATAAATACAACATGACAACTTTCCCAAAGACCAACCTAAAATGAACTTAATAACTGGTTTGTAATGGGTTCTTATCCAATGACCCAGTAGGAAGCCTGTTTTTTAGGTTTTTATCAAAATCTGCCAAGTTATTTATTTGCACGAAATCCCAGTACAAGGCTCCCCCTACACCGCGATCATAAAATATATTCCTGTTTAAAATTTATATTTTTTATTCCATCATTACCCAGTTTTTTAAATCAAGTGTGATGAATGTTTAAAAATACAAATGGATTTTATCAACTTTTGTGAGAAAACAAATAGGCAAGTGAATAAAGTATATCTAGAGGTCACTGATTTGCATGTCTAAAGGTAAATGAAATACTTATTTTCTGGACCAACAGGACCATTCCATTGCAAGTCAATTTTTATCTGGTGGAAGATGAAGTGCTCGATCCTACCTAGTTTATAAACTAATTTCTGCATTACCTTGGACAAATGCCATTTGCACACTCCCTACCAGCCCTTAGGTGCATTGCAGCCTCTGTGTCATTGTGTGTGACATCACTGGGTTGCTATGGATACAGGTGCGAGGTCACTCGCTTTCCTGTGAAACTAGAAATATGGAAAAATTTAGAAGAACCCTAAACAACATGAACTAAAGATACTTTCAAAATTGGTGATCTATTAAAAAATGCAACTTATATCATCTGAGCTTCAAAACACTAAAAATAGTAATTGTGGCAATATATTAACTAATCGAGTACTCCCAATTCCCAGAATCAACTCCCTTAATGAGATACTGTTTTTTGTTAATATAAGTGGTTTAAATATAAAGACATCAACACTATCATCTTTTGTGAACTAGTCTAGCTACTCAAGAATTAATCTACAATACCTACACTGCTTTATTAAAAAGATTTAACACGCAAGGTGCATCCATTTCAAGCTGGGGATGCATTTTACGTATCTTTGTTACATAACATAGGAAGTTAAATATTAAGGTAGTGTACGACCTAAATGATTAATTAGATGATTTTTTCCACATTTCATTTAATAATGTTCAATGCTTTCTCCCCTCTAATCTCAAGCTGGTTGGCAGCCCATTAGATAAATGTAATGTTACTGACACAATGGTGCAATACAGGCAGGAATCTGCATCTCAGACAAAATGCGACAACTGGAGATCAGTATTCTCTTTTCATCAGCATGAGGATGCACTAGCTTTTTAAAAAAAAAAAAAAACCCTCAGATGTAGCTAACAGAACAGTTTTGTTTTTTTTTTAAAGACTTTTTCCCCTTTAAACAACTCCTCCCAGCCCCCACCCAGTCTAGGCTCTCTGCAATATGACAAATGCAGAATCTTCTGGAATGACTTGATACTGCCTCCCACCACCGCTTTGTTTGCAATATCAGATCAGAGAGAATTTTTTTTTTTCAACTTACAGGAATTTCAATAATACGCGTGCCTATATTTAAAAAAGAAACAGCATATGTCACAAATTAACCAGTCTGCTATATTCACAACGTTTATTTTAAAAACAATACCTGCCCTTTTCATTAAAAACATTAGGGGAAATAGAAATGACATGTTGAGAACAATTAATAAAAAAGCTAATGAGACAAACGTCTCCCCCCACCTTCCTAAAAGGAGGACTTGCTTTGGGGAATGAAGAAAGAGGAGCCTTTTGTTAAGAAAAACAAGAGCAAGAAGGTTTCGATTTTTGCATCATTGATCCCAGGTTTTCAGGAGAGCCTAAAATTTCTCCTGGGGAGGTTCTAAAGATCTGTCAGGAGAGGCACAGGACTAGGAGACTGGGGGCAATGGGGGGCTAGAAAAAGAGTAGACCTGCTGAGTGAATGGGAAAGGCGCCGCCCAAACACCAGAGAGAGAAAGAGGAACCGCATCCATGCGGTCCCCCGCCCCCACGCCGTAGGCTGGGAGGAGGGGAAGTGGGGCACAAAGGATGCGCACGGCCCCGCTCAGGTCCCCAGCGGACCCAGAGCACGCGGGGGCCAGAAACCCCACTCCCGTGAACAGCCCTGAAAGACCCCGCCCCGGTCTGAGCCCGGGGAAGCCGGAGGAGGCAGCGCCGCCAGCCCTCGGGGACGGGGATGAGAGGCAGCGTCACAACCCGGGTCCTTTTCGCCATCAGGACCCTCCACAGCCTCCTCACTAAGTGAGGAGGAGCGACTAACCTTGCAGTCGCGACAGGCGACTAGTCCCTGGGTCTAACGCGAATGAACGCGTCTCAGAAAGGACAGGGAGTGGCGGGGCGAGGGGAGGAGAAACTCACGTTCTTCATGGCCGCGGCCATGTCGTCGTAGCGCTCCGCCTGCTCGGCCAGCCGGGCTTTCTGCACCAGTTGCTCGCGGTCCACCATCTTCGCGGGCTGGGTCAGGCCGGATGAGGAGACCGGTGCGGCCTGAAAGGCTTGGAGGTCGGCTGCGGCGCGGTGGGAGCCCGTGTGCCGGAGGGACCGACCCACGAAAAGAGCAGCTGAGACGGCGGAGGCTGCGACTTGAGCTGCGACCGCGGGACCGGCGCGAGGCGGCTGCGGTTGCTGCGCGTGCCGCGGGAGGACAACCCCCAGCGGCCCCGCCCACGCCGCGTGACGCGCCCAGTCCCGCCCGCCGCGCGCACCCCGCCCAGGCCCTTCCTTGGCTCTGTCAGCTTCTCTGGCTTCTGCTCCCCAACTCAGCTAGGCACCGTCTTCCCACCGTCACCCCTGTTCCCCGCTGCCCCACAACACTCCCCTTTCTCTTCTCCACCCCTGTTCTTTCGCCCTAGCGTCTCCAGACTCCCCTCCCCCTCCCCCTTCAGACTCTCGCCCCGCCGGGCCTCCGGCGCGTCGGCCCCTGGGAGTTGTAGTTCATCTTCGCGTTAAGGGGGACCCATTGGGGAGACCAAGGACAAAGGGGCGGTCAAGACTACATCTCCCAGAGGCCATAGCACGCGGGCGGTAGAGGATTGGGGAGGTTTCTAATCTGGCAGCCACTGGGGACCCCTGGCGGGGAAGAGGGATGCATCTGTCCTAGCGAGTGCTGATTCACGGCCCCGCCCCGTATTCTCCGGAAAATTATGAGGGTAGGGGGCAAGGGTCTCTGTTCCGGAGATAAATTAGCAGGCCTTGGGGGGAAAAGAGGGGGGCAGTGGAGAAAGGGATAGGGCGCGTCCACTGTAGATGCAAATTGTCAGGGTGGTGTCCGTCCGCAGGACAGTTGAATTAAGGGGCCAAACCCTGGACTGTCAGCCACTCCGCCAAGGTTCCAGCTCCCCATTCCTACCTTGAAGTTCTTGGTTACGACTAGGTGAAAATATGCTGAAAACATGGAAGGACAAATATCAGCCCAGCATACTGGTTAGTGTATGAAATGATGCAACTGTGTGGAGGCTGACCCTTGGAAAGCCCCTACTTCCTCTCCAGGGCAGAGTGTTTAAGATTCAATTCACAGTTACTGTATGCCTAAAACTGGGCTATGATCTGGGTTTGTCCAGCCCTTCTCTCTTCCTAGGACATGCACACTGAGATCAGGCTGACAGATTCTTGCCCATATGCTTCTCTTTATTGAGATTCCATGTAGCTCTCACAAACACCCTATAGTTTTGACTGCACATTTTATTTACCTAATTTATTCAACAAATATCTATTCAGCATCTACTATGTGTCAAGCACTGTTCTAAGCAATGGTGTTCAACAGGGAACAAAACAGACAAAAAAATCTCTGCCCACATGTAACTTAACATTGTAGGCATAGAAACAGAAAATACACAAATAATAAATATGAAGAGTATGTTAGAAAATAAGCAGGTTATGTGTTATGAGAACCTAGAAAGAGTTTGTGTGAGGCAATATTCCAGGCCCTAGGATGCTGGAGGAGGAGGGCATGTTCTCATCAGTGAATTACTTAATATGGCCCTTCTAGCCATAGACTTTGTGACTCCCACACAATGATTGGGTGGGACTATGCAAATAAGGTGCTCATGGACCACTAAAAGGATTGGACAGCTTGCTGCCGATGCAAATAAGGTGCATGAAACCCTTTTGGGAGTGGGACCATGCAAATATGGTATATGGAGCCCTAATGAGGGGATTGGTCAGTTTTGCCATTCCACTAGGCTTAAAGGGAGACATGGGAGAGAGATAGGGAGGAGCTCTAACACGGAAGAAAGTGAAATACAGCAGTGCAGCGGTAACAAGAATGCTAGCGGCACAAGACAGCAGGAACCAGGTGATGAGATGGTGCAGTGGGCTTCCTGGTCCATGGAGTAAGGCAGTTACAGTGGGCATGCTGACCCACAGAGCAAGAGAACTGAGTGCCTTCGGGCAAGGGGCTTCCCAGGGGAGTGGGGTGCCCCTGGGCACTTACTGGTGGAGCAAAACAGCTTTGTAACACTTGCCCAAACAGAACAGAGGCCAGGCAGAGGGGCTGAGGGCCAGAGAGAAGCCTGCTTGTGGGCATGGCTGAGAAGAGACTGCTCTGATTGAACAACTGTATCGTGAGTTGTTCTTGATCCTAAATTGTAACCTGTTACTTCCCTACACCAGGAGGCAGTGGTTTGAACAGAGCAAGGGAATACTATGTGGTTTAAAATCAGGAAAAGTGTGCCTCAGGGTTGTATCCTTTCATGATACTTATTCAATATGTATGCTGAGCAAATAATCCAAGAAGCCAGTCTATACAAAGAAGAACACAGCATCAGGATTGGAGGAAAACTAACAACCTGTGATATGCAGATGATGCAACCTTGCTTGCTGAAAACAAAGAGGACCTGAAGCACTTACTGATGAAAATCGGAGACTACAGCTTTCAGTATGGATTACACCTCAACATAAAACAAAAATCCTCACAACTGGACCAATAAGCAACATCATGATAAATGAAGAAAAGATTGAAGTTGTCAAGGATTTCATTTTA
>NW_004444087.1:5608264-5621337 GCF_000243295.1 Trichechus manatus latirostris
ATGCCTTTGAATTATGGTGTTGGTGAAGAATATTGAATATACCATGGACTGCCAGAAGAACAAACAAATCTGTCTTGGAAGAAGTACAGCCAGAATGTTCCTTAGAAGCAAGAATGACGAGACTTCATCTTACATAGTTTGGACATGTTATCAGGAGGGACCAGTCCCTGGAGAAGGACATCATATTTGAAAATCGAAAAAGAGGAAGACCCTCAAAGAAATGGATTGACACAGTGGCTGCAACAATGGACTCAAACATAGCAACAATTGTGAGGATGCTGCAGGACCGGGCAGTATTTTGTTCTGTTGTACATAGGGTTGCTATGAATAGGAACTGACTTGATGGCACCTAACAACAACAACAACTTCCCTAATAAGCCCCATAACTGTGAGTAAGGTCTGTGAGTTCCGTGTGGCCATTGCAGTGAATTATTGAACACAGCAGAGAGGCAGAGAGTGCTGTGGGAGGGACAGCTGGTGTCAGAATTAGTAAAAAGTTTGGGCAGGAGGTATGTCTGACCTCCACCTCTTAGCAATCAGCCTTGTCCTGTTGATGCTGATAATGATTCTCCTCCCTCTTTGTGAAGTTAGACAAAGAGATCGGATGACACCCCGACCACGCCATTTCTACAGCGTGGAATCTCTTAAGGAATTTAGAATATGTTAAGTTCTATAATTCTTTTAGGCTGGGTAAGAAGAGGTTCTGAAAAGGTTCTCCAGGGAAAAGGTGACATTTCCCACTAACCCTTAATGGATGTGTAGGATTTGACAGGGAAGACAGAACAGGCAGAAGGCACAGGCAGAAGACTCCAAGTCAGGTTCCAAGGTTCCTCCCTGGCATATTTATTGATAGGCGAAGAATCTGATGTGTCTGGTACCTCAGGTGATAGGCAGTGGGGCTGGGATGGTAGTCATGCGTCAGAATATGAGAAGCCCTGAATGCCAGGCTAAGAAGTTAAGTCTTTATTCTGAAATAAATAGGAAGCCAGTGAGAGAGTTTAACAAGGGCAGACAATAATCACATTACATTTTGTCTTCTTCAACACTGTAGAATCCTTGGTACTTAGCACAGTGCTTGGTACTTAGCACAGTGCTTGGTACAGAGTAAGTACATAGAACATATGAAGTGAAGAAATGAATGAATGAACGCACTTTGGGGAGACTGCAGTAGCAGAAGTGTAGGAGATGGACTGAGCGGGGAGAGAGCCTAGAAATAGCTCTCTTCTCCCCATCTTCCAACATCAGATCTAGCCTGGCTCCACTTCTCTTATCACACCACCCAGCAAAATGCAATCCTGCCGGTGAATAAACCCTCCCACTTCCTTCTGTCTCTTTCATGACTGTTTACCAAGTTATTCCTCTTCCTTTCTCTTCCTCCCTGCAGGCCAGGCCTGAACCAGTCTGCCCTGGGCATCCGAGGCCCATGGGAATGAATCCTTATATCCAACCCTGGTTGTCAATTTGTGAATTAAACACGTCACTGATCCCGGCTCCAGATGCTAAATCTTCGAATTCCCTGGCGCATTTTGGGCTGCCTCTCTGACTTTTTCCACCTGAGTTCCTTTCCCAACCAGTCCAATGCACTTAAAAAACAACCGAGGCCAAACCTACGTGGAAAAGTAAAGCGATGCGAAGAAAAGGATGCTGTAAAGCCAAACAGGAATGATATCTACAGTCTCCACATCGAGGCTTGCACCCAATGGTGCAGGAGAAACCTGGCCCTGCCCTCCTTTCCTTTTTAATTTTTTAAGACTCTACGCTTAAAGCTACAGCCACCCAGCAGCCCCTGGCTGTTTAGAGGGCTGCCTCAGAGGCACAGCGACATTACACAGAGCAAATGGCTTAACATCCTGGCTTCCTCCTCCACTGCCTGGGACTGCAAAAAAAGATCTAGAGAAGGGAGGTGGGGAACTAGCATCTGGCTTCTGCCTGGCTCCAAGCTCTACGTGCAAGACTTGTCCCCTCTCAGGGTCTTAATTTCCCCATTGAAATTAAACTAAATGTGATGAGTCATAGTTCTAAATTCAGCATATTCCTCTTCTAAAATGGAAGCTATTGGATTTCTTTAGCTGTGGAAACGGGGTCTGTGCCTGCAGACCTGGGAGATGGTCGAGTCCCAAGGGTTGAGAGACTCAGAGTCAATCTTGTTTTTTAGTCAAGGAAGCAGAGACTCAGAGAGGCTGTGTGACCACGCACAGTTCACACAGTCAGTGACTGACAGAGCCTGAATTCCAACTCAGGCAGATCTTTGGGACTCTCCCTAACAAGGGCATCCTTCCTTGCCCAGGCTACAAGGATCTACCCTTGGCATCTGCACAGGAAAGGAGAGGCCCTGCCCTCTGTTGACCGACCTGCCACAGGGGCACTGGGCAGGACCCTCATATTGCTAGCCCCCCTTCCCAGTCTCCAGTGCTGGAGGATATGACCTTTAAATGCATCCTCTGGCTGAGTTGGTGGATGAGCAGGCCAGCCAGGTACACCAATGTCCTGCTGTTTCTGTGAGGTCATAAATCACCGCAGCCCCATCCCCTGGCTCCTGCCTTCCTCTTGCGGCTAGAAAGCGCCCTGATTGGTGCAGAGGCAGCAGCAGCAGCAACATCTTCCGAAGCAGACAGGCAATGGGCAATGCTCTCCACCCTGTCCTCTGGGAACACTTCCCCATCAATGCCCCAGCAGGCTGGCCCATGGTAGGGGCAGAGCACACAATAGATTCAGAGGCAAAGGACAACAGGGAAATTTCAGTGGGCTGCGTCTCCTCCTGAGCATCTTGGGACGTGGCGGGTGTCTGTGCTGGGAGACAGGACCCACAGATCAAGGCCCTGACCTTGCCATTGATGTTGCTGGGTGACCTTGGGCAGGTCATTTGACCTCTCTGGGTCTAAGATTGTGCATCTGTAAAATAAAAGAGTTGGACGTCTGCTTCTTAAGATCTTCTAGGCTATTGCAACAGCCTTTCAATTGCTGGGTAAATGAATAATTTATAAGGATCAGCACAAAGCTGTTTCCTATGAGGCGGAGCTTAAAGATGTCCCGAATGTCCAGCTTTTTCAAAATGCTTACCACTCCATCATCTCTAACATCAACTACCCCACCTCCCCTCAGTATTCTCCCTCCCGTCTTTGGGTTCCGTCGTTCGCGGCAACATCTCACAGAACTCACGAACCATATCCAGGAAATGGCTCACACAGTTGTTTGGGAAATCCCAAATCCATAGGTCAGGCGTAGGCTTCTCCTGACTCACGTGACTGATGGGGTCAACAAACCCAAATCAGCAGGCCAGATGACAGACAGCTGGCTCATGAGGCTGCGGAAGCTAGCGAATCAGATCAGACAATAGACTGCTGGCCCATGGGGCTACGGAAGTTGGCGAATCCCAGAATCGGCAGGTCAAGTGGCAGGCCACTGGCTCATGTCCCAAGAACCGAAGATCAGACCATGACAAACCAGATGCAGAATCCAGATGCAGAAAGAGAGAGCCCACCACCAGAGCACACACATGTATACCTTGGATGCAGCCACACCCCAAGGAAGGGTATAACTTGAGTAAGGGTGGAACTTGAGTCATGCCTGCCTGCAAGGCTGTAACTCAAGATATACCCCCCACTAATCCTGCCTTATTAACATATAGAGGATAGGATTTAAAACACATAAATTGGAGGATAATTAGGAAAATTATATCAGATCACAAAATGGAGGAGAAACATACAATACTGGGAATCGTGGCGTAGCCAAATTGACACATAAGCCCAACCATCACAGGTTGCATATACCTTATTTGCATAGTTCCATTCAATCATTGTGTGTGATTCACAAAGACCACGGGTAGAAGGGTCATATTAAGTAATTCATTGCACCGCTCTGGGCCTCAGTGTCTTCACATCCTTCCCAGTGGCTGCCTGAAAGACCTTTCTAACTGTACATCCCATCTTCCTCTTTCCCTTGCCTTGGCTCTACTGTGGATGCTGCTCCCACTGCATATGGGCCAAACTCCCTACCCCTTTGTCTGGAGTACAAAGCTTCCCTCTCCCGTTGTATGTCTCACACATGGTACTCAGCTTGCATCTCCTGATCACACAGTGCTCTCTTCTAACTCTGGGTCTTTTCAAAAGCTGTTCCTTCTGCTGGGCACTCCTTCTACCCCCACCTCCATTCAACACCTACCTCCTCATCTTTCAGACTTAGACATTGAGTTGAACTGATCACTCCTTCTCAGTGCCCCACCAGATCTCATACTACATACTTCCAGCAGTGTCTGGACCACTTGATTGCCTTATACGTATGGGTCTGTCTTCTCCTGGAGTACTATACTATGAACAGATTCCTCAAAGGCAGAGATTCCATCTGAGTCACCTTTGATCACCGAGCCTATCATGGAGCAGATGCTCAGGGAAGTTTTGTTCAATGAAAGAGGCTCTCTGCTTTAAGAAGAGATTGGAGCTAGTGGTGACCCTGTCTCATGAGGAGGATTTGAAATATTTTGCCCTAAACAAACAGCCATGGCCAAGGGACGGTGAAAACTCATGAAGGCAAAACTGCAGGCAATCCCAGGAGCAAATAGGACTACAGCAAGCAAAGATGGTCTGGAAGAAGATCCAGACAAAAGATTTTGAAGAAAATCTTGACATGGAGATGAGGGGCCTGCAGAAAGTCTCTGCTCCAAGTCCAACCAGTTTCCCTAACTCTAGAGCCTAACTTTAAGATACCCTAACCAATTGGGTTAGAGAGAGGGAAAGATTAAACATTCTAATGCATTTTTACATTTTAAGTTTTGCATTCCACTAAAAAGATCCAACTTCAAAATTTACCTCAAAAAATCACCATAAAAAATGGGCTACCATTTCAAAGAGACAAACCATCCATTTTCAAGAGATGGAGGTTCCAGGGCAAAGGACTCTGTGCTAGAATCTTCTCTCTAAACCCAGTTGTACGAACTTGAGCCAAGTGCTTCACCAATCTAGACTGTTGGTTCCCCCACTGAACGAACCCTAAAGAGAAATCTACCCCCTGCCCTCTGAAGGTTACTATGAAATGAATGGTGATATCCTCTGACTTGTTAGGGACTCTGAAGACAGTGTTTTGACACTTGGAACTCCAACAGAGGGTAAATAACTCATGGAAGGTGCATGGTGATGGGGATGGTGGCAGCCTGCCGATCACACGGAGCAAGGAGGATGTTTTGTGTTTTTAGAGGACTCCAAGATTTTAGAGAGGCCACCAATTTCAGTTCAATTCAAGGAAGCAATTTCTCCATCCACTGGAGCTGTCCAGTGATGGCATGGGCTGAGTCTGGAGGGTGTAGGACCCGGAATCAGGGGTCAAGAAGCAGTGGATCAGCAGGGTTAGAAGTCCAACCACTCAGGGATGATGCTGAACGAGGTTTCCAACCTGGCTTCCCCAACTTGGCATCACAGTCCCCCAGTACCTAGGGGAAGCTTGTCTAGAATACAGAGTCCCAGACTCAATCTAGAAATACTGTCTCAGACTCTCCAGGGGTGGGGTCTGGGAATCTGTATGTTTTCAAAGCTCTCCACTGCCAGTGGTCTGACCAGAGTGATCTCCAAAGGTCCTAGCACATCTGAAGGAGGCCAGGCTGAGTTGCCTGCAGAGGAAGTGGCATGGTCATGAGGCCTTCCAGGGGCCAGCTGGAAGGGGTAGGGAGCTGGCATTCCCTCTTTTGGACATTCTGCTTAGTCAGCTTCAGCACTAATGCTTTGAGAGTGCAAATCCCACTTGGTCATGTAATAGGAACGCGGTTGCTGACACAGCATGCAGACAGGAGCTCAGGCTGCACCAGGGGACAGGAGGTAGGAGCAGACACTAGCACCATTCCTTGCTCTGAGTTTGGGGACAGGCAGGGGCCAAAGGTACCCTCTCCACGCTGAGCCTTGAGTACATCAAGATGACTCAGGAGATGGGGCCTGCACTGACTTCCAGGTTTCAGAGCCAGCCAGATTTCCTCCTTGCCTTCCTGAAGTCTGGAGTCAGTTAATTGGAAGGGACCGTAGAGAGACTTGTTCGCCCAGTATAGGAATCCCTTATACAGCATCCCCATCCCCTGGTTGTCAGCCCTTGCAAGCACACCTCTAGCTATAGGCAATTTACCACCTGCTGAGGTCCCCCTTCCACTGTGGGACAGTTCTGATGTTCCCAGTGCATTCTGCGCATCAATCCTCATTCTATCATCTGGTGTTACAAGAAACAAGGATAACGTTTCTTCCCTCCAACAACCTTTTAAGTTTGAGGCCAGAACATGTGAAGCCCTTTTGTCTCTACATTGGACAGTTACCCTAGGAGTGAAGAGTGGGCTTTTAGCATGTGCTTTTCTCCATCCAGAAACCTTGGTGGCATAGTGGTAAAGAGCTACAGCTGCTAACCAAAAGTTGGCAGTTCAGATCCACCAGGTGCTCCTTGGAAACAGTATGGGGCAGTTCTACCCTGTCCTGTAGGGTCACTATGTGTCAGAATTGACTCAATGGCAACGAGTTTGGGTTTTTTTGGTTTCTCCATCCACAATTCCTGGTGCATGATGGGAAAGGAGGGATGGTCAGAGATGGAAGGCTGGGACATGAGCCACTGAGGTCTTGCCTCCCCTTGAGAAATGTGTGTACAGAGGGTTGTGCAAAGCCTGAGAATACTTTATGACTATTTGTGGTTTGGCCTCCAACTCTAGGGCAGTCACCCCCAACCTAGGCTGGGCAAGGTGTCTACATAAAAGGCTGCCTATGGGTCTATAACGAGTGCTCTGTCCTCCTCCCTCTAAGTCCTCACCTCAGTCTCTAACACTCAGATGGTAAGGAAAGACCAGTAATTGAAATGAAACAAACGACAGATCCAGAGAAAATGCATTTGCTCCCATGCCCTAGTAAACAGTAGGAAGCCGCACTAGAGATGAAGAATCCAAAGCACAGAGAGGTTAAGTAACCTAACCAGGTCACACAGCTAGTAAGTGGAGGGCTAGGTTGTAAACCAGGTCGTGTGTCTCCTGTTCCTCCTTTAATCATCCAGAAGCACTACCTCAATGGAGGGAATTTCTTCCTTTTTGGCCTCTTTTCAGAGCCAATGAAGGTAGGCCTGGCTCCTTGCACTCACTCATGGGAATGGGAAGGAGTGTGGTCTCTGGGAGGATGAGTCAGAGCGGAGGCCCTGAGGGAAAGTTGGGAGGGAGAGCAGTTTCCAAGTGCACTGACCAAGGCTCCAGCCGTCCAAGCTGGATTCAGGAGCCTGGTGCAGCAGACAGAACACTGGACACCTGCTTCCACCAATGACTTGCTGAATAGCCTTAAAAGAACGACTTCCTTTCTCTAGATCGCTATCCCTCCTTCGCAAATGTTCTTCATTTGATCCATTAACTCAAAACAATGCGCTTGGGTTGAACTATAAAACCTTTACATTTTCTTGCCTTCGCTGAAATCAGCTGAATTCCAGTTATCCTGAACAGATCAGAAGCTCTCAGTGATATCACGGGGACTTCCTGGCTTTCAATGACATCATGGGGATTTCCTGGGCTGAAGCCCTGGTGGTGCAGTGGTTAAGCGCTCAGCTGCTAACCGAAAGGTCAGCAGTTTGAATCCACCAGCCCTTCTTTGGAAACCCTATGGAGCAGTTCTACTCTGTCCTATAGGGTCACGATGAGTTGGAATCAACTCGATGGCAACAGTTTTGGTTTTTGGTTGGGCGAAAGATAAATAAAAAGGGTCCTGAGAGGCATCAAAGTTGGGAATCTTGGGACTGACCAAATGCTCTTTGAGGGCCCTACAGATTCTTCTGCCTGGATGGATTTTAAGTTAGGGAGAAATGGGGTCAGGTTTGCATTTTAGAAAGGTCACTCTGGCAGCTGGGGTAGAGGGGGGGAGGCTACTTGGGAGATTCCTATAATAGCCCTGGTCAAAAGTGGTGGGGGATGGGTGAAAGTCATGGCTATGGGAGGAGGGAGATGTCCCGCGTGACTCCTAGGATAAAGCGGGTGTGAAATGGTGGGAGAAATAGTAGCATCACCTGAATCCGCCTAACTTCAGTGGGGATAATGACCAGGATCAAGATCAGCCCAAGGCTGATTCCATGAGGTCAGCCAGCCCTCGCATAGCACTCTCTACTTCTCTTCTGGGTTCAATAATCTGTTGCAATGGCCACACGGACTCGCGGACCATACTTACAGTTAAGTGATTTATTAAGAAGTAACAGGGTACAACTTGAGATCAGGAAACATGTAGGCAAAGTTTCCTTTCTTCAGTGCAAGCAGGGGTAGATTACCCAATAAGCAAGGTAAGCACAGGCTTACTTGTGCTTACTTACTAATCTGTAGTGAACAATTTCACACGTGAAATTGTAAGCCCATGCTTAGCTTGCTCACTGGGTAATCCATCCCTGTCAGGGACTGTAAATTTGAAAAGAGGCTTTGATTCTGCAGGAAGGTGCCATGGGGTCAGGAGAGACAGATGCCAGCCATACCTAGAAGCAGAATTTTGATGTGGTGAAAATATGTGAAGTTGTTCACTACAGACAATCTGGTAAGCAAGATTAGCACTGTGCTTACCTTGCCTATTGTATAATCAACGCCCTGAGTGCAGGACAGCTTTCTCAGCACCTCTCAGTCATTCAGGCCTCCTCTCAGCCCCTTGAGCACAAGCTCCTCTTGGCCCCCTCAGGACAGGTTCCTCTTGGCTCTGCCACCCGTTACCACTGGCTCTGCCACTAGGCCCCTTCCAGGCCTGTTGCAGTCTTCATTGTTACAGTGTCACAGCCCCTGATCTGTTTTAGGAGGTTCCTTGCCTTCTCTCTCTCTCTCTCCCTCCCTCCCTCCTTCTCTCTCTCTCTGCTTCTTCCTGCTGTTCTCTTCCTGCTTCTTTCTGTCTCTAAAACCTCTGTGGTGCTGGCTGCTTAAACATCCAACTTCCTGTCAATTTCAATGCATGGCCCTCCCACCAGGGCCATGTACTGATGGATTCCCTTTTGGTAGGCCACAGACACTTCATTTGCATTGTAGGCTAACCTCACCTCATCTGCATAGTTTATTGACTAATTCTCTGCAAGGTGTACACCATTCACAGGGCAGGGGGCAGCCCAGGACCAGACAAAAAGTATCAAAACCAAGTTGTTTCTAGCTTACCCAGGACATGTGGATCAACCTGGATGAAAGTAACAAACCCCTTGGTGTAGAAAACTAGGGCAAAGGTAACTCCTCAGGGCTTAGGGGGAAAATCTCTCAAGCTATTTTTCCAAAGAACCAAGGCAAAAGGTCACATAAAGGAACTCATTTCACCACAGTGGGTGATGGGGATGTTCCCATTCTCTGAGACAGGGCAGTTTTAAGGAAAAGATGGTAGGTTCAATTTGGGAAGTGCTCAGTATGACAGGATATCCAGGTGGAATATTCAGGATATTCAACTGGGATGTCCAGGTTGGGGCTGGAAATAGAAATTCAGATTCTCAGTGGCGGGTGGAGTTATGGGCCCCAGAAGAGGTAGTAAATGAGAAGGGGGCGAGGCCAGCAAAGATGGAGGGACCACTTGGGAGGGCAGGGGAGGATGAGAACCAGAAGTCCATGTGTCACAAAGCTCAAAGGAGGATGGGGCCCATGGTGCCCTACAGTGTCAAATGCCCCAGAAAAGTCATATAAGGACAGAAAGAAGGACTTTTCCTCAATTAGGGCATCTTTGTTAACCTTGGCAAGTCCAGTTCTGGTGGAGCCCAATTATAGTGAGTTCAGGATGGCAGCAGGGAGAGAGGTAAGAAATTAAGATTTGGAGACAACTGTTTTTATGAGTAATTTAATGGCCAGTTGAAGAAGTGAGAAACTAATATTTGCCGGTGATTCAAGTTGGGGGAGGTTCATGAGGCTGGAACAGCCCTGGGGTTGTTTAAATGCTGAGGGGAAGGCACATGGAGAGAGATGCTGGAGGCATAGAGGGTGGGGGTGAAGGGATAGTAGATGAATTGAGGGGGGGAGGTCAGGAGCACTGGCAAAGGGTCTGCTGAGATGGAAGGCAGGTGGGATGGGCTTTGGAGTGGAAAGCAGGGAGGTTCCTGGGAACCTCTTTCTCTGAGAAGCAGAAGCTGAAGTCATCTGCTGAGTCATCGCGGGGAGGAGGGGAAGAGGCTGGAAAACAGCCCTGAAGGTTTGAGGAGCCTCTGAAGAGGGTGAGGAGTGAGTCAGGGAAGGACTGGCCATGCCAGGACCAGCTGGGTCTTGATGACACACCGAGGGTCCCCCATCTGCACGACCCTGTGGTTTTCTCCACTAGCCCTCAGCAGCATGGGCCAGGAGCTGAGAAGGTCGAGGTCAGACCTCCCAGAGCAGGTGGTGGTCAGCTGTGGCCAAGAGACCAGGGGTTAAGGAGCACAATATGGCACAATATAGTACAGGGATTGGCCAAGGACCAGGCCAGGTGGAGAAGGAAGAGAGGCCAGGAGGGGGTGAAGAGCTGGAGGCCCCCGGGACACTGAAGAACAGGTGAGGGGGGAGCAGTGGAGTAGGGATGTCAGAGGATCAGGGGAATGGGGTGATGTGGTCTGGGTAGTCCAAGATCCGCAGAAAGCCCTGGGGAATGGGTGGCTGACACAGGCTGGGACTGAGGCCCAAGGTTGAAGACGTGACCCTGAGAGGCTCTGGTGGAGGATGCTGTGTCCTATGGATGCTGAATTCCCCCAGGATAAGGCTGGGCCTAGAGAGAGAAAAAAACTGCAATCAGGGGCCAACTCCCCCCAGAATGCAGGACCAGGCTTTTTGGGCAACAGGACAGTTCACAGAGTTGCAAGGCATTTGTCCAAGTCATATGGAAGGAGCAGCATGACAGGCAGTGGCTTGGACCTCCATACCTTTCAGTTCTGCCTGGCACAGAGGCCCTGCTGCCCTAGCATCTTGCCCCATAACTCTGATCTCTGGGCCAACACTTCTATCTCTGTAAAATGGGGACAATTTGGGCCTCTTGGGATTCATAATAAGTGAATAGGAAGCCAAGGGCTTGAACAAATTGGAACATGACTATGGTATTCCCCTCCTTTGTAATTTTTGTATCCACTGAGTCATAGAGGTGGCTGAGGAAAGGCACCTGGCAGAGTGGGGACAACTGTGATTCCTGGGGGCTGGATGTCCTGGGGTTACTCCTAGGACAGGGGAAAGGCCAGGGAAGAGGCCCTGAGGTAGACAAAAAGATAGAGATGAGAAAAGCATAATGGCAGAGAGACAGACACACAGTAATGGAGACACAGACCCAGAGAGAGAGAAACAGACAAGGATCCTGACAGAGGTACAGACAGGAAGACAGATTGCATGAGACAGAGACAGGGAAAGAAGATGCTGAGCAAGCTGGCTGGGCTCCCAAGACTTATCCCAGAAGCTGCTGGGCTGAACCCAATCAAGGCAAGATGGATGGCTGCTCTGAGAAGGCAGAGGCCGCCAGGCCAGTCAGCTGGGCTGTTCTCTTCCATTTGTACAACCTGCTGCAGAAAGCCCAGCCCAGTGACCCTGTTTTCCCACAGGCCAACTTAGGAGTGTCCATTGAGGACTTCTTCAAGGGCATGAGGTAGTTGAAGGGGGCTGCTTTGGAGGCACAGACCCTAGTTCTGCTTCTCACTAGCTGTGAGACTCAGGTAGCCAGTGAGTTCTTCGCAGTCTTTATTCTCATTTGTAAAATGGGAACAACTACCCCAATCCTCAGTGATTCTGACATGTTTTCACCTGCCCCATATAGATGTGGACCTGGGCAAGACTAGCGGTTGGGGGGTAAGTTTGTCCTTCAGGTCCAACAAGAACTTGGAGTGAACAAATACCTACTGAATCCAGGACTCTTTGGGAATAGTTTCAAAAATCTGGCTGAGCAGTTTGGGCTGAGTGGGGAGTCAGGATAGTAGCTTTTGATCCAGCTCTCAGGGCTACACAACTGATAAAGAGCCTACCAATTAAGGGTCCCTATCCCCCATCTCAAACCCAACCACTGAGCTCTTATGATGGGTGCCAACCCCTCCCAAACAAGAGGGATGGACCTGTTTTACTGCTGTGTCATAACCATCTAAGGGGCAGGCTGAGGGCTAAATACCCTCCACAGCCAGGCTGGAGGAGACTCTTCTTATCACCAAGGCCACGCAAAACCTCGCCTTATTCTGCCTCTTCTTCATTCATTTGCCCAGTCATTCATTCAAATGTTGAGTGAGGTGAGATGAATAATGACATGATGAGGTGAGACTAGTGTGCTGGGAGAGGACATAGAGAACAGCTCCTCATCACCACCTATTGAAATTCATGGCCTTCAATCCCAGCTTAAATGCTCCATCCTCTAGAAGGCTTCCCAGAACTTCTACTAGGAGTGACCTCTTCTTCCACCTTTGAGACCCATAACATTTCTTTTCCAGAGGAATATATTTATTCATTTTAATCCTTATATACTGTCTCCTTTTTGAGGGCAGAGCCCAGATCCCATTCATCTCTGCATCCCACAGGGCCCAGCATAGTAGCAGGTGATCAGAGTTCAATGGATGTATATTAGTTGTGTGTCATTGAACCTCAGTGGAGTTCAATGCATACATAATAGTTCCCATGTTTGAGTCTCAGTTTCTTCATTTGTAAACTAGGTGTGATGGTTAAGGTTGTGTGTCAACTTGGCTGGGCCATGATTCTCAGTGGTTTGGCAATTATGTAATGATTTAATTATCCTCCATTTTGTAATATAACATAATCACCTCCATGATCAGCCAATCAGTTGTAAGGGGAGTTTCCTTGAGGTGGTGACCCGCATCCAATATATATGGACATTCTGGCAAAGCTCACTGGCTTTTGCTCACTCTGGATCCTGCATCCAGCTCGTCATCATCTGACCTCCAGTTCTTGGGACTTGAGCCAGCGGCCTGCCATATTGCCTGCCCATCTGGGGATTCATCAGTCTCCACAGCCTGTGAGCCAGCAACCTGCCATTTTACCTGCGGATCTTGGGTTCATCAGCCCCTGCAGCTATGTGAGTCAGGAGAAGCCTCCAGCCTGATGCCTGACCCACGGACTTGGGACTTGTCAGTCTCTACAACCATTTCCTTGAGATAAAATCTCTCTCTCTCTTTATATATATACATATATATACATGTAT
>NW_004444087.1:5621541-5684119 GCF_000243295.1 Trichechus manatus latirostris
TATATATATACACGTATATATATGTATACACACACACACACACACACACACGTGGTTCACTGGTTTTGCTTCTCTAGAGAACCCAGCCTACAGCAAGGTTAATAATTTTCACTTCCCTGTGTGGCCAGGTGAATCAAATCAGACACTGCATGTGAAGACCCCTGGCAAGCTGGAGGCTGCAAAACTCTTCACAGACATTTGCTGTTACTAATAATAGAGCAATCTTGAGGCTGCAGCCAGGCTCAGGCAGGCTAGGAGCATGCGCCCCTTGGTCTGAGACGTCTCCTCTTGTGTGAGAGTGATGGAGGGGGCTCTGTGAATGTGACACAATCCCAATGTGGACAGCCAGACTGCAGCGAGAGGAAAAGCCAGTGGGAGCCTGGATACCTGGGTTCCAAATCTACATCTGGCTCAGGGTGGGTGACCTTGGACAGGTCAGTCCCTTCTCTGAACATCAGTTCCTCTAGCTGCCAAGTGGGAATAGTAAGTAATCTCTGCCTGGCTGGCAGCAAAGCGATGAGGCGAGCCGTGGGGAGAGAGGAATGCTTAGGAACCCCATGTCAATGTCCAAATACTGGGTAGTTGTGGGGCCACAGGAAGGTCTGCAGACGTCACCTTTCCCTTTCCACTGGGAGACTGGACACAATTTCTGCTCCAGACTGGTGCTTAGATCTTTGTTGAATGAACGAGTGAATAAATTAACAAATAAATAAATGGGGCCCCAGCGAGGGACCTCCATTCCAAGACTCCTGCAGCATTAGAGCCCTCTTTGGACAGGTCAGCAGTTTATCCTCTACTCACCATCTCTATCACTACCACCAACACAGTCCAAACCATCATCATCTAGCCCCTGCATTACCACAACAGTCTACAAACTGGTTTCCCTGCCTCATATCTTATTGCCCTACTATCTCTTCTCCAGGAAACCCTGGTGGCGTAGTGGTTAAGCACTACCGGCTGCTAACCACAAGGTTGGCAGTTTGAATCCACCAGGTGCTCCTTAGAAACCCTACGGGACAGTTCTACTCTGTCATTTAGGTTTGCTATGAGTTGGAATTGACTCGACAGCAATAGGTTTGGTTTTTTGGTTTTATCTCTTCTCCACAGACTACCCAAAGTGATCTTCTTAAAATTCAAATCTCTTCTCTGCTTAAAACCCTCTGATTAGCTTCCTAGGTACCAGTACCAGTTGCCATTCAGTTGATTCTAACTCATGGCAACTCCATGTGTGTCAAAATAGAACTGTGCTCCGTAGGGTTTTCAGCGCCTGATTTTACAGAAGTAGATCGCCAGGGCTTTCTTCCAAGGCACTTCTGGGTGGACTTGAACCTCCAATCCAAGGCACTTCTGGCTGGACTTGAACCTCCAACCTTAAGTACCCTCAGGATGATATCCATAATCCTTAATGAGGCCTATAAGACTCTCCTCCCATCTCAATCCACAGTCTCCTGAACCTCAGTTCTAGCCGTGTGATTCTTATTCCATTCCTCCAAGAAAGCCAGGTTCCCTTTCACCTCATTAAAAGTTGCTTTCTTTCCAAAGCTTTCTCTGGACCATCTCTAAAAACTACGTTAGGGGTCTCTGCAACCTGCTCCTGCTTTAGACCTCGTTCTTCCCCATCATAACTGTCATCAGGCTTTGCTGTACCATTGGTCTGTCTATAAAAGCAGGGGTCTGCTTTGTCCTGTGATCTGCCTTTCCGCCCCTGCCTGGCACAAGGTAGGGGCTCAAATACTTATTAAGTAGCTGGATGAGTAGGAGAGGAAGAAAGACTGCAATGAGTCTTTGAGAATAACATATAAGCTCAAACCAACCAAGAAACATGAGGAGCAGGGGCTGGGTGCTTCGGTAGAGAGAGAGGCAGGGCCGGGGTGAAAGATGAGGTTCAGGCCTTGTCTATGAGCTGGAGAAGCAACACGCAGAAGACCACCTGGCAGGGTTGGCTCAGAGTGCTGAGATCCAGAGGCCACCCTCCCCACCTTGCTTACATCTCAAAGGTCCTCAGGCCCAAATACTCAGTGTGACCCCGAACAGTGGCATCACTAGAGGGGTGCAGGGAGTGCAGACTGCACCAGGTGACACTGTCGGAGGGGGTGACACCAAAATAACTGTCTATAAAATTTTCGTGCAGTGTTTAGCAGAAATTTATTATTTTTTTAATAAAAATATCCCTGTAGTTATAACAACAAAAACATTTTTTGTAAGCCCAGCTTACATGTGTCAATATACCTACAAGGCTAATACTCTATGCTAATTTGTTTTTTGAACCTTCTAATGCCCTCCTGTCAGAGCTGTCATTATTACCCAATTCCAATATGCTTTGAATCACATAGTTTCCTCTGTTGGCCCTCCAAGCGTGCGGTTGCTGGTGTTTTTATAGTCGTTGATTCTGTCAAATTTTCTGGTGTTCTAGCTACACTATTATGGTAATTAGTATTTGTGAACCTATAGCAATAACTTTTTTGAGAGTGAAATAGTAATTGAAGGAAAAACCCGTTGCCATCAAGTTGATTCATAGGGACCCTATAGGACAAAGTAGAACTGCCCCCATAGTTTCCAAGGACCTTTTGGTTAGCAGCTGAGCTCTTAACCACTGCACCATCAGGGCTCCAATTAAAGGAAAAAACTTTAAAACCAAGCTCGTTGCCGTGGAGTCCATTCCGACCCATAGTGGCCCTAGAGGACAAAGTAGAATTGCCATATAGGGTTTCCAAGGAGCGGCTGGTGGAGTGGAATTGGCCAGCCTTCCCTAGCAGCCTGAGCTCTTAACTGCTTCGCCACTAGAGCTCCAATTAAATGAAAAGGAATGATATACGAGATTTACCATCTATGAATAACATTAATACAAAAAACACTAAGGATTCTGTATGGGCTGGTACAGGAGGAGGTCCATGGGGGGCGGGGGGCGGGTGACACCATGAGCTACCGCACTGGGTTACACTAACCCTAACTACCACTGACCCCAACCCCCACGCCCTTGCTTGGGTGCCTTCTTCCATCTGGATGTAAACTCCCAGTCTAGTGCGCATGTCTGCGAGTGCCCGGGCCTGCCCCTTTCTAATCTCAGTTTTATCGAAAACTGGCTTTTCAATTTTTTCGGGCCTGTCTGGGCTCATGTCCTCTGAAAACAAAAGTGAAGATCCCAGTCTGGCCAGGCTGTCAGGCGGCTGTCGAGTCAAATGCTCTTTGTAAACTGCGAGTGGTTGCACAGACTAAAAACGGTTGGCCTTCGGCCCAGGCTCTTGGGGGCCCTTCCCGATCCTTCCTTCTTGTCCCCGCATAGGCCGCACCAGGGCTACGCGCCCAAGGGACAGGCCAGCAGTCCGGCCAGCCCCACCCTGGACGCTCCCAAAGACTCTGAGGGGCGCGGCGGGAATCGGGTGATTCGAGCGAAGGAGGGGCCGCCTTCCCTTGCCCTTGGCCCCGCCCACCCGCGCTCTGCAGGCTGCTGTGATGGGGTGTGCCTGTCCCTGCCTTTCCAATCAGGAGGCTGCCGCGGAGCCAGGGGCGGAGATTCAGTTTTCACACGGGGCGGGCTATTACTCTTCTCCCCTGGCCGTAGCCGCGCGGAGGGGCGGTGACTCAGCAGGAAGGCGCGCCTGGACTGGAAGGGCCGAGCCACACCTCCCGCCCTCCCCACCCCGCGCCACTGAGCTGGGGGTGGGGTAGGCGAGGGGTGATTTCAGAGTTGAGGTGGGAATAGCGGGACCTGGTTGCTTTCTCTGATCTTTCTGGGTGACCCAGGAAAGCTCTTGACCGTTCTCTGGCCCTTAGTTTCTGTTCTGTCCAGTAGATAACGACAAACATTTCGCGGGGCGGTCGAGTTGGCAGAAAGAGCGCGGGGCTTTGGAGTCTGACAGTCCCAGGTGCGAATCCCCCGGATTTACTAGCTGTGTGACCCTGGCTAGTCCCTCAACCTCACAGCCGCCTCATCTGTGAAATTGAAAGAATGATTTAACTTCCATCTCTCAGGTTTGCAGTGACAGTGAAACGAGAGGGGAAACCAAACGACTTGGTTTCATAGGTGGCTGCAGAATGCCAATTAGGAGAGACGTCTTTGATTAGCCAAACAAAAGGGCAATTTTGGAAAGTCTCAAGGCTAGACTCTAGACCAGACAGCTAGACAGTTATGCGTAAGAAATAGGCAGGAACCCAATTTAAAAATGGGCAAGGAATTTGAATAGACGTTTCTCAAAAAAAAGAAAAGATATACAAATGGCCAATAAGCACATGAAAAGATGTTCAATATCATTAGTAATTAGAAATTAAACCAAAAAACCGAACCCATTGCCATCGAGTCTATTCCAACTCATAGTCCCTATACGACAGAGTAGAACTGCCCCATAGAGTTTCCAAGGAGCGGCTGGTGGATTTGAACTGCCAACCTTTTGATTAACAGCCACGCTCTTAACCACTGGGCAGCTAGGGCTCTGCAATTAGGGATTAGGGAAATGCAAATCAAAACCACTGAGATACCATTTCACCCATATTGTTACTGGATGCTGTGAAGTTGATTTTTGACTCATGGTAACCCCTTGGGATGGAGTAGAACTGCCCCATAGGGTTTTATTGGCTGTAATATTTAAGGAAGCAGATTGCCTGGTCTTTCCCCTGCAGAACCCCTGGGGTGAGTTCAAACCACCAACCTTTGGGTTGGCAGCTGAGTGCTTAACTGTTGCGCCACCACGGCTCCTTTCTCCCCTTACTTAGGATGGCTATAATAAAAGAGACAGATATTAACAATTGTGGGTGAGGATATGGAGAAACCTTCTGGAACTTCCATACATTGCTGGTGGGAATGTAAAATGGTGCATCCATTGTAGAACACAGTTTGACAGTTCCTCAAAAAGTTAAACATAGAGTTACCATGTGGTTGTTGTTAGCTGCATATATGACCTAGCAATGTCACTCCTAGGTATATATACCCGAGAGAACTGAAAACATGATCACACAAAATCTTCTACAGAAGTATTCACAGCAGCATTGTTCATAATAGCCAAAACGTGAAAACAACCCAAGAGTCCATCAGCTGATGAATGGATAAACAAAATGTGGTATATCCATACAATGGAATATTATTTGGCCATAAAGCAGAATGAAATGCTGATATATGCTGAGACATTGTTTTAGTTGTTTAGTGCTGCTGTAACAGAAATACCACAAGGGCGTGGCTTTAACATTTATTTTCTCACAGTTAGGCAACAAGTCCAAATTCAGGGTGCTGGCTCTAGGGGAAGGCTTTCTCTCTCTGTTGGTTCTAGGGGAAGATCTTGTCTCCTTTCAGCTTCTGTTTCTTGGTTCCCTGGAGATCTCATGTGGGGTAGCGTCTATCTTCCCTGTCTGTGCTTTTTTTGCTGCTTGCTTTATCTGCTCCTTGCTTTATCTGCTCTTTTCTATCTCAAAAGAGACTGATGTAAAACACGCCCTACACTAATACTGCTTCATTAACATAACAAAGAAAAACGTATTCCCAAATAGGATTGTAACCACAGATATAGTAGGATTTACAACACATTTTTTTTAACTTTTTTTTTTTTGGACTTTAGATGAAGGTTTACAGAACATATAGTTTCTCATTAAACAGTACACATACTGTTTCATGACATTGGTTAACAACACCACATGTCAACACTCTCCCTTCTCAGCCTTGGGTTCCCTATCAGCAGCTTTCCTGTGCCCTCCTGCCTTCTAGTCCTTGTCACTGGACTGTTGTGCCCCATTAGTCTCGTTTTGTTTTATGGGGCTATCTGATCTTTGGCTGAAGGGTGAACCTCAGGAGTGAGTTCATTACTGAGCTAAAAGTGTGGCCAGGGGCCATACTCTCAGGGTTTCTCCAGTCTCTGTCAGGCCAGTAACTCTGGTCTTTTTTTGTGAGTTAGATTTTTGTTCTACATTTTTCTCCAGCTTTGTCCGGGACCCTCTGTTGTGATCCCTGTCAGAGCAGTCAGTGGTAGCAGCCGGGCACCATCTAGTTGTACTGGACTTAGTCTGGTGGAGGCCGGGGTAGTTGTGGTCCGTTACTCCTTTGGACTAATCTTTCCCTTGTATCTTGTTTTCTTCATTCTTCCATGCTCTTGAAAGGGTGAGACCAGTGGAGTATCTTAGACGGTTGCTCACAGGCTTTTAAGACCCCAGACGCTACTCACCAAGGTAGAGTGTAGAACATTTTCTTTATAAACTATGTTATGCCAATTGAGCTAGATGTTCCCTGAGACTATGGTCCCCACAGCCCTCAGCCCAGCAATTCGATCCCAGTTTGGATGTGGCTGTGGAGCTTCCATGACCTTTTCTTGTACCAGTTGTGCTGGATTCCCCAGTATTATGTACTGTCTTACCCTTCACCAAAGTTACCGTTTATCTATTGTCTATTTAGTATTTCCCCCTCCCACCCCTCCCATCCCTCATAACCATCAAAGATTCTTTCTTTTTACGTATAAACGTTTTCATGGGTTTTGACAGTAGTGGTCTCATACAATATTTGTCCTTTTGTGATGGACTTATTTCACTCAGCATACTGTCCTCCAGTTTCATCCATGTTATGAGATGTTTTGCAGATTCATCATTGTTCTTTATTGCTGTGTAATACTCCATTGTGTGTATGTCCCACAGTTTGTTTATCCATTCATCTGTTGATGGGCATCTAGGTTGTTTCCATCTTTTTGCTATTGTACAACACATATTTTTGGGAGACACAATTAATCCATAACAAACATGAACTTTGAAAACATTATGTTAAGTGAAAGAAGCCAGACACGAAAGGCCGCATATTGTATGATTCCATTTCTATGAAATGTCCAGAACAGGCAAATTCATAGAGACAGAAAGTAAATTAGTGGTTGCCTGGGGCTAGAGGGAGAAGAGAATGGGGAGTGACTGCTAATGAGTATGGGATTTCTTTTTAGGGTGTTGAAATGTTCTGGAATTAGATAATGGTGATAGTTGCACAACTCTGTGAATATACTAAAAACCAATGAGTTGTACACTTTAAAAGAGTGAACTTCATGGTATGTGAATTATATCTCAATAAACCAAACCAAACCCATTGCCGTCGAGTCAATTCCAACTAACAATGACCCTATAAGACAGAGCAGAAGTGCCCCATATGGTTTCCAAGGAGCGGCTGGTAGATTCGAACCTCCGACCTTTTGGTTAGCAGCCAAATGCTGAACCACTCTGCCACCAGGGCCCCATATCTCAGTAAAGCAACTATTCAAAAAAAAAAAAAAAAAAAGAGAGAGAAAGAAAGAAATGAGCAAGAATGTGGGGGTCAGAGAGCTTTTCCAGCTAGGGAGAAGAAGGAAGGAGGTTGTAGGAGAGATGGAAAGTCCTGGCACGGGGCAAGCTCTTAGGGATAAACCAAACGAAACCCATTGCCATGGTGTCGATTCCAACTCATAGCGACCCTGTAGGACAGAGTAGAACTCCCGCATAGGGGTTTGTCCAAGGAGAAGCTGGTAGATTCAAACTGCTGGCCTTTTGGTTAGCAGCTGAGCTCTTAATCACTGTGCCACCGGGGCTCCCTGTTAGGGCTAGAGTGGAGAAAAATCAGTGCAAATTCTCTGGGGATGTTTATGTGTGCGTGGTGATGGTGGTGGTGTGGGTACGTGTATGTGAATATACTAAACCAAAAAACAAAAACCCATTGTCATTGAGTCGATTCCGACTCATAGTGACCTTTTAAAAACAGGGGTATCTAGTTTTCAATTCTCAATTGTTTGTTGGGCACTTACTTCAGATCATCAGCCACGTGTGCTACACACCCAGCCTGGAACTGGTAGTTCGTTGGGAGTGAAGGGCTTGGTGAGCAGGAACGAAGAGGGTGATGCAGGAGGCAAAAGCAAACAGGAGATTTAAAAATCAGCAGAAGTCAAGGGTGCTTAGTGGAATCTAAGGTCCCTAAGAAATCCTGAGAATGCTGGGTACCCTACCTTAATGGGAGATACCTGGCTGGGGTTTTTTAATTAAATCTTAAAGGGCAAGGTGCACTCAGCAAGTTGAGATATGTGGGAGAGCTTCGTGAGGCTGACATTTGGAATACCTATATCACTCAATCGCCAATGAATTCCCATCACCTTTCAGACTAAAACTTCTCCCTGTGGCCTAGGCCCTGTGTAGTCTGGCCCTTACCAGCTTTTCTGACCTCAACTCAGCATGCTCTTCTTTGCTCCAATCACTCCTCTCCGGTCTTTCTGCAGATCTGGCTCAGTCCCCACTGAAGGACCTGGAACGATCCTCCCCAAACCTTTTCTTGGCTAGCTCTCTTTCACCTGCACAGGCTCAGCTCAAGCACCAGTTCCTGAGAGGCCTTCCCTCACCACCTATTCCCTACCATATCACCCTGCTTTATTTTCTTTATAGCACTAATCACTAGCTCAAACTATCTTGTCCATGTATTTGTTCAACGGCTTATTATCAGTCTGCTCCTCTTGAAGGTAATCTCCATGCTTTGCAAACAGGAACCTGGTCTAGGTGTCTTCTTGCTCTGTGACTCCAGAGCCCAGCACGGTGCTTGGCTGAGTATGTAGGCACTCGAGAAATCTTTGCTCATGTCCTCCATTCATTCAACAAATATCATTTGAGCATCTACTATGTGTGAGGCCCTGTGCACAAAGTTGGGTACAATAGGTACAGCCCCAACCCTGAAAGTCCCCCTGGGCTAGTGGCAGATACAGCCAAGTCAGCAGTCTGACGACATGCAGGAGCTAGGTGCCGTCATCGGGGAGGTGTAGGGTGTGATGGGGGCTGCTAGTCCAGATCTGGAGGGGGGTGTTAGTGAAGGCCTTCTGGAGAAAATGAAAGCTGAGACTTGAGGCTAAAGAAGAGTTGGCTAACGGGAAGGAGGGGCGAGTGTGACGAGTATTCCAGGCAGAGAGAACAGAGTGTGCAGAGGCCCCATGGGAAGAAAGCCCAGACGTTAGAGGAACTGAAAGTAGTTCAGTCCGGCTAGATCCTGACAGCAAATGGCATGAGATGATGCTGAAAACATAGGCAGAGCCAGCCCTTGCAGGATATTGTAGACTGAGCTAAGGAGTTGCGGAAGAGCACTGGGGAGCCATGGAAGGAGTTTAAGGGGGGAGCAGCATTATTAGACTTGTAAATATTAAGAAAGCTCACTGTAGCTATAATATGGGGAGTGGGCTGGAGTCAGGGAGACAGTGAAGAGACCATGGTGATAAATGTGGGCATGGAGAGAAATGGGCAGATTCAGGAAGGGTTTGGGAGATAGAACCAATAGGATTTAGTGATTGATTAGTTGTTGGGGGTGGGGGTTGTTGAGGATAACAGCCAGGTTTCTGGCTTAACCAATGGTGGGTAGTGCTACTTACCAAACAGGAAAATTCAGCTTTGGGGGTAAGTGACAAAGTTGAGTGGGCCAGGCTGATTTCAGGAGAGAGTAGGGCACTCAAGTCAGCATCGAATTTCTTTAAGGGCAAAAGCCCTGTCTCATTTACTTGTGTGTTCCCAATCCCAGCAAGACCTGGCACGTAGAGGGGTAGCCAAAGTTTGCTAAATAAAACAGTGAACAGAAGCAGCCTTAATAACTGGCTGGAAAACAGGTTTCAGGTAAACCCACTGGACAGAGAAAAATTGGGGAGGCTGGGTGTCTTAGTCGGGTGCCCTAGGTTATATTGCTCTAATAACAACCCCAAATCACAATGGCTTACAGCAGCAAAACTTGCCTCCTTACTCACACTCTATGCCCATCTTGAGTCAGCAGAGGCTTTGCTCCAGGTGATCCTCCCTCAGGAACACAGACTGATGGAGCCACTAGCATCTGGAACATTACTGGTTACCTTGACAGGGGAAGGGAACTTGGTGAGTCATGCCCCAGTCCTTGAGGACTTCTGCCTGGGAGGATACTCCCACTCACATTTCAACAGCCAAAGCATGTCATATGGCCATGCCACATGTTATGGATTGAATTGTATCCCCTAAAAACATATGTTGAAGTTCTAACCCCTGTACCTGTGAATAGAACCTTATTTGGAAATAGGATCTTTAAGATGTTATCAGTTAGGATGAGTCCTAATCCAATATGAGTGGTGTCCATATAAAAGAGGAGTGACACAGACACACAGATACAGAGGGAAGACAGCCATGTGAAGACAGAGGCAGAGATTAATCTACAAGTCAAGTAACACTAAGGATTGCCAAGGATCCCTGGCCATCACCAGAAGCTAGGAGGGAGGCATGGAACAGATTCTCCTTCAGAGCTCTCAGAAAGAATCAACATGGCTGGTATCATGATTTCAGACTCCTAACCTCCAGAATTGTGAGATAATAAATTTCTGTTCTTATAAGCCACCCAATTTGTGGTACTTTGTTACAGCGCCAGGAACGAGGAGAACTGGAAATGTTGGTGAACAGTATTCGTGAGCATCAAGGATCTTAGATTCTAGTCCCAGTTCAACTGTGCAAGCTTGGACAAATCACTTCCCCTCTCTGAGCCTCAGTTTTCCCTGCCTGTAAAAAGGGAAAACAATACTTTCCTCACAGGGCTGCTGGGAGGATCAATTGAGAGAATGTCAATGAAAGTGCTTTGTTTAGATCGGGAAAGAGGAGTCCAGGGTTTGGAAGCTGTGATATTGCAGAGAAAAAAGGGAGGGCCACACTGAAATGTGTGTGTGGTGGGGTGGCTGTGACCATGTGCTGAGCTGAATCTGTGAGTGTGCTGGAGCTGTAGGGCAGCTAGAACACCCCTGTCCCTCTGCCCAACTCCCCATATCCTTAGGCCTCGTCACACCTTTTATTCCTCCAGCCTTAATCTCTCTAGTGACACACTGGGTCTCAGAGAGTTCCCTGACAAATGGAGATAGGGTCCACCTCAGTTCCTGGCAGGGAGCCAGGACCCAGGTTGGATCCTGTGGTAGGTAGAAAAATGCCCGCTAAAGATGTCCACATCCTAATCCCTGGAACCTGTGAATATGTTACCCTATGTGGCTGAAGTGATTTTGCAGATGTGTTTAGGTTAAGGACCTTAAGGTGGGAGATTATCCTAGATTACCCAGGTGGGCCTAGTGTGCCAGGTAATCACAAACCAAAAAAACCAAAGCCATTGCCGTCAAGTCGATCCTGACTCATAGTGACCCTATAGGACAGAGGAGAATTGTCCCATAGGGTTTCCAAGGAGTGGCTAGTGGATTTGAACTGCCGACTTTCGGTTAGCAGCCAAGCTCTTAACCACCGCGGCTCCAAGTAATCACAAGGGTCCTTAAAAAGTGGAAGAGGGAGGCAGAAGAGTCAGAGAAGGAGATGTGACGACAGAATTAGAGGTTGGAGTGATGCTATTGGTGGCTGGAAGGAGGCCAGGAGCCAAAGAATGAGCCTCTAAAAGCTGGAAAAGGCAAGGACACCGATTCTCCCCTAAAGCCTCCAGAAGGAACCGTCTCTGCTGACACCATGAATTTAGCCCAGTGAGACCCATTTCAGACTTCTGACCTCGAGAAATGCAAGATAATACACCTGTGTTGTTTTAAGCCACTAAGTTTGTGGTGTTTCTTACAAGAGCCAAAGGAAACTAAGACAGAGCCTGTGGGCTTGACACTGGACAGTTGAAACTAGCAAGTCACCCACCCTGGGGCTGAGAGAGAGGCTTCTGGAAGGATCGCCCACTTCTCTCTGGCTGGAGCAGAGCAGAGCAGAGCGGATCTTTTTTGTGCCTAAGAACAGCACGTGGGGAAGCCCCTATGCTGGTTTGGTCTTCCTTATCTGTTTGCCTCCTCTCAAGAATTTTTTCTCCTCTAGTGACTTCACCACCTTACTATGCGACTTTGAGCAAGCCCCTTCCTTTGGCTGGGCCTTGGTGTCTGTATACATAAAATGAACTGAGGGCATGAGCTACAGGCCACTCTAGGGGCCTCCCAGGCCTGACACTGTGAGTCAGCATTTCCAGGATGTGCTGGGCCTGCTGAGCTCACTCTTATGATGCTCTTGAACCACCCTCCATTCCTAAGCCCGTTTCCTCCAGGGAGTCCTGACCAGAGTCTTTCCTGATGCCACGTATAATGCACTTATGCCGAAACACTGACTTCAGTTTAAAGACAGGGAGGCCAATGCTTTATTGACTTGGCACTGAGGAATGGGTGGCTACAGGCCCCCAGGGTTCTTTGCTACTGCAAAGTGGAGGCTCTGCACAAATGGATCTAGCTGCAGGAAGGGGCCACTGTCCCTGCTTTGCCCACCCCCCCCCGCCCCAGTCCCCTTGCCAGCCAAGCACCATCTGAGCCCAGGCCCTCACAGAGTGGGGCAGGGCAATGACCCAGGTTCCTCTGCAGCCCCTGGTGGTCTAAGGTAAGACCTGTGGACCTCTCTGCCTTCCCTATTTTAGGGGGTCCCATGATGGGGGAGGGAGATGGAGATTCCCCCTTTATAGACAGCCCCTGAGCCTCCTGGGCCTGGGTCCAGGAAGAAAGGCTCAGGGGTGCTGTAATGGGGGCCCCATCAAAGAGGAAGAGTTAGAAGTTGTTTCCCTTTCCCTGTTTTCCATTTGGGTTCAGCAGAATCCGGGAGCTTTCACTGAATTGGGCCCACAATAGCTGATGACAGGCTGAGGTCACACAAGTTGATGGGGATAGAGCCAGGCTCCCCCACACATGAGCACACTGTCTGGGCAGGCTCTCTCCCCAGCAGGGGGGAGAGGGGCAGAGTGAACTGCAGTTGTCACAGGAGGAGAGCTTCCTGGAAGAGGAGTGGCAGGCCACAGCAGGCTCCCAGAAGAGGTGGTCTGCAGAGCAGTTGGATCAAGACAGCCGGCACAGGACACTGGCATCCTCACTGTGGTCACAGTTGTGGGCATCCCAGCGGATGTGAGAGCAGAGCAGCAGGGCACTCTCATCCCCGCGGCACTTGACATTGTCCAGAAGGATAGGGCCTCGGCCTGGGCCAAAGTGGGCCTCGCCAGGGGCCGCCAGGGCCTCGCCACAGCCCAGCTGGTGGCACAGGACACCGGCTGCCCGAAGGTCCCAGGCATCATCGCAGACAGTGCCCCACCGCTGCCCTAGGAAAAGCTCCACACGCCCCTCGCATCGGTGGGCTCCACTGGCCAGACGTAGATGCCCTGTGTGAGGGAAGGTGCAGGGCTGGAGGGGGCTGGCCCAGGCCAGGCCACTCCCAGGCTAGATCAAGTAACAGTAGATAGAGTAGGCAAAGGGCAGTGGTCTGAGACACAGCACTGCCATCAGAGCTGCTGTGTGAGGGCAGACAGATGAGACTAAAGTAGGATAGTGTCAGCCCAGACTCAAACTCCAATGACTGGTAGGAAAAGGGTACAAGTGATTGCTGAGTACTCAGTACGTGCAGGGTACTTCATGTTTGCTCTGCCCTTAGTCCTCTGTTTGAAATCTCAACACCTCAACCCCAGGCCAGCTCACTGGAGACTGTGATTATGTCCCAATATGTACCCTGAAGGTCATCATGCCCGACCCCTCCACACACATACCCCCGCCAATAGACTGAATTCTTTCATTGATCTCCTAGGGACGGGATCCCCATGCCCACATTTTGATTCTACCTCTAGAGACTCTCTAGACTGCTCTAGGTTAAAGCCCACCTCCCTTTTTCTGGACACCATACCCTCATAATAAGGCCTGAGACCAGCACAAAAGGACAAGGTTTCAAGACCCGATGCAAATCTGCTGAGCTGTATAACCCCAGGCTGTGACCTCCCCCAATCCAAGCCCTTCCTATCCTGACCGATACCCCCGGCCTCACTCTTGGGGCCTGCAGACACCTACCATCCCTGGGCTGAGGAGTGGGCACCTGGGTGGTCTCAGACCCATCCTGCTGGACTTGCAGTCCCAGCTCCTCTGGGCCTGGCTCAGCAAGGACAGAGAAAAAGAAGTGGTAGTCACATTGGGGAACATGTTCTTCGGAGCCGGGTAACCTCCTACCCTCCCAAAGGAAGCCTGTTCTGGGGATAGAAAGGACTTCATAGGATTCTGTGCTGCTCTCCACCTCTTGGATCAGAAATGGCGGGTTTGTTTCTTTGGCCCTGGAGCCCAAATCAGAACCTTTGTTACCTAGCCCTTAGCGGACAAGGTTATGGGGAGGGGGCACGGAATGAGTGTGAAGATCTCAATTCCACCACCAATTAATGAACAGAACGGAAGCATTTTACTGAGTCCTTGTCGCCCCTTTCCATTGACTCCTCTCAAAGGTCAGACGCTCCCTGAAGTCTGATCAATTTTGCCAACTAGAGCTTGGCCGGTCCTTGACTCAGCAAAGAGGAACAGCACCCCAACCCGGTTCCTCACAAACTCTTTTACAGACGTTACACTCTTATCTCCCCAGGCCTGGCTTTAGACCTCACCTCAGGCCTGCCCCACCCCTCACTGCCTCAGAGCGCGCGCCCTATCCAGGCCCCGCCCCACTCTCGCACTGCAGAGGGAGCGCCCTTTCCGGCCCCGCCCGTCCGCGCAGCCGCAGAGCGCGCCAATGAGAGGACTCCGTCTTTCTCTGCGGAGTGTGCGTCCTCCCGCGCGGCCTCGCCCATTCCTCAGATGCTGCCCTGCCCCGCCCGTGCCGCAGTGCGGTCCTACGCGCGCCTCACCTGAGCAGAGGGCGCCCGCATCCTCATGGTGGCCGCAGTTGTGCTGGCCCCAGCCGAGGTGGAAGCAGTCGCTCAGGCGGGCTTCGGTGCCAGCGCAGCCCACGTTGTCCAGCAGCACCGGGCCGCGGCCATAGCCGAAGTGGCCGAGGCCCGTGGCGCCAAGCGCGGGCCCGCAACCCGCCTCGCGACAGGCCACACGCGCGTCCGCGAAGTCCCAGTCGTCGTCACACACGGTGCCCCAGCCCCCGGCGTGCAACACCTCCACGCGGCCGCGGCACGGGCCCGGGCCGCCCACCAGCCGCAGCCGCCCGCCTGCGGGGCGCACAGGCCCGCGGCCAGAAGGGCGGCTGACTCCCAGTCAGCCCCGGCCTCCCCCATCCCCGGTGGCACCCCAACACCGCCACTTACTTTTTTTCCCCGCGGCCCAGGCACTTGTGGTGAGCAGTGCGGTCTCCTTGGAAGGCTGGGCCCCAGCTCCAGTAGCTGCGGAGACAAGGCATCTAGAACGTTTGAAGGGGACAAGGAGGCCAACTTGTCTGAAGCAGAACACAGGAGCGTCTACTGTATCAGACCAGCACCCCACACTCAACCTCAATCCCAGAGTTACCATGTTTTCAGGGCTTGAGTGGGGTCCTCAGGAAATTTAATTGGAATGAACTGAATCCTAATTCCCAGCATTACTGTCGATCTCAATAATAATTCCAGTCCTAATTCCAAACGCAGTTCTTCCCTTGATTCAGCCTTTTATCACAACCCCATCACAAGGCCTCTCAGTTTTCAGTCTCAGCACCAACCCAAATTTTATTTCAAAGCTTTAAAGAAACGTCTGACTACCCACCCAACTTTTTAGAGCTCTGTGGATTTCATCCTTGCTCCATCTGTTGATCTGTTCTTTTACCCACCTCTTTACCATCTGGCTAAAAGCCCTGGCCCGGTACATTAGGGCCCCCTGACCGTGGATCTGCATTTCCATGTTCCAGAGCAGCCATCTCAATTCCCAGCCCCACCCATCTTGCCCTCATCACTCTATTCCTGGAGGACTGCACTTCCTTACCCAGTGGCTCTGTGTGCCAAGCCCAGTCCTCTCTTGTGGCTGAGGGCAGCAGTACTGTGAGAGTAGGGGGACTCAGTACTAGAGCAGGAAAGAAGGGAAGGATCAGAGGCCAATCTGGTTCCCTGTCAGCCGTTGGGCTGTTGGGGAGGATGGGAGGGTCTCCTTGGAGAAGACAACAGATTTTACTTCCAGGGAGGGGCACAGCCCCAGCTGGGGTCCAAGGAGATCTGCCCAGCTTTGAAATTTACTTGTGCTGCACATATGTACAACACTTCACAGTTCAAGAAGGCTTTCACAGACATGCTTTCATTTCTCTTCAATGTTCTCATTGGACATTGTGTCATGAGACCCATCGTTCTCAGCATGTGTCCCATTCTCAAACCCAAGACATGGAGATGCAGAAGGCCTCACCTACCAGGGAGGGTCATCCACAGTCTTGAGAAGTTTGCAGAACAAGGTTCATTATCAAGAGTCTTATTCATAAACAAGACATTATTATCATATGTATATATTTTTAAATAGTGGTAGAAAGGGCAAGGGGTAAGCCCAAGGCCATGCAGTAAGGTTAGCCGTGGCGCCACCCTGTGATGAGGAATAAGGCTCTGCCTTTCTGGGCCTCAAGCTTCCCCACCTGTAAACTAGGAATAATGAGATCGGAGGAATCATGGACAAGCACATTATATCTTCTAGAGTGAAGTCCATCTGTGAAGTGGCCTTATTGGCCCTATTATTCTTACTTGCTGAGAAAATGTCCCACAAACCCAGAGTGGCCAGGTGGGGAGGAAATATTATTATTAGAGCGTCAGGATTAGAGAGGGCTACAATCCTGTTTTGGGGACATACCTGGCCTACAATTTATGAAATTATTAAATATTTCTAAGGCAATACTAGAGTATTGTTATTTTACTCTGACGTAGTATTCAATGAACAGTACTGAGAAATTGCTAGGTAATCCTGGAGTTATGATAGGGCAAAACTGCAGTATTGTCACAGTTGTAGAGTGTACCACAAGAAGTACTGGAATATTGTGCGGAGTCTGAGGCACTTCTAGAGCAGCACTGAGATATTAACAGTAAATTTTAGGCCTTCCTGGGAAGCACCAAACCCGTTCTCATGGAGTCTATTCTGTCTCCTTGAGACCCCATAGACAGAGTAGAACTGCCCCATACGGTTTCCAAAGAACCGCTGATGGCGAATTGCCAACGTTCTGATTAGCAGCAGTAGCTCTTAACCACTGCGTCACCAAGACAGTCAAAAACCCCAGACCGCCGCCCTAACTGCAGCCGGCGCGCTCTAACCATCAGGTCCAGCCCCAGCGGCCGCGGCCCCGCCCCCGCACTACGGCCCCGCCCCCCGGATCCGCACCTGCGCAGAGCGCGCCGGCGTCTTCGTGGTGTCCGCAGTTGTGTACGCCCCAGCCCAGGCTCCGGCAGGCTGTCAGGCGTGGCTCGCTTCCTTCGCAGTGCACGTTATCCAGCATGATGTGCCCAGTGCCATAGCCAAAGAAGGCGTTGGTGGTGGCGGTCAGGGCCGCCCCGCAGCCCAACTGGCGGCACACCACGGTGGCGTCCGGCAGCCCCCAGTCGTCGTCGCAGACGGTGCCCCACAGGCCACCATGGAGGATCTCCACTCGGCCCTGACATGGGCCCGTGCCCCCGACCAGGCGCACGCTGCCCTCACCTGGTGGGGGGGCGGAGGGGGGCATTTCCTATAGGGCTCAGCCTCCCATCACCTCCAAAAGTGGATCTAACCAACCACTCACCCATGATGCTCCAAGCCCTCCACATACAGTTGCCTGTGCCCCAGGACCTAAAACCCAGCGGGAGCTGCTCGCCCACTTAGCCCCAGTACTCTGCCTCCTCACAGACCAGATTGAGGGTGGTTTGTGGGATCACAGGACAGGTCAACTGATTCTGTCACTCCCAGTCTGAAACCAACCCTCCCTTGTCTAGGATGTGCAGCTTCATTATTTACTACTGCCGGCTGCAAGCCCTCGAACTGCTGAAGGTCCAGCTCCAACAGCTCTTCCTCCATGAAGCTCTCTGATCTCCTAATAGATGGGACCCTCTTCCTTCTCCAGGTTTCCTTGCCTCTTTATCTGTCCCTCTTTGGAGGGCACTTTTCATTTTCTTCTACATCATCATTTTTGAGGCCTGACTCTCCCATTACACTAAGCTCCAGCCCCCACGCCTACCTCTCTCATTTTCTCTAACCTTGTGCTGACTTTATTTTTAATCATCCCACAGAGTGACTGTATCCCTATTTCTTGATCCAGACTGTGAGCTGCTGGAGGGGGTACAGGGGGTCAGGGTAGGGTGGGGGAATGACCAAGTTCACCCATTTGTAATTCCTCTCTTCCCACTGCCTAGGTTAGGACCCTCCCTGGATCTGTCTTGAAAGACCCAGGCTGTCCCCCACATTACTCTTACTTACCTTTCCCATTCTGGGAGGTTGTGGGGAGAGCCCTGCTGGTTAACATCTTCCTTGTTGGGGGCTGCGTGAGCAAGAACTCTGGGAAGGAAGCAGGGTGGAGGGGAGGAAGATCCGTGGATCTTTCTGGTCTCCATCCTCACACCTACAGGGTGTGTGAGGGCCAGGGACATGGACCCCCAAGGCTCTGGCCGCACAAAGGGTCAAAGCCAGGAGCTCTGAGTCCTGAGCTCATCTAATGCAGTAGTTCTTCAAGCAGCATCAGCATCACTTGGGGGACTTGTTAGAACTGCAGATTCCCAGGCCCCCGCCCCAGAGTTATAGAATTAGAAACTCTAGGGGTGGAGCTGCAATCTCTGTTTTTACAAGCCCCCCAGGTGATTCTCTTGAGAGCTAGAACCACTGCTCTGAAGGTCAAAACCGCTCTCAAGTTTTCCCTGCAGCTTGATGCCAAGTGGAGCTTAAGGCCAGTGTGACCCCAATCACCTGGTTTTAAAAATGGGAAAGGGGCTGTACTGGGACAATCAAGGCCATGCATGGAAGCAGCGATGCTGGTTTTCTTTCAGCCTAAGGTCACACTGATACCCAGGCTGGGGCTCTTCCCCAGCACCATGCAGCCCCTGGCCCCATCTTCCATATGAAACAGCCTTAGCACTGGGAAGTCCCTTCATTTATCTAGCCTGAAGCCCTGCTGCCTCCCACAGTCTGCCTGCCCTCCCGGGACTTAGGCCTCTGCTCACCATCGCATAGGACAGCCACGTCCTCGTAGTGAAAGCAATTGTGGATGCCCCAGCCCCGGCTGCCGCACTCACTCAGCACAGCTTCCTGCCCGTGGCATTCTACGTTGTCCAGCAGGATGGGGCCCCGGCCCCGGCCAAAGGCTAGGGGTCGGGGCACAGGCAGTGCCAGGCCGCAGCCCAGCTGGCGACACACCACATTGGCATCCACCACGTCCCAGTCATCGTCGCAGACACTGCCCCAGGAGCCACCATGCAGGACCTCCAGGCGCCCCCGGCAGCGACTCGGGCCCCCCACCAGCCTCAGCTCTGTGGAGAGGGTTGAGCTGGCAGTAGGGGGATCACTGGGCCCAACCTAGGGGATGCCCACCTTGCCGTGAAGCAGTGGGAGACGTGGGATCAGTCCTTCTGGGCCTTATTTCTCCCTTGTGTAAAAGGGGAAGGCCAGAGCAATCCCTTTGAGGTGGGGGCATCTAGAGTAATGGAGGGCTTGTTAGTCTCTCCCTGACGTCTTCTGAGAGTCTGAGTGCCTGGGGGTGAGAGGGGAGGGGCAGGGGCACCTACCTGGAAAGGGCAGTGGAGTGGGCTGTAGGGCGCTGGCTGAAACAGAGTGAGGAAGACCATTGGCCCCTCTGCCCTCTATGAGAAAGGGCTGCCGGCCTCAGGAACACAGCCCCCCACCCCATGGTCCTCACTATCATCCCCCTCCTCTTTGACTCTACTACCCCTGCTTTTCTGAAGCCCCATCATCTCTTTCCCTGACTGTCCCCATTAGCCTCCCTGCCTCACATCTCTCCCATTGGCCCACCAGCAACCCCAGAAAGATCTGCCTCAAACATAGGTCTGCTTATCTCACCCCACCTCTAAATCCTTAATGACTGCTGGTACCTGCAGGATAAAGTCCAAGCCCTGGAGTCTTCTCCATAAAGCATCCTAGTGTCCTCTGACCAGCTTCCCCTTACTTCTTAACCTCCCATCAGTCTACCACACCTTATCTCCTCTGCCTTGCTGCCTAACCTGGCTCATTGCAACCTTGCCGACCCTTCAAGACCTGGCTCAGAACCCCTTCTTCTAGCCTTCAGCTGGAAGTGCCTTCTGCTTGGGAGGGTTGGCTGGGTACCATGTATGTGCCCCTTTCAGGGCCTCTACCTGGTGAGGTGGGCGTGCCTGTCTCCCGCAGGGCCCCCTACTCAGAATTTGTTACTTAGCAGATGTTCAGTAGCTCCACTTTAAATGTGTAAATTGGCTTTCTGCTTCATTATGATTTCCCCCCAAAAGATTTACCTGTATGAGTCCTTCTGCATCAGCTATCACATGTATGTATGCCATGCACTGTGTTCATTGCGTTATGTGGATTGGTTCACTTAATAATTAGGACAATTTATGAGATTGGCGGGATGGGGAAACTTCAGGTATAGTGAGGTTCGCCACCTTGCTCAAGGCCACCCAACAAATAAAGCGTACAGCTGGGATTCCAACCCAGACAGCCATGCTCTTATCCACACACAATTCTCACGTGGCCTGAGACAGGAGGTGGGGAAGAAAAATAGGGAAACTGGCCTAGCACACAAAATTTAAAGCCCGATAACAGCTTCTCATGGTGCACAGGGTATTACAGTTCTCTGACACTTTCATGTGTATTACCTCATTGAATCCTTACAACTACCCTCTGAGGCACATACTAGTGTACCCATTTCACAGATGAAGAAACTGAGACTCTGTTTCTTCTTTCTTAAGTTCAGGTAGTCTACGTCATTTGATTCCATCTATTCTACCAGCTGCCTCTCAAATAGCCACCGGTGAGCCCATTTCCTTTCCCTGTTTCCCTGTTTCCGGTGGCCCCTAACTGCCCACACTCTGAATCCAGCACTGAGTCCCCCAAGCTCATACCCTCAGCTTTTATCAACCCTGGGCAGACGTCAGAGCTCAAAAGAACATTGCAAACCACTTCATCCACAACCCACCTCCCACCATAATTTTACAGCTGGGAAAACTGAGAGCCAGAAAAAGGGAGAGTCAAAGATTGGGGGTTAAAGCACTCACCCAGGGGCAGGAGGAGGAAGAAGGACAGGGCTGGTGGGAGGGGTGAAGGGACAGTGCTTCCATCTCCTGGCCTCCACCCCTTGCTCTTCTCAACCGGCTGGGGACCAGTTTTCATCTCTGTTTCCTTGTGCATCCAGCCAGTAGATGGCCTTTCAGATGGTCCCATCAAGGGGCCATGGAGAAGACACAGATGGAACATCTGGAATTAAAGATCCCCAAGACATTACTTCTAGCTGGGGGGGCGGGCAGTGAAAGCTTTAGGGGGAACTGACATTTCCACTTGAGTCTGGCATTCTGAGTACAGGCAACAGCATGGGCAACACCTTGGAGCTGAGAAAGACGGGAGCGTGTACCGAAACTAATGAAGAGTTAGATTTGGTTGGAGCAACAACCAAAAACCAATTGCTGTAGAGTCCATTCCAACTCGTGATGACCCCATGTGTGTCAGAGTAGAACTGTGCTCATAGAGTTTTCAATGGCTGATTTTTTGGAAGTAGATCACCAGGCCTTTCTTCTGAGGTGGCTCTGAGTGGACTCAAACCTCCAACCTTTTGGTTAGCAGCCGAGTGCCTAAACTATTTGCACCACCCAGGGACCCTTGGAAAGAGTATGTGAAATCAAGAAGCGGAAATAAGCTTGGGAGGGTTGCCTGGGCCCAAACTATGACAGACCTGTGCAGCTGTGCTGAGGGCTTAAAGTTCATCCTCTAGGGCAGCGTATTCCAAAGTTTGCAACCCATATAATTTTAGGGAGAAACATAGATCTGTTTATCTCACTCCACTGCTAAATTCCTTAGCAGTACCCACTGGTACTATACCCAGAAGACAAAGTCCTAGCCGTGGAGCCGTCTCTACAAAGCCCTCTAGTATCTTCTGATCAGCCTCACCTTGCATCTTAATCTCTCATCTGGTGGCAACCCAAATAATTTTAGGGGAATATAGACAATATAGTTATTGGTTTAATTTCATTGGTTTTGTTTTGTTTTTTGACAGTGCCTTCTATTTATAGCAAGGCAGCATTTTGTTCTGTTGTGCATGGGGTTGCCATGAGCTGGAGCCAACTAACAACAACAATTTACAGCAAAGGATTCTGGTTTTCCATTTGTTGGAACAATATAAAGTTTCCCTTTGAAATTAAAGTCAAAAGAAACAAGTCAATTTAAAGAAAAATATTAAGTTAATTATAGTTCACATGGCTGCAAAATGGGAGATGAACGCTGTTTGAAATACTCTCCCCTTTTTTGGGGTGGGAAGACCTTGAAGAGTCCCTGGGTAGCACAAGTGGTTAAGCCATTGACTACTAGCCAAAAGGTTAGTCCCAGAAGACAGGCTTGGTGATCTGCTTCCAAAAGGTCACAGCTTTGAAAACCCTATGGAACGGTTTTACTCTGCATACATGGGGTCGCCATGAGTTGCAATCAACAACAACATTGAGGTATACATACGGAAGAGCACATACATCTTAAGTGTAGAGCTCAGTGAACATTCACACTGTGTACCCAACACCCCAGAAGCCCCCATGTCCCCTTTTCTTGCAGACTTTTAGCATGAGTATGACACTAAGTGTCTGAACGATGGATCGAATGGGAGAGAGATAGGAGGCTGATTTAGAGGCTGATGCAATCATCCAGATCCAAGATAATGAGGGACAGAGAGGAAGGACAGATGCAAAAGCTATCTGGGAGACTGAATTGGCAGGACTGGGCTTCTGTTGGTTGTGGGGGCTAGGGACAAGGGAGCCTCAGTTGACTCCCAGCCTTGGGGTCTTCACCTTGATGAGGACTGTAGGAGGAGGTGGTGGGGAAGATGGTTCTATTTGGGATATATTGAGATTGAGATACCAGGGGATACGGGGATGCTCCTCCCAGCAGGAACTCTGCCATCCATCCCATCACTCCCTGGCTTTGCCTCCGCCCTGGCATACAGACAGCCTGCCTGGTGAAAGGATGAAAACCTATCTGGATGTGGGCACAGTGTTCTCAATACCCCATTCATGGGGCCCAGTACAGCCCCCAGTGGAATAATCAGCTTTTGTCCTTTCTCTGCCTGGCCTGGGGACAGCTGGGAGATGGAGCTGGGAACTGTGGGGAGGGGGGACCCATAGGTATCTGGGCCTTCCTCCATCTCCTGGGCTTCGCGGCTACCCACCTCTGAGGCCACTGGGACACTGATCCCATAGGCCACATCAGCCCCCACCCTGTGAGTGTGGGGACAGCTTCCAAGAAAGTGGCCAGGAATCCACAAGTTCCCCCCACTCTATCCCCTACCACCCTGGCCAGGAATGAGAGAGAAGGATACCTGATCCAGACCCCACTGACCTCAAATCCCAGCTAACCCAAGAGTTCCCAGTGGCCTCACAACACCTGCCTCCCCCTCTAGCTCCAAGCTTGGCCCACTCAAGTCTGCGCCTGCCCCACACCCTGGGAACCTTGGTCAAGATGTGGCTTAACCCTTCCCTGCCTTCAGTGAATGTGGCTCTCGAAAACTCTCACGCTCCCTCTCTACCCTTCATTAGTGTCCCTCCTGTCCTGAATTGTCTCTTTACAGTGCAGAGAAGCCGCAGAACATGGTGGTTAGAATCATCAGCTCCACCACCCGCTAGCTGTGTGACCTCATCTTAATAAGCCTCGCTGTCCTCATCTGCAAAGTGGAGTTAGTAATACCCTTTCCTCTCACAGCTGTTGCTAGATTAAATAAACTAACATTGATAAAAGGTTTGGCCTACCATAAATGTGGTAACTATTGCTATTATTACCATCTCCTCATCTAGAATGTGGACTCCTCGAGGGCAGGGCAGATCTTTTTCAGCAGTAGCACCAGGCACAGGGTAGGCACCCAGGAAATGTTTGTTGAATGACTGAATGTAGTTTAGGGCTGCAGAATCATAGAATGAAGGAGTCAGAAGGGTCCTTGGAAATCATCAAGAACAACTCCCCAATCTGACCAGTGGAAAAATTGTCACACACACCACCACCACCACCACCATCATCCCCCAACTCCTCAGCAAAAGTGAAGGATTCCTACCTGGGGGAATGTCTTGGGCTCTTTCTGTCCCTTCTTCCACAGTCAATCCAAGGTCGAGTCTCTTTCTCTGCCCCTGAAAGTTTAGCAGGGGGAAGAAGCCCCCCAGTGCAAATCAACACAGACCTTTCTTCTTTTCTTTTCAAAGCTGGAAGGTAAGCAGAGGTAAAGACCCTATCCATGGAGCTGCCTGGTGGCCCCAGCCTGTTCACTCAACCTTAGAGGCAGAGGGAGGCAAAGGGAGAGTCCAGGTGGCCTGCACCTGTCCGGAGCAGCCCCAGAGAAGGGGCACCCAGGCAGAGGAGGAGCGAGGGAGGGGAGACATGGACTCTCAGGCCCAGGCAGTCCCTCCTCCCCCTCTCCCCCACCCCAGGGTTCAGGTTTCAGAAAGGCCTGGATAGATCTCCACCCCTTTGCAGGGCGGCCAAGCATCCCTGATATTCTGAGACAGCTGTGATCCAACTCCTAATTCTTCTGCCCCTGGGGAGTCCCCCTGACCATATCCTGACCCACATCCCAACTGGGAGTTTGGAAACATGGTCACATGTTTCCATGGGGGCAAGACTTCACGGAAATGCTGGTGACTTTGACTTACTGTTTGGTTCCTCTTGAACCTTTGGTGCCTTTTGGACTTTCGGGTCTCTGAAGGTGACAGGAAATGACATGTGCCTTATTGTGTAGTTTGTAGCTACAATTAAGTGCTGTGCTGGGGTTCTGCACCTTCTTGTTGGAACCACAAAGTCTCAGAGCTGCAGTAGCCTTTAGAGTCATCGCAGGGCTATTCCCAAGCCTGGCTGCATGTTTAAGTCCCCCCGACCCCCACCCAGGGGACTTTAAAAAGATGTACAGATTCCTGCCATTACCAGCCCTGCTCCAGAGAGACTGATCCAGCAGTTCAGGGAGATGACCTTCCAAAAGTTTATCTTTGAAACTGTCCTTGGGATTCGACAAGTTTGGGGACCCGTGGTCTAGTCAAAGCTGTTTATTGTGCAGATGGGAAGACTCAGTCCAAGAAAGGACGATAGTGACACAGCCCATGTGTCTCACAGGGTCTGGTTTTCTGATCCTCAGCCCAGATCTTGCTTCCCACTTCTCAAAGAAAGAAAAGCTCCACCACTCCCTTGCTCCCAGACCTACGCACCAAGTGTGCCTGCACCCATTCCTCCTGTTCTCCTGCCTCAACAGAGCTGCCCCTCCTCTGGCCTGAGGAAACAAAACCCCTCCCCCACAGTCCAGACCCCATCTCCTCCTGCCTTCTCAGGGACCTCCCTCTCTCCATCTGCACATCTTTTCTCTTCCACATTCAGCTGCTCTTTCCCAAGTGGATTCTTTGCTTCAGGCTTCTAAGCATGCTCTGGTCTCCCTCATTAAAAGCAAACAAAAAAACCTTTGCGACCTACTTCCCACCTCTCCCCCTCTCAATCATTCTGCTCCAGCCACTCGGGCCTCCTTGCTATTCCTTGAAAAAAATATTTCCCCTTGGAGTCATTGAAGCCTTGTTCTTTTGACTTTTCCACAGACAACTGTCACGCCTTCTCCCCGGGCCTCTTGACAGTTGTCTTCTCAGGGTAGAAATGACCAGGCTCTAGTATCTTCACCATGCTCAGTCACTTGGGAGATGCCCCGGAAGAGTGTGCAGTAGATCCCAAAGGTACCACAACTGGAGGCTGTCAGCTGCCTGCACTCCTCACAGCTGATCAGCAAGTTCTTTCTTGAAGGAAGATCTGAGCAGCGCATGTCCATGGCTGCCACAAGACGTCCCCCTCCAGCTACTGTCCCACCTCTCTCCCCAGCACAGAGCTATCTGGACAGTCATCTCCATTTCCTCCCTCTCACTCACTACTCAGCCCCTTCCAATCCGTCTTCACTCCTCACCACTTCACAGAGGCAACTCTTGCTAACGTCATCAATGACCCCCATGTCATGAGATTCGAAGGACATTTTTTACTCTTTGTTTTAGTTAGGATATAGGCTCTGACACTATAACAGAGACAACCTGTATTGGTCAGCTTTTGCTGTGATAATGTGCATAACAAACAGCCCTAAAATATTTTTCTCCCATAGGTCTCCCAAAGATGGCTCTACTTTAGGCTGTGGGTGGGTTCAGGTCTGCTCCATGTGTCTCTCATTCCAGGGCCCAGGCTAAAGGAGCAGTGGTTACCTGGGGCATACTCCTCCCATAGTGGAGAGCAGGAACCCAAAAGACCAAGCCTAACCATACAAGCACATTTTAAGCCTCTGTTTGGGTATGGCATACATCCCATCTGCTTATGTCCCATTTTCTAAAGCAAGTCACAAGGCCACGTCTGTTATCAGTGGGGCACAAAAAGCATATCCTTCCCCGATAGTGGAGGAGGAGAGAGTGAATATTCGCTGAATAGTAAGTATAATCTACTAGAAAACAACAAATATCCAAATTTATTTTTCCCCTCTTACCTACAAGTCCGGATAGGAGGTCTAGAAATGGCATGATGACTCAGAGTCATTAAGGGCCCAGATTCCTTCTCTCTTGTTGCTCTGCCATCCTCAACACAGGGTTTCCTTCTCTTGGTGCAAGAAGGCTCCTCCAACTTCTACCATCATGCTTTTATTTCAGCCAATGAAAAGAGAAGGAAGGGAGAAGGGAAGGACCGGCTCTTTCCCTTAAAGACACATCCGTATCTCTTCTGCTCAGACCCTATGACTAGAACTTATTCTAATGGCCATAGCCCAGCTAAAAAGTCTATTATTATGTAAGAAGATACTAGGGGACAACTATTTCTGCCATAGTCCTTACATTACTTGGTATCTCAGCAGCATTTGATACTCTATTAATGATGATGCTTTTGGCTGCAAGTAACAGAAACGCCAGTCAAAGTGGCTCAAACAAGGGGAATTTTTATCTCACTTAACAAGAAGTCCAGAGGTAAGGTCATTCCAGGATTGGTTAATTCGGTGGTGTGACAACAACATAAGGGATCTGGATCCTTCTTGTGGGCTTACTCTGCCATCCCCAGCAAGCTGACATCTCCTCTTAGGTGTCTTCCCTCAAGGACTCAAGATGGCTGCCTCAATTCTGAGTATCTCATGTATATGACAATATTCAGGGCCAGAAAGGGGGAAATATCCTCATCTCATGTCCCTTTCAAAAACTAGGAAGACTACCAGAGACCACCCACAACAGACTTCTCCTCAAGTCTCATTGGCTAGAATTCATTCACTTGCCTACTGCAAAGCATCAATGGTAAGTGGAGGGGAGCCCAAGGCTCAGTCCTCTTTAGGAGATCTTGAACAATCTCTAGTCTTTAAATGGCATCTATGTGCAGAGAGATGACTATTACATTTATATCTTCAGCCCCAACTTCTCTCCCTCCTGCCAGATTTTACAAATCTGTATATCTGTGTCTATATATCTATATATGGAGCCCTGGTGGTGCAGTGGTTAAGTGCTCAGCTGCTAACCAAAAGGTCGGCAGTTTGAACCCATCAGCCCATCTGTGGGAGAAAGATATGGCAGTCTGCTTCCGTAAAAATTACTGCCTCGGAAACCTTACGGGGCAGTTCTACTCTGTCCTGTAGGGTCACTATGAGTCAGAATTGACTAGACAGCAGTGGGTTTTATATCTATATAAAATTGGGGTATAATTTACATACCACAAAATTCACCATTTTAAAGTGTACAACTTGTTGTGTTTTAGTATTTTCACAGAGTTGTGCAATCATCACCACTACCTAATTTCAGAGTATTTCATTACCCCCAAAAGAAATCCCATACCTATTAGCAGTCACTCCCTCCTTCCCTCATCCCCAGGCCCTGGCAACTGCTAATCTACTTTCTGTTTCTATGGATTTAACTATTCTGGAAATTTCATGCAAATGGAACCATACAATATGTGGCTTTTTGTGTTTGGCTTCTTTCACTTAGTGTGATATATGCAAGGTTCATCCGTGTTGTGGCATGTATCAGTATTGCATTCCTCTTTACAGCCAAATACTATTACATTGTATAAATGTACCACGTTGTTTATCCTTTCATCAGCTGATGGACATTTGTGTTGTTTCTATGAATAATGAAATTACGAATAATATTGTGATGCACGTTCATGTGCAAGTTTTTGTGCAAATAAATGTTTTCAGTTCTGGGGAGTATATACCTCAGAGTGGAATTACTGGGTCATGTAGCAATTCCATGTTTAACTTTTTGAGAAACAACCAAACATTGGGGGAAACTGGGTGAAGGGTACAGAGGACCTCTCTGAATCTCTTTGCAACTTCTTGTGAATCTGTAATATTTCAAAATGAAAAGTTTTTTTAAGAAATCTAAGCCAATGTTACAAGAGCAAAACAGACTGATATTTATAAATAGAAGCAAACATTTTAGCACTTCTCTAAATCATCACCTTGAAATACGAAAAGTGTATTCCCACATGTGTTTTTTCTTTTTATTTCTTTTTTATAAATTTCTGCTACAAGAAGCTGCAGGTGCCAGGGGTGATTCATTTATTCACTTTCTCAAAGATTCTTTGCAAGCATCTGGGCTTGGTTCAGTTGTCTGGATAGCAGGAGAATCTGGTATACAAGCTGTAAGTAGATTCTCCCTGGGTCTCACATTCTGGAATGCCTTTCCCAAGCCAAGAGCCTCTCCTGCCCTTCATTTCCCTTTGAGGTCAGTGACACTCAAATGCTTGATGACTCCATTTGGGTCAGTTATGAAGAGACCTCCTAATACAAGACCAAGCACTTCTAACAGTACTGCACATTGTTTTTGTTGGATGCTGTTGAATCAGTTCCGACTCATAGCAATCCTATGTACAACAGAATGAAACACTGCCCGGTCCTGTACCATCCTCACAATCGTTGCTATATTTGAGCTCATTGTTGCAGCCACTGTGTTAATCCATCTTGTTGAGGGTCTTTCTCTTTTTCACTGCCCCCCTGCTTTACCAAGCATGATGTCTGTCTTAGTTATCTAGTGCTGCTATAACAGAAATACCACAAGTGGATGGTTTTAACAAGAGAAATTTATTCCTTCACAGTAAAGTAGGCTAAAAGTCCAAATTCAGGGTGTCAGCACCAGGGGAAGGCTTTCTGTCTCTGTCGGCCTTCTTCTCTTCAGTGCACCCCCAGACTAGGAGCTTCTCTGCATGGGGACCCCGGTCCAAAGGACCCACTCTGCTCCTGGCACTGCTTTCTTGATGGTATGAGGTCCCCAATTCTCTGCTTGCTTCCCTTTCCTTTTACCTCTTGTAAGGTAAAATGTGGTACAGGCCACACCCTAGGGAAACTCCCTTTACATTGGATCTGGGATGTGACCTGGGTAAGGGTGGTGTTACAATCCAACCCTAATCCTCTTTAACATAAAATTACAGTCACAGAATGGAGGCCAACCACACAATTCTGGGAATCATGGCCCAGCCAAATTGATACACACATTTTTTGGGGGACATAATTCAAACCACGACAATGTCCTTCTCCAGGGATTGTTCCCTCCTGATAACATGTCCAAAGTAAGTGAGACCAAGTCTTGCCATCGTTGATTCTAAGGAGCACTCCGGCTGTACTTCTTAGTATTCCATACTGCCAGGAAATTTGTTACATTAAATATGACAAGAGTGCCTGTGATGTGGTTATGTGTCTACTTGGCCAGGCCATGATTCTCAGTGGTTTGGCAGATATTGTGTAATCATTCTCCATTTTGTGATCTGATATGAGCAGCTAATCAGTTTCCTTGGGGGTGTGGCCTGCATCCAATATGTATGGATGTTCTGGCAAAGGTCTCTCTGAATCCTACATCTAACTCATCATCCTCTGACTGCCGGTTCTTGGGATGTGAGACAGCTGCCTGCCGCCTGACCTGCAGATTTTGGGATTCGCCAGCTCCCACAGCCGTGTGAGCCAGCAGCTTTTGGCCTGATCTGCCAATTTTGGATTTGTCAGCCCTCGCAACCACGTGACTCAGGAGAAGCCTCCAGCCTGATGCCTGACCCACAGATTTGGGACTTGCTAGCCTCCACAACTTCGTGAGCCATTTCCTTGAGATAAATCTCTCTGTATATATTTATATATACGCTTCACTGGTTTTACTCCTCTAGAGAACCCACCCTAAAACAGTGCCCAAACCACTTTCTTGGTGTATTTATATACGCAAAATGGTAGAAGTGGGAATCCACTGAAACCCATTTAACAGCTTCATATTCACATTGTGAAATTCGTTTGTACTGTTATGAAATGCAACAATTTCCGTAAGACTTGCAAATGCGAAATCCAGAGCGGAGAAGAAAAGTGTCAAATATTTACCCATGGAGTCATTGAAGTCTTGTTCTTTGACTTTTCCACAGACAACTCTCACACCTTAAAGTAGGGAGCAGGTGCTTGTGTTGAGGGAGAGTTTTGTATGACCAGAATCAGGGGTGTTACATTTGTCTAGCACTTTCTTTCAGAAACAGCAGGCTTAAGGACTGCCAAGGCAGAAAAACTCCAAGGGAAAGTGCTCATTTATCGGGCAACCCAATGGCCCAGAGGAACCTTCTGGCAACAGCTGTGACATTCTGTGAATCAGGCAGATGCGATTGAGAGAAAACTGAAGTCATTCTGGATTCTTCTTTTTCTTGCATCCCATCATCAGCATCCATTCCATCAGCAAATTTTCTCTGCCTACCTTCAAAATATGTCTAGGGCCTGATCTCTTCTTACTTCTTCTATGATATCACTGTAATTCAGTAGTTCTCAAAGAAGGATGATTTCAACCCCAGGGGACATTTGGCAATGTGTGAAGACTTTTTTTTTGGTTTATCATAACTGCGGTGAGAAGAGCACTACTGGCATCTAGTGGGTAGAGGCCAGGTATGCTGCTAAATACCCTACAATACACAGGACATCCTCCCACAACATAGACTCATCCAGTCCAATATGTGGATAATGCTGAGGTTGAGAAACGTGCTGTAATACAAACCACCATCATCTCTTACCTGGATCTCTTCGGTAGCCTTCTAATTGGTCTCCTTGCTTCCATCCCTGCCCCTCTAAATACATCCTCCACACAGTGACGAGGGTATCATTTTGAAAGGTAAATCATGGCCAGTTACTCTCCTGCTCTCACCCTCAACTGGCTTCCCAGTGGGATAAAATTTTAAAGCCCACAGGCCTTCCATGAATCAGCCCCTAGGTACTTCTCTGAGCTCGCTTCCCACTTCTCCCTCTCTCATTCATTCTGCTTCAGCCACTAGGGCCTGCTTGCTATTCCTTGAACAAGGAGCCAAGCCTGCACCTGCCTCAGGACCTCTGCACTTACAGCTCTCTTCCCCAAGATATTTGCATGACTCATTCTATCACCTCATTCAGGTCTCTGCTTAAGTGTCACCTTTCCAGAACATCCTCTCTGGGCTACCCTCCCTAAGCTAGCAGACCCAGTCACTCTCCACTCCCACAGTCCTGTTCAAAAAGTTCCATTCTCCTGAAATCCCAGTACCACACCCTTGACCATGGAAAGTGGCCAGTCAGTCAAGCACACACAGTCTTCTAGAAAATGTTCAATGGCCCTTTGCTTCTAGTTCAAGTAACATAGTCCCTACAAACTGAGCCTGAGACAGGCGCAGGGGCATCAAGCCTTTGCCCTAGATCTTGATGTGTTCAACATGGCAAACGCATAGCTGCCAGAGAATGTGGCCACACCCTTTCCCTTGAGCCCTCCTTCCCCTACTTCCTCATTGTCTTTTTACTCCTTTGCATCTCTGCACACCCCTACCAGGTTCCTCCTCCTCTTGTGTGCAGTTTATGGATGGCAAATTGGTTATCAAGGCTTCAGATCCTGAAGCTGGAGGAGAGAAGAGAGAACCTTAGGCTGAAAGAGCTAAGGAGGATCATATCCTTCACTGCAGGAAGATGAACTTGTTATGCGCGAAGGGTGTTATCAGCTTCCCAGCTTTGAGTTACATTGTCAAAGGTCCCCTTCTGTTGTCAGGAGGGAAAACTCCATCCCCTAGGCTGCCATTGCCCAAGGATGATCAAGTTCAGTCCTTTGTAGTCCTTATTTGCCACCCTCAGGATAAATACAAACTCTGGCCTGACATATCCTGCACAACCTCACCATCTTGCTCAGTCTTGTCTCCATCTCTGACCCTTGTCTGCTTTCTGTTCCAGCCATATTAACCACCTACTTGCAGTTTCCTCAGCTTGCCAGCCTCTCACACCCACATCCTCCCATGCTGATCCTTCTGCTTGGAGGGATCACACAGCTGTCTGCAAGGCCTGCTTCCACCTCTTCTCCAGGCCTCAGCTCTCCGGACTCTCTCCAGTAGCCCAGTCACTCCGTCCTTTATTCACTGCCTGGCCCTTGTCCAGACCTGCCTCCATCAAGGTACCTCTGAGAGCGTATCGGACTTGCTTGATACCTGTGTCTCCCATGAGACTGTGCGCTCTTCTGGCCAGCTTGTGCTCGGTGTGGTGCAGTGCAACAGACCCGAGCCTGGGTACCAGGCAGGCCTGGCTGTGAATCCTGCCTCCATCAGGCGCTAGTCTTGTGATTCCGCAAGACTCAAAAAGAGATTGTGTATCTACCCTATCCTGAGTCCTGCTAGGTGTTTGTTATGGGTTAAATTGTGTCCCTCCAAAGATTTATGCTGAAGTCCTAACCCCTGGTACCTGTAAACATGGCCTTTGAAAAGGAAACAGGGTCTTTGAAAATGTTTTCAGTTAAGTTAACATAAGTTTAGACCAGAGAAGGGTAGGCCCAAATCTAATATGACTGGTGTCCTATAAAAGAGAAGAGTCACAGACAGAGACAGACAGAGGGCAGATGGCCATGTGACAACAGAGTTATGCTACAGGGGCAAGCCAAAGAACACCTGGGGCCACCAAAAGCCAGGAGAGACAAGACAGGATCTTCCTCAGAGCCTTCGAAGGAGAACGGCCCTGTCAATAACTAGAATGGAGACTATGAGGCTCAAGAACCATGAGACAATAAATTTCTGTTCTTATAAACCACCCAACTTGTGGCACTTTGTTACAGCAGCTCTAGAAAATGAACAGTGTTCGGCTCATATTTACCTTCTCAGACCTATACTACCCTGACATGCAAATAGAGATACTCAACCATTTCTTGTAGGTTTGTTTTGAGGATTGACAATAACGTAGGTAAGGTCCCATTAGTCTGTAAACTTCATGAGTTAGGAGCCTGGAGTGCTTTGTTCACCACTGTTCACTTGATGCCTGGCAGCTAGTAGTATATACTACAACAACATTTGGAAAGAATGTGAAAGTCTAATTGTGTAGGCATGGTTAAGAAGTATGGTTTTTCCAAGCACTGTGATATTCAGCAGCTGTTAAAAATGAGAGCTCTAGGTACACAAGTAGAGTCCCTGGGGGGAGCAAATGGTTTGTTCTTAGCTACTAATGAAGAGGTTGGTGGCTCTATCCCACCCAACAGCACCATGGAAGGAAGACCTGGTGATCTGCTTCCGTAAAGATTACAGCCAAGAAAACCCTACGGAGCTCAGTTATACTCTGTAACACATGGGGTCACCAGGAGTAGGAATTGACTTGATGGCAACAGAAAAGGCACACAAGCAAATGATAAAGTGGTATCTGGGTAGGAGGGTGTATTAGTTAGAATAATTAATACTACCTGCTTCAAGAGACAAACTCCAAAACTCATTCAGAGCTTAATACATCAAAGGTTTATATTTTCTTGCTCACAAGTCCAATGCTGATCAGCAAGAACTCTCCCCCATCCCGTAATTCAGAGACTTAGGCTCATTCTACCATGAGAAATGTGGCCTTCAAGGTGGTGGTATCAGGGGTAGAGAAAGATGATGGAGGCACACTGGATTTTAATTGCTTTAGTCTCCAGAAATAACACGTATCACTTCTGCTCACAATTCGTTGGCCCAAACCAGTCACATGACCCCACCATACTGCAAAGGAGGCTGGGAAATATATGAGGGACACATGGAATATGTGGGTGAGCACTAAATGCTGTGCCTCAGAAGGGACTCATATTTTAATCTTATACTTTTTTTACCATTTAAACTTTTACCATGTACGTATGTTACTATTTTGTCTGTTTAAACAGCTTTATTGAGGTAAAATTGACATATAATAAACTGCACATATTTAAAATGTACAGTTTGATAAGTTTTGACGGACAGATATGTCCATGAAACCAAGATAATGAACATGTCTATCACTCCCAAAGGTTTTCTCCTGCCACTCCATAAAACCTAACCTCCCTTCCCACCCCTAGGCAACCACTGATCTGTTGTTACTATAGGTTAGTTTGTATTTTCTAGAATTTTATATAAATGAAAGGAGCTTGGCAGCACAGTGGTTAAAGCGATCAACTGCTAACTGAAAGGTCGGCAGTTCAAAACCACAAGTAGCTCTGCAGGAGAAAGATGTGGAAGTCTGCTTCTGAAGAGATTTACAGCCTTGGAAACCCTATGGGGTTTCTATGGGTCCAAACCAACTGGACGGTGGTAGGTTTGGTTTTATATAAATAGAGCCATGTAGTAATTATTATTGTTTGGTCTGGCTTCTTTCACTCATCGTAATTACTTTGCAATCCATCCATGTGTCAATAGTTCATTCCTTTTTACAGCTGAGTCGTATTCCATTGTATGGATATACCACAGTTTGCATATATTATTTTTATACCTTTATGCTTCTAAATCATAGTTCTAGAAATTATGTAGAAACCTGGAAAAACCAACGATATAAGAAAGTGTATCTTAAACTTGTATCTCCGATAAGATTGTCACGTTACGGGGGACAACTTAGTCAACTGGTATAACATAGTTCACAATGATAATGTTCTACACCCTAGTTTGGTGAGTAGCGTCTGGGGTCTTAAAAGCTAGTGAGTGGCCACCTAAGATACAACTATTGGTCTCTACTCATATGGAGCAAAAGAGAATGAAGGAAATCAAAGGCTCAAAGAAGAAACTAGTCTACAGGAGTAATAGCCCACTCGTACCACAGCTTCTTCTAACCTGAGACCAGAAGAACTAGACCTTGACTTAGCACTGCCATTCGTTTGATATTTCCCAAACATCATCTAATGTAATCCTCACAATAACACATTCCTAACCCTTCACTCCCTTTTTTCTATCTGGTAAGGAATATAATATGGATAATAGTTTCCCTCTTGCTGGATTAGTGTGCACATTAGGGAAAAGGAGTATAAAGGCCAGGTATGGGCGAGACAGAAATCCTCATATGATGAGAACAAAAATGGGTTCAATCATTGTGGAGGAAAAACGTGGCTTTATCTATGAAAATTTTAAACACATATACCTTTGACCCATAAATTCACTTCTAAGAATTAATCTTACAGAAATATTCATGCAGACATGCAAAGATGCACATACAAGGAAGTTATTGAGGTGAAATTCACATAACAATTCAACGGCATTTAGTACATTCACGATGTTGTGCAATTTGTGTCTGGCTACTTTCACTCAGCAAAATGGTTCTGAGGTTCATCCATGTTGTAGCATGTATCAGAGCTTTGCCCCTTTGTATGACTGAATATTCCATTGTATGGATATGCCACATTTTGTATATCCGTTCATCTGTTGATGGACATTTGGGTATTGTTTCCACCTTTTGGCTATTATGGATAGTGTTGCTATGAATATGTGTGTACATGTATTTGTTCAATACCTGCTTTAAATTCTTTTAGGTATATAACTAGGAGGGGAATTGCTGAACCATATGGTTGTTCTAAAGAAGCCCTGGTGGTGCGATAGTTAAGTGCTTGGCTGCTATCCAAAATGTCGGCGGTTCAAACCTACCAACCACTCAGGAGAAAGATGTGGCAGTCTGCTTCCATAAAGATTACAGTCTTGGAAACTCTATGGGGCAGTTCTACCCTGCCCTATAGGGTTCCTGTAGAGTTGCTATGAGTTGGAATCAACTCTAAGCCAAAGAGTTTTGGGTGGAGTTACGGTAGTTCTATGATTAACTTTTTGAGAACTACCAAACTGTTTTCCACAGGGACTGATCTGTTTTACATTCCCATCAGCAGTGTATGAGAGTTCTAATTTCTCCACATCCTAAGTGTATTTTGTAAATAAACTTTTTTCTTGGAATAATTTTAGATTTATAGAAAAGTTGCACAAATAGTACAGAGAATTTCTATACACCCTGCATTAGTTTCCCATACTGTTAACATCTTATACAACCATGGCACATTTATTAAAACTAAGAAATTAACATTAGTACATTAATATCAACCAAACTCCAGATTTTATTTGGATACTACCAGTTTTCCCCTTAGTGTTCTTTTTCTGTTCCAGGATCCAGTCCAGGATACCACACTGCATTTAGTAAGTGTCTTTTTAAATGATTATACATGAATAGAAAAAAAAATCTAGAAGGATTCACCACAAACTATTAACTGTGACAATGGTTACCAATGGCTAGCGGTGGGAGGGAATGGACTATATTTCTACCTTAGACATTTCTGTATTTTTTAAGGTAATTTTAAATAAAAAGCCAAAATATGGTACACAATATTTATTTTCCTTGGCTGCAATCAAGGTCACTTATGAGGTATATTTTATATAACATTTGACTTAATAATGAGATAGTGAAAAGCTTCCCATGCACTCTAGAACCCCTTTCCTTTTATACCATGACATTTCTTTTCACCTCATCCACTGCTCAAAAAATGTGCCAATCTCAAACCATTGGGGTCCCTCCAGCTAAAGCTTGGTTCCGGAATTAATGAAATGGCAGTGGGATCATCTGTGTGTGCATATATGTGTCTGGCACTTTCCAGCTGACTCACAATTTGTGGCTATTCTTATTCTTTATCACATGCCAGCCATTCCCAGGGTGATAGGCAAAAAGGAAAGAACTGTTTTTTAAGCACCTACTGAATACCTAATATGAGCTAATCAGGGAGACAGGCACGTTAACTTTTAATACTTCTTTGCGCTGGAGTTGTGTATCTGGGTGTATCTCTTCCACCACCACCCCCTCATTGGGTGTTATTAATGTGATTGTAAACTATTGGGGACAGTAAGGTGTAGAGGTAGAAAAACAGGAATTGGAGTCCCATAGATCTGGGACTGAATCTTGGTTTGGGTCCTTGCTGGCCGTGTGACCTTGGGCAAGTTCCTTAACATCTCTGAGTGCTTGTCCCCTCAGCTGTACAATGGGGCTAATAATGTTTCCCTATATGAGTGTAAGGATTAAGGTACTTAATCCAGTCTTTGGTATATTGTGAATAATCAATAAATGGTAATTATTTTGGAAACTATTTTGTCATTATTATGAATGTACCCAAAAAAGTCACTTTTCTTTTTTGATTTGTGCTTTTTTTGGGGTGGGGGGGGTCTTACTTAAGAAATAACCCCACCCCCATGCCACCATTTTACCCCAGGGAAATGGTATTTTCTTCTAAAAATTTTAAAGATTTGCTCTTTCACATTCAGGTTTTTAAATTTTTATGTATGGTATAAAGTAGAAATCCCATTTTTCCCCATATGGATAATAATTGTCACAGTTCCTTTTATTGCAAAGTCCAACTGTTCTCTGTCATGTATCATATTTCCACATATGCAAGTGACTGTTTTGGGGGCTCTCTCATCCATTCTAGTCTTTTCTGTTCTAACATCACACTGTTTTAATTACCATGACTCTATAATATGTCTTAATATCAATGTGGGATGTATCTCCCTATATTGTTTGTTTTCTTCAAAAGTCTTGGCATCTTTGGCCCTTAGCTCTTCCATATGAAATTTAGAATCAGTCAAGTTCCACACACATACACACACACAAAACCTATTGGGGTTTTGACAGAAATTATGATTTGGGAGAACTGACATCCTTATGATGTCGAGTTTTCCTCCATATATACGAAATACCTCTTCGTGTATTTAGGTATTCTTTGATGACGTTCAATAAAGTTTTGTAATTTTTTCCTCAAAGATTTCATACATCTTCGGTTTTATTTCAAGAAACCTCTTATTTTGTTTCAGCAATTGCTCTTGAACTTGGTTAACAACCTTCTTCTGAAAATAGATCCCATTGTCTTCTTTCTCGCTTGTACTTTTTTTCTTTAACTTTTTATTTTGAAATAATTTCAAACTGACAGAAGAGTTGCACAAATAATACCCAGAATCCCCATTTACCCTTTACCCAGATTCAGCAGTGAGCAAATATGAACATTTTGCTACATATGCTTTCCCTCTCTTTCTCCGTGTGTGTACGTGTGTGTGTGTTGTGTGTACAGTGAAAACTGTGAGAGCTGGAACTTGACGGGACTGCCTTGTTTTTCCGTGTCTCACAGGTTTTCCACTTTTGATAGAGTGCGGTCTTACCACTTTTGTATCGCTCGTTTTAGTGGAATATATTTGAGTTTTCCTACTCTGACAGGCTTCTGCCTTATACACATCCCTGCCTTAGCAAGCTTTACTGTGTATATACACCGTATATAGGAAACCCTGGTAGCGTAGTGGTTAAGTGCTAACAAAAAGGTCGGTAGTACGAATCCACCAGGCCCTCCTTGGAACCTCTGTGGGGCAGTTTTACCCAGTCCTATAGGGTCTCTGTGGTCGAAATTGACTCAATGGCAACAGGTTTTGTCTTGTTTTCATTGTACTGTAGATGAAGGTTTACAGAACAAACTACCTTCTCATTGAACACTTTACACATATTGCTTTATGACATTGGTTAACAACCCCATGACATGTCAATACTACTCTCCCTTCTCGACCTTGGGTTCTCTATTACCAGCTTTCCTGTCCCCTCCTGCCTTCTAGTCCTTGCCCTGGGGCTGGTGTGCCCTTTTAGTCTCGTTTTGTCCTATGGGCCTGTCTAATCTTTGGCTAAAAGGTGAACCTCAGGAGTGACTTCATTACTGAGCTAAAAGCGTGTCCGGGGGCCATACTCTCAAGGTTTCTCCAGTCTCTGTCAGGCCAGTAAGTCTGGTCTTTTTTTGAGTTAGAATTTTGTTCTGCATTTTTCTCCAGCTCCATCAAGGACCCTCTACTGTGGTCCCAAGGTTTTGATTTTTTTTTTTACACACCATATGTACATACACATCGTGTATCTATAAATGGCTATAGAAGAATTGATGCATTAGAACTGTGGTGCTGGCAAAGAATATTGAACATACCGTGGACTGCAAGAAGAATGAACAAATACGTTCATTTTAGAAGAAATACAACCAGAATGTTCCTTAGAAGCAAGGATGGTGAGACTTTACCTCGCTTACTTTGGACACATCATCAGGAAAGACCAATCACTAGAAAAGGAGATCGTAATTGGTAAAGGATCAGCAAAAATGAGGGAAACCTTCAATGAGATGAGTGAATACAATAGCCACAACAATGGACTCAAACATACTGACAATCATGAAGATGGCACAGCACCCAGCAACATTTCCTTCTGTTATACATGGGGTCGCCATGAGCAGAAGCCATCTCGACGGCAACTGACAACAACATGTGTGTGTATATACATATTTATATTTTTATATATGATATGTGTATATCTCTCTATACTTATATATGTGTATATATACAGCCACATTTTTTTCTAAACCATTGGCATCATGTCCCTTTACCCCTTCGGCATGTATTTCCTGAGAACACAGAAGTTTTCTTACTTAATCATGGTGTAATTTCCAAATTCAGGAAATTAAAGTTGATATGATATTATTATCTAATATACAGTCCATATTCAAATCTCACAATTATCTCTATGATGTCCTTTATGCAAGTCACCCTCCCCATTCCAGGATCCCATTCAGGATCCAGCCTTGTATTTAGTTGTCATGTGATTCATGTCACTTCCAAAAAAAAAACCACTTGCTGTCAAGTCGATTCCAACTCATGGCGGAGTAGAACCGTGCTCCATAGGTTTTCAGTGGCTGATTTTTTGGAAGTAGATCACCAGGCCTTTCTTCTGAGGTGCCTCTGGATGGACTCAAACCACCAACTTTTCGGTTAGCAGCCAAGGGCATTGACTGTTTGCACCACCCAAGGACTCCCATGTCTCTTCAGTCTCCTTTAATCTGGTGTTTTCCAGCCTTTCTCTTTCTTTCATTACACTGAAGCTTTTAGAGAGCAGAGGTCAGATGTTTTGTAGAATGTCCCTTAACAGGTTTGACTGATATTTCCTCATGATTAGATTCAGGTTGTGAATTTTTGGCAGGAGTCCCACAGACGTGATTTGGGCTCCTTCCCATTGCTTCCCATCAGGAGGCTGAAAATGTCAGCTTATTCCGTTAACGGTTATGTTAACTTTGTCACCTTGGCTAAAGTGGTGTCTGCTAGATTTATCCACTCTAAAGTAGCCATTGATTCCTTTGTAATTAATAAATAATCTGTGAGGAGATTCTTTGAGACAGTGTAAATGTGCTGTTCTTATTCAAACTTTCATCAAGAAATTTTTTTTCTTGTACTTTAAGTGAAAGTTTACAATTCAAGTTAGTTTCTCATACAAAAATTTATGCATGCATTGTTATGTGACCCTAATTGCTCTCCCTATACTGTGACAGCACACTCTTCCTTTCCACCCTGGACTTCCCGACTCCATTCAACCAGCTCCTGACCCTCTCTGCCTTCTCATCTCACCTCTGGACAGGAGCTGCCCATTTAGTCTCATGTATCTATTTGAGCTAAGAAGCACCTCTTCACAAGGATCATTTTATGTCCCATAGTCCAGTCTGATCTTTGTCTGAAGAGTTGGCCTCAGGAATGGTTTTGGTTCTCATCAAATAATTTTTAACATCCACTAATAATTCTTGCCTAAATCTATTACTACCATGATGATTGAAAAAAAAAATTTTTTCTAACTCCATCATTCCTTCTATGATTATTAGCCAGCATTCTACTGTGCAGAAGGGTTTCCTTTTTTTCCCATTTATGTGTGTATTTGTGTGTATATATGTCTTTATTATCAGCATGGATGCTCAGGGATTCTTATTCAACGTGTAGTCCATTATGTCATCATTCATTTTATACATGCACAAATGTCCCCAGTTTGGCCAGTAGGATTTCCCCCTCCCTTCAAGTTGGTTTGAGATGTCCCCATCACTTTCTGAGCATTTTTTTGCCATAACAAGATATTCCAGGTTCACTTGGTACTTTTCCTGGCCCTGGAACCAGCCATTTCTCTAAGGAACCCTAGATTCTGTTTTTAGAGGGTGATGTTTTTTAGAAACCAGTATCTGGACTCTAAGGAATTTTAAGGAAAATGTTCTGGACTAGTGGCCATGTGTTTGTGGTTGGTGCATTCTGGCCACTAGGGGGCAGTGCTTCACCCCAAAATGCAAAAGACCCTAGAATCTGGGCTGGGGTTGGGGTGAGGTTGGGTGATAGGGGGTCTCCAGGAGGCATGTCCTCTTTCCGGAAAAGGGAAACAGACGTCCCTCCACATGCTCACCTCCACCCCATGTGCTACAGCCTCTCCCTCATCCTTACGGAGTCTCACCTCCTCATACATGCTCACCCCTTGGAATCACTCACACCCACCCTCACTGATGTCTTCATATCTTCTTTTTCTGAAGCCCTCTAAGGGATTAGCTCCATGGCAGGGAGGAAAAGGAGACAGATATGAGACTTCAGGGAGGCCCTGCTCTCTGGTCCCCAGCTCACCCCACCCTAATTCCAGAACAACCAGCAGACACACAGCTGAAGGTAACAAGTGTGTAGATGCCCCTCCCCCAGCGGGCCCCACTCCTAGGACACAGTGTCCCCAGCTGACTTTCCCAGTGCCACAGCTTCAGCTGGCTCCCTCCTTCTGGGCCTGTCAGGCAGGAAGCCCAGAGGGAAGGGTTTCCTCAGGAATAAGCCATTGGGGTGGGCTTGGAGCCTGAGCTTCCACCTGGCTCTCTGTGCAGATCAGGTCAAAGGAAAGGAGCTAAAGGAGCTTCACCCAGGCCCGGCACACAGTGGCCGCCAGTAAACTCTGAGTCTGTCTGTCCTCCACCACCTCCCATCAGGACTAGGGCAGCAGCCTCCTGACTCTTGTCTCCAGTCTCCCCGCTTCCTAGCCAGAGCTGACCAGATCATTCACCTACTTCAACATCTTTCCATGGCCTCCCTAGCCCAAAAGGCAAAGTCCAGCATCTCAGCCTGGAACCTTCCTGATCCTTCCTGCCCACCTCCCCAGCCTCCTAAATTGCCACCTGATCTCCTACCCACCAAGACCTGATGCTTCGGCAATTCTGAGCTCCTGGGTGCCCCCCTACCCCCAGACGGACCAGTGATTTCCCCTTTCTACACCTCCGTTCACACAGCTGCCTCTGTCTGAACCCACCTCCCCTCTACTCATAAAATTCCTCTTTCCTGTTAATTGATGACACCTCCTGTTCTCCCCCTTGGAATGTGCTCCCTTCCATCTCTGATCAAATTCTTCCCACCCTTCAATCAAGGCCTTTCTCTTGGTCGGTCCCATGGACCCAATGACAGCTCTTGGCTCCCTACTGGGCTGTGAGGCTGTGAGCTTCCTGAGAGCAGGGCCAGCAAATGGCTGGATGTGTGGGGTGGCATAGAGAAGGAGTTAGAACTCATGGCTGACCAGGCTGCCAGCTCAGCGCTTCTCCAACTTCAGTGTGAATACAAATCACTTGGAGATGACTAGAACCCAGATTCTGATGGCAGTAGGCTGGGTGGGGGCTCAGATGCTGCGTTTCTAATAAGCTCGCAGGTGAGACCCATTCTGCTAGACCAGGGACCACTTTGAGTAGCAAGGGCCTAGCCCACTGGATTGGCTGGGGAAGAGAGGCAGGTGGGAGCCCAGGTGTGAGTGGGACATCATTCTGGGGATATAAGATGGCTAGGTGGTGCTAGTCTACACTCTGCTGGTGTGGCTGTGTAGGTACCATGGGGCTGAGCTACAGGCTCTTCATCTGCTTTCTGCTCTGGGGAAGCACAGAGCTGTGCTACCCCCACCCCCTCTGGCTCCTTCAGGGTGGAGCCCGTGGCCCTGTGTCATCCCCACAACCTGTGCTGGTGGAGTGTCTGGAGGCCCAGCTGGTGGTCACTGTCAGCAAAAACCTCTTTGGCACTGGGAAGCTTGTCAGGCCTTCGGACCTCACCCTGGGCCCTGAGCACTGTGAGCCCCTAGCCTCTGAGGACACTGCCGACATGATCAGGTTTGAGGTTGGGCTGCACGAGTGTGGCAACCACGTGCAGGTGAGCCTTGGGGCCCCCTCCTCGGGCCTGGCTTGGGTGGGAGTCATGGGAGGTGGAGGTGACAGTGATGGAGTGTGAGATACAGTCGGGAAGATGGGACTAGAGCAGGTCCCTCTCACTTGTGGGTGGAGAAGGTGGAGCAGCTGAGGCCTGAACCTGGGGATGGGGGCAGGAGGCCTCTCACTGCCTGAATCTGGGAGGTGGGGTGGGGTCCAGAGGTAGCAGTGTACTCTGGGCCAGAAGGAGCACCCCTATCCTGATTCCTCCTGAGGATTTATGGACCCCCTGGAGGGAATCCAGGAGAGAAAAGCCTACAGGGAGGTGTGTGTGGGTATGTATGTGAGATAAGACATCAGGAACTTGGTTGGGGCACTAGACACTTGCATGGAAGAGAGACTTTTGACACTTCAGAAAGCCCAGAAATAATCATTGTAGAAAAACAGATCTTTGACCTGCCTTCTCCTCACTCATGTTTAATGGCTTGGCCACCCTGAATTGGGTAAGAGGGGGAAGGCTGCATGGTCACCTCTGTGCTGAAGAACCTCAAAAACCTTAATCCAGTCCTGAAGGTAGTTCCCAGTGGAAGGGGCTCAGGGTGGGAGGCAGGTGTTGGAAGAGAGCTCATATAAGGAGACTCATGGGCAGATCCTCCCCCAGAGCGATGGGAAACAGAGGCTCAGACCACAAGGAAGGGGCCTTCCGGCAAGGTATGGCCGGAACCCGGGGCCCTAGCTGTGTTTCCCCAGGGCCAAATTCTAGCCCTGTGGAGGGCCTGTTCTCCCTCCAATCATGAAGCCCCAGCCTTCTGGACTCTCAGTAGGTGTGGGCAAGCCTAGCCCTTTATCCAGAGCTCTGGTCTTAGGTATGGTCCCCAGACTTGCCTGAGGACTCCTGGCCCTTGTTTCTGGGGTGGGGTGGTGGAGGTGGTGGCAAGAGAGCTGCAGGAGTTATTTATAATCCCCAAACTTCACATATTAGAATCACCTGAGGGAACTTCTAAAAATCCTGATGTCCAGGCTGCACCCCATACCAATTAAATCAAAAGGGGAGCGGGAGGTAGACCTCAGTATTCCGACTCCCAAGTGATTCCAATGAGGAGCAAACCTTGGCAATTCCTTTCGCTAGTGCAGGGTTTATCAGTCTTGCCTGGTAAGGGTCACCGGGGCCAGGGTCAGCTTCACAGATGTTTGATCTGTGCTGCGGGCTCGGTTTAATGCTCTGCTGCTACTGTCCTGAAATTTTTAATTCTTGAATGAGGGGCTCCACATTTTCATCTTGGCACTGAGTTCCACAAATAGGCAGCCGGTTCTGCCTGGGGCATTTGCTAGTAGAGGAGCGGGACACACTCCCCGGAAGACTGAGCCAGTCAGGGCAGGGCCAGGCAGCCACCTGCGCTCTGGGTGCAGTGCTATTGGAGGGTACAAATTGCCCCAATAGCACCTGCCTGTGCTCTTCTTGCCTTGGGCAACTGCTGGAGCAGCTTCCCTCCCTGTGAAATAAACTATCTTGGCCCTAGGTCTTTCCTGAAAAGGGAACCTGTGTGTGGTGAGGTGGGTCAGGTAGCATGAGGAGCGAGCTTGTCCCAGTATGTCTAGTCATCAGGCACAGCTTGGTGTTTGGCACTTAGTTGACAGACTCTGGTGGTGTCACCATTCAGAGGTGAAGAACCTGAGGTGCAAGATGGTACCGTATCCAGGCTCTCATTCAGGTCAATAGAGCTGGATTTTACTACAGTCTGTATTCCCTCTGCCCAACCCCCAACAGGCTGCCCTCTCCATCCCTCCCTGGGTCAGGAGCACCTTGGGCACATGACCCTGGATGGGTTAATCCCATGTCTTTCCTTCAGGTGACTGACAATGCTCTAGTGTACAGCACCTTCCTGCTCCACAGTCCCCGCCCTGTGGGAAACCTGTCCATCCTGAGGACTAACCACGCTGAGGTCCCCATCGAGTGCCACTATCCCAGGTCAGTGAAGACCGGGCCTGTCACAGCCCTGACTCAAAGGCCCCTCACCCTCAGACCTGACTACTGCCTACCTGCAGCACCTGGCAGCCCAGCTGGGAGAGACTATGTAGTTTGAGGCTGAAGTTACTGCCCTCAGCCCTGGGTGAAAGTAGGACTTATTGGGTCTGGTTTGATCCTCCCAAATGCATCAGGGATTTGACTACCTCTTAGTAGAAGCCAGGGAATCCTGAGGGGTGCAGAGAAGGGACTGCTGCCTCAGACCCTGACCCCAAAGCCCCTAGAGTTAACAAGGAACACATCTGGGTCTAGAAACCTAGGCTTGCATTTCTACTCCAGATATGTTGAATCAGAATCTACATTTTAATAGGATCCACAGGTGATTCTTATGCATAATTTTGAGACTCACTGCTCTACCAGTGGTTCTCAGAATTAGTCCCAAATCAGCAGCAATAGCAAAGCCTGGGAACTTGTTAGAAATGCAAATTCTCTGCAGGGGTCCAAACCAGAACTAACTGGTTCGAAGCCTGCTAGAAACCGAGCTTCTAATTTCAGGTGTAGCAGTCTTCATGCTGCAACCCAGATGCCATCACAGGAGGGATGGATGGACCCAAGAGTTGAGTCCATTACAGATGACATAGAGGTTCTGGGAGGTCAAGGGGCAGGCTTAGACTGTCTGGCTTGGTCACAGCTGAGGACTCTTGAACAGTAGGTTAGAAGTGAGATTCGCCCCCCAACATGGGCCCGGCTGGGGTGAACCCTGGGGAAGGTGGGCAGCAGCTGTTGCTCCTCTCCCAGGCAGGGCAACGTAAGCAGCCGGGCAGTCCTGCCCACCTGGGTGCCCTTCAGGACCACAGTGCTCTTGGAGGAGAAGCTGGATTTCTCTCTGCGCCTAATGGAGGGTAAGCAAGGGGAGATGGGGAGGGGTCTGTCAGGGAAAGCTCTTTGCATCTTTAAGCCCTGACTGCTTTTCAGAGGACTGGAGTACTGAGAAGACAAGTCCCACCTTCCAGCTGGGAGACACAGCCCACCTTCAGGCAGAGGTCCACACGGGCAGCCATATGCCACTGCGACTGTTTGTGGACCACTGTGTGGCCACACCGACACCAGCCAGGACCACGTCCCCTCATCACACCATTGTGGACTTCCACGGGTGAGGGCTGGGCTACATCTAGGGAAAATTTATAACAAGGGGCTCCTGTTGACCCCATAGCCACCTTATATAGACTCTAACACCATTCTTGGCTTCTCCACAGTTGTCTTGTGGACGGTCTCTCCGACACCTCCTCTGTATTCAGAGCCCCCAGACCTGGGCCAGATACTCTCCAGTTCACAGTGGATGTGTTCCACTTTGCTAATGACTCCAGAAACACGGTAATAGCTTTTCTTTCTTTTCTAGTCTGCAATAAGACTAAACTCCAGGGTCAGCCTGACCAAGCTCAAAATCCTGCTGTGATTCACTAGCTCTCCCTGTAAGCAACCAACGTTGATGGCTCTGTTCCTGTTCTAACTTTCCAAGTAGATAAAGCCATGGGCTTAGTGAGGTAGGGTTTCCAAGGAGCAGCTGGTGTATTTGAACTGTGGACCTTTTGGTTAGCAGCCGAGCTCTTAACCGCTGTGCCACCAGGGCTCCCAGAGAAGGCATAGGCAACACAAACTCTTAGAGACAGGTTTGAAACACCCCATGAAGGATAAGGAGGGAGCCAGGGGCCGTAGGAATAGAACAAATGAGGAGAATTGGAGCCCAGGAGGTTTAGCTGACAGCTCAAATAAGATGAGGACTGACAACCATGGACCTTGTCCTTGCCTAGATCAGCAGGGCGGGAACCCAGATGAAGAAGGGTTGAGTGAAGGACTTGACAAAAAGTAGGTATCAATCAGCCTTCGTGGAGGTTTTCTTGAGGGGCAAGAATTTTTTTTAACATGATAGCTTTTTGAACTTGATCATAGTCTAGATCAGTGTTTCTGAAACTTGAATGTGCATAAGCATCAACTTGAGGGCTTGTTGAACACATTGAGTCAGAAACTCAGGTGACCAGCTTGTTATGAATGCAGTCTGTCTGCAGTGGGCTGAGAATTTGCATTTATAACAAGCTGATGCTGCTGGTCTGGGGGCTATGCCTTAAGAACCCACTAAGCTAGAAAGTCCATGACCACTGGGGTGGGGTTGGGGGAGGTGGAAGGAGAGGAAACTTAAAGACTGCCCCTGATGACTAAGGCGGGGGAGGGATGGGGGCAGGAAGCACAGGGGGGAAGGACTGACCTCTAGCCTGAAAATGCTGGCAGAATCCTAGTAGGAAAAACTCAAGTAGGTTTTACATAAATTCCATGAGATATGGGAGTAGGGTGGGGGCTGTGAGTTTAGCTGGTCAGCAGGAGATGTGATTAAAGAGGAATTTCTGACTATAAGAATCACCTGGAAAGGTCAAAAAAACACCTTGTATATAATTCCATTTTCACTTAATTGGGGTGGGGCCTAGTATCACTTTTCCCCCAATGTTTTATGAAAATCTGTAAACAGTAATGAGTTGAAGAATTTTACAGCAAACACCTTGTATCTACCACCTGGGTTCTACCATTAACGCTTTACTATTCATCCCTCCATTGGTCTATTTTAGTTGGAAATGTACCAAAAGTCGTTCAAGCTCCCAGGTGATCTAATAAGCAGCCAGGTTTGCAAACCACTGAACTAGAGGCTCATGTTGCTGGGCAGCATTAAGGGGTCAGCAGTGTGGATTATAGAAGACTACATTGGCATGACACAGCCTTGGCATGATGGCAGATAACAGATGTAATTTACAGAGTAGTAAATAACAGAAGGGGCAAGGATCAAGGATAACTGGTGAGATGTCCTGGAGCTTCTGATAACAGCAAGTCCTGGGTTGGATGGAGGTAGGGATAAAAGAACAGACTTCAAGGGTCCTGGTCCCTAAGTCAGTCCTCGGTGTGCTACAAGGACTTGGTATGGAGTAAAGAACCTGGTGGGGTGTAGGGAGTCAAGGCTGACTTCAGAGGTGGTCCAGTGGGTAAAGGATGGGGGAAAAGTCTAATAGAGGTAGTGGCCATCAGCATGGGTTAAAACTAAGCTAGTATCTGCACCTCCAGGAATTGAGGGAGGGGGTAACTATGACTAGAGATTGTGGGGAGGTAGCCTGAGCTCTGGGAAAGTTCTCCCTCAACAGCAGGGAGGGATGGTTTGGCAGAGCCATAGCATAGGAGAGAAGGAGGAACCTTATTCAATAGCTAGAGGGGGGCCACCAGGGTATCATAGGCTCCAGGTAGCACCAGAAGAATGTACTGGGAGGAAGCTAAAGATAAAAGCAGTTCCCCTCCTGGAATAGGGATGCTAAAAGACCAGGATTGGCCTTCTCTAACAGGGTAGCTAGAAGCACAGAGCAAGATAGATTTACAGAAGACTGATGGCAGAAGTGCACCCTGGCTTGTTAAAAGACCCAAAGAACTTAAGTGGTATCAAGTTTTTAAAATAGTTTTCCTGCTGATGTACTCAGCCACTAGGTGGTGGGCAAGGCTTGTGGCTCTGCAGAAGGCTGCAGCTAGGAGGCTCCATTTCCTTGCAAAGTTGGGCAGGCAGGTGTTAAAGGCCTACCTAGAGTATGAAGGGGAACTCTGACCTGGAGATGCCTCTGACAAGTGGACCAGGGCCTATTCTCAGGTGGTAGGATTGGATACCAGCCCCACTGGGATAAGGAGATCATGATCACAGGGTAGTTGAGAGCTCAAGTGGGTTTGGAACTCTTGGCTCCCAGTAAGTTATTCATGTGCCTTCTTGAGCATTTGCTAGAAAAGGGTGGTCAAGCAGCATTTCCCAGAAATTGTGGCTGTGCCAGGTCTAGGCTAGGGTACTAGCCTGGAGTCATCGTCTGGTTTACATGTCATGGACAGATTCCTATAGGAGATTCCTGTAGGGCAGCTAGCGGGCATTGGTGGTTCAGTGGTAGAATTCTTACCTTCTCTGCAGGAAACCCGGGTTCAATTCCTGGTTAATATACCTCATGTATAGCTACCACTCCTGTCAGTGGAGACTTGTGTGTGGTTATGATGCTGAACAGGTTTCAGCAGAGCTGCTAGAATAAGACTAGGAAGAAAGACCTGGTGACCTACTTCTGGAAATCAGCCAGCATAAACCCTATGGATCCCAATGGTCTGATCTACAACTGATCATGGATGGTGCAGGATCGGGCAGTGTTCCTGTTGTGTGTGGGGTCACTGTGAGTGAGGGGCTGACTTGATGGCAGGTTAACAACATCCAGGAAGGCATATACTTGAGGAAGAATAGCAGCTCAGGGAAGCTTGCCTAAGGAAATAGCCAGAGAGCTGACTTCAGGTATGAAATGAGAACTCCAAAGAAGCTAGTTGAAGAGATCTCTATGGTACCTAGGGACCTGGGGTCACAGAGGTAACTTGCCTCATTCCATTCTTTAGTGGAAAAATGGGGCAATACTCAGTGATCACACCTCCTGAGAAGAAGAAAAATAGCACATCAACTAGTAGGGTGGCAGTCTTAAGAGCCCTGCTAAGTATTTAACAGTGTTCTATTTCCCCAGCACCATCCCTGAGGTTCTCACTTAACGGGCCCAGGGTCAGGCATGCTAAGTAGAGAAGTTCAGGGAAGATTGGGGCAGTAAAGATCATGGGTTCCAACCTAGGATCAGATTTGCTACTTGCTCTGCAATCTTAGGCAAGTTAACCTTTGAACTCTTGTGCTGCATCTCTAAAACACGGCTCTTCATCCTGATAGGGTTAAGGGTTATATAAGAACTGGCTTGCTGATGTCATTGGCACAGCCTAATGATAGCTATTACTTCCAGATCTATATCACCTGCCGCCTAAAGGTCACTCCAGCCAACCAAGTCCCAGACCAACTAAACAAAGCCTGTTCCTTCAACAAGTCTTCCAATAGGTAAGATCAGATCCTATGACCGGAGTAGAACCCAGCTAGTCACCTCTTGTATCTACTCTTCCAGTATATATGTTCTAGCAGACGTTTCCTACAGGCAACAAAACCCTGCTAAGCCTCTTGTTTCCTTCTTAGCTGGTCCCCAGTAGAAGGCACTGATGACATCTGTGGATGCTGTAACAGGGGTGACTGTGCCATGCCAGGCCTTCCCAGGAGGCTGCTCGCCACAGAGCAGCTGTCGATGAGCCAGTGGCAGAAGTCTTCTTCCCGAAAACGCAGACATGGTATGTCTTAGGACAGCCCCAGGGCTATCGCCAGCCCCTCCATCTAGGGCATCTGCTGTCAATTCATGGGCAAGCAAGTGCTGCTGCCTCTTGTCCCCATTCAGGTTGCTCTCTCCTAGGGGGCTGGGGCTTCAGGCCTTCTAATAGGAAGCTTAGGGCTAAGTAGGAGGGGCTCCAAGCTCCCACGTCAGCTTCAGCCAGGACAATGCTGCCATTATCCTGGGGTTCTAATGCAACATTAACTGGGGGTGTAGGGAAGACAGTACAACTGCTAGGACAAAACCTCCTAGCTCAGCTATTGAGGGAAAGCATGAACAACTTCTAAGCTGATCCCTGAAGCAGGGGGAGGGGACCAAGGTAACCTTTGGGTGTCGTCTTCCTTTTCACAGTGGCAGAAGAAGCAGATGTTACTGTGGGGCCACTGATCTTCCTGGGAAAGACTAGTGACCATGGTATGGCGGGGTGGACCTCTGCTGCTCACAGCTCCATGGCACTGGGTTTAGGCCTGGTCGTGGTGGTGACCCTGACTCTGGCTGCTATTGTCCTGGGTCTTGCCACCAGGTGGCATGCTGTTTCCTACCCTGTGATGTGCCCTGTGTCTGTTTCCCAATAAAAGAACAACCTTGAGAGTAGGTAGTGTGGTGACTGCTGATGGGGGTAGGGGTTGAGATTGTCTGCCATGGGGTGAAATATACAATCCAACAAGTACTACTATACCTTCAGTGTCAGTCTACCCATCTGTACAATGGGAGGCAAACCTGTACTTTTCCTGGTTCTAGGCAACATAGCCTTCCTGGGGGCAGGTCTTCTTTTCCCAGGGGCAACTGTAATCTGGGACCTGATATCTCTAGGGAGAGTAAAGATAGATGTAGGGTATCTTAGTCATCTAGTGCTGCTATAACAAATATCACAAGTGGGTGGCTTTAACAAACTTATTCTCAGTCTAGGAGGTTAGAAGCCTGAATTCAGGGCGCCAGCTCCAGGGGAAGGCTTTCTCTCTGATGACAAAAACCTTCTCCCGGAGCCAGAGATCTTCACCTAGTCAAAGGAGCTTCTCAGCACAGGGACCCTGGGTCCAAAAACAAGTGTTCCCCTCCTGGTTCTTCATTTTTGGTAGCATGAGGTCCCTCTTCTCTGCTTTTATATCTCGAGAGTTTGACTAAAGGATACAACCTAATCCTGTAGATTGCATCCTGCCTCATTAACACTACTGCCTGTAATCCTGCCTCATCAACATCATAGAGGTTAGGATTTACAACACATCAGGTCACAAAATGGTGGCCAATCACACAATAGAATCATAGCCTGACCAAGTTGACACACATTTTTGGGGGGACACAATCCATAACATAGGGCAAAAGTGGAGTGGCCTGGCCAACCTGACTTCTAGGCTGGCAAAGGCTCTTCTGTCTCCTGGACACCACCGATGTGACTGAGTTGCAGGGCAGGGAGGAGAGACGACTTCTAGCCCCCTTTCCCTAGGAGGGGCAGACAGAAAGCTAGTGTGTTCAAATGATTGGGTTGCAATGATAAGATTGGTCCTTAGTTCTGCTTCCTCTCTGGTCTTGGGCAATAGGCACCTTGGACCTAGAGCTGTGTGGAGAACATCGGGGGGTGTGAACTTGCTGTTGGCCAAGTCACCAGCTCTGAGATGGGAGCCTTTCCTTTGTAGGGTAGGTAGGAGGCCTCCGGAGGGCTGGGACCTGCTCTAGCATTGCTGTCACTGAGAGGAGCTGCTGTTTGGTCTGTCCCCCTCCTCCACATCACTCTCCAGCGAGGCAGCCTGCTTTCCCCAGGTCCTGGCCCCTGGGAGTGTCTAGCAAGGAAGTGGTGAGCCAGGGGTGCCCACGGAGCTTGTGGCCCATCTCTAAGCCGCCTTCCAGCTGCTCATAGCATGCGTTGGGGAAAAAGTTACTAAAATTGAGATCTACTCCCAGTCCAGAAAACTTTTCCACAAAAGTAAGAAAGTTTTATTATGGAATAAACATTAAACCAGAATGTGACGCACCACAGGCAAGAGACTGCAAAGACAAAAAGAAATCTTAATCCTTAATTACATAGCTGAGTGGACACAGCTCATTACATTCAGGTCGAAAATAAAATTGCTAATTTTCCAGTATCTTTATAGCAGGATACCTGAAGTTATGCTAATCTCCTTCCAGGAAACAGGAAGAGGGGGGGAGGCTCACTTGAAGTTACATTTCAAAGAGGTGGTAGCTGCCAGATCTTTGAGAAGACCTCTTAGATTTCCATACTTTTCAAAGAGACAAAGAATTTACCATTACCAAGTTATCTAAAAAGAATTCTGAAGGAACAGAGGGGGAGCGAAGCCTCTTCCCTTATTCTTAACAAGGAGAATCAAAACCTCATTTTCAATTTGTACTTTCTTTACACAAGAGAGAGGAGGTCGCCTTCTCTAGGCTGTGCAGTGTGAAGCCCTTCACAGTGGACTGGCCGTTGGAAGAGGCTACATAGGTCCAGCTTACTGTTACTCCCCATTGCTAACCCCCGCATTGTCTCATGATCTTGTTTTTCCCTCCTGTTCCAGTCGCTATAAAAAGTTTAAGATTAACTGATGTTCCTCCTTGGAGGGTGGAAAATAAGTGATAATCATCTAGGAATGAAAAACCGAACAAAGTACTGATTTAGGAAATAATATTGGAGTTATTATTCCCAGTCCTTGAACATAATGTGACCCACCTGGAGCAGGGCCTACAAGGACTCACAAGGACACATCAACTGGGCCCTGAGGTATAAAGACAATAGCTAAGATAATCTTGGAAAATATCTTTTAGGGAAACTTTCACATAAAGCCAATCAAAAAACACAAAAGACTTTCTACTCTTTTTCCGTTAGCATTTAGTGCATAGAAATTTGTTGGACCAATGAAGACCCTCTTGACTCTCATTACTGAAACCTGTACCAAAGATTGTTAAGAAAGACAGTTCAAAATGTAGGATCACAGTTTCTAGCCAATCTGGAAAGGCTAAGCTTTCAATGGTTTTGCCTATTTGTAATGTTAATATATACTGTTGGTTCTGTAACTGTTCTGTAATATTCTTTGCACTCGGGCAGACATGGCTATGGCAGCATGCTAGTCCGTTTTCCCATGCTTGCCTATTCTGTAATGGTCTTTGGACTCGGGCAGACATGGCTGTGGCAGCATGATTGTCCGTTTTCCCATTCTTGCCTATTCTGTAATATTCTTTGGACTCGGGCAGACACGGTTCTAGCAGTATGGCTGTCCACTTCCCACGTTTGCCTTTTTAAATATATGCCAAATAAAACTTTCTTTTTGCTTTACTCAACTTTGTGATGCTTTTCCCCTACAACAGCACCCATCCTGGGACAAGAAAACCAGGATGTCGCCAGATAAACCCCAGGAAAAGAGTAAGTTCTCTGGGACTTGACCACCTCAAGGGGGAACTAACACAAACCTCTAAGACCCGTAATCCTGTCCCTATAAAGCCTTCGGCCCATCTCCAGTGGGGGAGATGCGTTTTTGGAGGAATCTGTTCCCCTCTGTCTCCTATAAATCGATATATAATAAAACTCTTGCTGTTCACCTCACCCGTCTCAGAATTGGGTATTGTGGCACACGGCTCCAATCCGCGTTACTGCAATAACACCCTTAGCCAACTCCAACCTTGCCCCAGACCACGTTGTTCCCAATAACACTGGGTGATATTTGCCTTCACTCTGTAGAACCCAGGTTTGCTAGTGCCAAAGACAGAAATTGATAGCATATCTCTTGCTTTGATTTTGGGGTTTTCTTACCCACTAAAACAAATACTGACTTCAAAGAAATCCTTGACCAAAATTAATCCTCCAATAACCTTTATTTCACCCTAAATTGCAAATCCTTTCTTTTCTCCTTGAAGCCCTGCTTACTAAATTTGAATTTCAAAAGATATGGTTGGGTGAAGGCGCAGAGACTATATTGTGAAATGATAGCCATTGATCTTGTTACCACAATAACGTGGATTGGAGCCGCCTGCCACAATAGCAAATTCTGAGACAGGGGTGAGGACAGCAGCAAGATGTTTATCATATATCGATATATAGGAGACGGAGGGGAATAGATTCCTCAAAAAAAACCCCTCTTGCCCACTGGAGATCGGCTGGAGTCTTTTATGGGGACAGGATTATCGATCTTTTGTGGTAGTTTCCCCTTGAGGTGATGATGTCTTAGATGAGTTAGCCTTCTACTGGTATTCCTAGAGGTTATCTGGTGACATCCTTGGGGATTATCTGGTGACATCCTGCTTTTCCTTGTCACAAGATGGGTGCTCTGTTTGGTTTTTCATTCTTAGATCATTATCACTTGTTTTCCACCATCCAGGGAGGAACATCGGTTAATCTTAAACCTTTTTGTAGAGACTGGAGAAACAAGATCATGAGACAATGTGGCGGTTAGCAATGGGGAGGAAATAATAGTGAGCCAGGCCTGTGCAGCCTCTTCCAATCTCAGTAAAACAGGGAGGGCGGGGTTCAACCAATCATGTTAAGATTAGCCAATAGTTTGATCTATATTTCTCTCCTCTTTATGAAGTCCTGGTGACACAGTGGTTGAGAGCTCAACTCATAACCAGAAGGTCAGCAGTTCAAATCTGAATCCACCAGCTGCTCTTTGGAAACCCTATGAGGCAGTTCTACTCTGTTCTACAGGGTCACTATGAGTGGACTCGATGGCAATGAGTTTTTGGTTTGGTCTTTTCTTTATAAGCCTCATTGTACCTAGCTTCTTTGAGCCATTTGCTTTTTCTGCAATCAAAATGGTCACTCTATAGGCATATAGAATAACTGCTCAGAATAAACCTTATGTTTGAATTTGGGTGAGTTTTAATTATTTTTAACACCAGTTCTGGTGGCTGAAATGAGGCTAGTCCCTGATGGGCAGGGTTGTTAGGCATAAACTGACCAGAACCAGAAGGTGCTTACATGTGTCTGGAAGGGCTCTTGGTCTCTGTGGCCTGGGGTCTGGCTGAAAGCAGGGGTTCAGGTGCATTGACTTGGGCAAAGGCAGATGTCTAAAGTGCATTGGAGTGAGGTTTTCTGTTGTTCAAGGGCTACTGAGAACTAAAGGCCCTTGAACTCAGTCTTTGCCACTCCAAGAGTGGTCCTCCAACATTGTTGTCACCACTTGAGAATTTGTTGGAAATGCAGTTTCAGGCCTCACTCGAAACCTACGAATCCACATATTAAAATCCTCAGGTGATTCCGGAGCACGTTAAAATGCACTGGGCTAGAGGATTTGCCTCCAACGATGGGCTCAAGAGTAACAATGATTGTGAGGATGGCGCAGGACCAGACATTGTTTCCTTCTGTTGTACATAGGGTCACTATGTGTCAGAACTGACATGACAGCACCTAACAACAACAGAGTCTTTGAATCAGAATTGTGCCCACCACCTAAGCAGGTTATAGGAGCCCTGATGGCACAGTGGTTAAGAGCTATGGCTGCTAATCAAAAGGTTGGCAGTTTGAATCTATCAGTCGCTCCCTGGAAACTATGGGGCAGTTCTACTCTGTCCTATAAGGTCACTATGAGTCAGAATCGACTCAACAGAAACAGGGTTTTTTTTGTTTGTTTGTTTAAGCAGGTTATGGAATTCTGTATCAGAGAGTAAAAGGCTGGGGCCCTAGGGGCAGGGGTGGGGGGGGTGTCTTAGTTATCCAGTGCTGCTATAACAGAAATACAAGTGGATGGCTTTAACAAGCAGAAATTAATTCTCTCTGTCTAGGAGGCTAGAAGTCTGAATTTAGGGCACCAGCTCCAGGGGAAGGCTTTCTCTCTCTGTCAGCTCTGGGAGAAGGTCCTTGTCATCAATCTTTCCCTGGTCTAGGAGCTTCTCAGCACAGGGATCCTGGGTCCAAAGGACGTGCTCCACTCCTGGCACTTCTTGCTTGGTGGTAATAAGGTCCCTCTCCTCTTTGCTTGATTCTCTCTTTTATAGCTCAAAAGAGAGTGACTCAAGATACAACCTAATCCTGTAGACTGAGTCCACATAATTGCCTCTAATCCTGTCACATTAACATCATTGTTGTTGTTAGGTGCCATCGAGTTGGTTCCAACTCGCAGAGATCCTATGGACAACAGAACAAAACAATGCCTGGTCCTGCACCATCCTCACAATTCTTGCTATGCTTGAGCCCCTTATTGCAGCCACTATGTCAATCCATCTCATTAAGGGTCTTCCTCTTTTTCGCTGACCTTCTACTTTACCAAGCATGATATCCTTCTCCAGGGACAGATCCCTCCTGATAACACGTCCAAAATATGTGAGACATAATCTTGCCATCCTTGCTTCTAAGGAGCATTCTGGTTGTAGTTCTTCCAAGACAGATTTGTTCATTCTTTCAGCAGTCCATAGTATATTCAATATTCTTCGCCAACACCACAATTCAAAGACATCAGTTCTTCTTCAGTCTTCCTTATTAATTGTCTAGCTTTTGCATGCATGTGAGGCGATTGAAAACACCATGGCTTGGGTCAGGTGCACCTTAGTCCTCAAAGTGACATCTTTGCTTTTCAACACTTTAAGGAGGTCTTTAGTAGCAGATTTGCCCAATGCAATGCATTGTTTGATTTCTTGACTCCTGCTTCCATCAGCATTGATTGCGGATCCAAGGAAAATGAAATCCTCGACAACTTCAATCTTTTCTCCATTTATCATGATGTTGCTTATTGGTCCAGTTGGGAGGATTTTTGTTTTCTTTATGTTGAAGTGTAACCCATACTGAAGGCTGTAGTCTTTGATCTTCATCAGTAAGTGCTTCAAGTCCTCTTCACTTTCAGCAAGCAAGGTTGTGTCATATGCATGTAGCAGGCTGTTAATGAGTCTTCCTCCAATCCTGATGCCCCGTTCTTCTTCACATAGTCCAGCTTCTGGGATACAGCTCAGCATACAGATTGAATAAGTATGGTGAAAGGATACAACCCTGACGCACACCCTTCCTGACTTTAAACCACGCAGTAACCCCTTGTTCTGTTTGAATGACTGTCTCTTTGTCTATATACAGGCTCCACATGAGCACAATTAAGTGTTCTGGAATTCCTATTCTTTGCAATGTTATTCATAACTTGTCATGATCCACACAGTCAAATGCCTTTGCATAGTCAATAAAACACAGGTAAACATCTTTCTGGTATTCTCTGCTTTTAGCCAGTATCCATCTGACATCGGCAATGATATCCCTGGACCCACATCCTCTTCTGAATCCGGCTTGATTTTCTGAAAGTTCCCTGTTGCTATACTGCTGCAACCGCCTTTGAATGACCTTCAACAAAATTTTACTTGGATGTGATATTAATGGTATTGTTTGACTCAAGAAAAGGTTTAAACACAGAAGAAAACATTCTTTGATGCTTACAGGGGTGGGGAGGGAGGGTGAGGGTTACTCACTAACTAGATAGCAGATAAGAATCATCTTAGGTGAAGGGAAGGACAGCACACACTACAGGGGAAGCCAGCACAACTGGACTAAACCAACACTAAGAAGTTTCCTCAATATAATCAAATACTTTGAGAGACAGAGTAGCAGGGATGCGGGGTCTGGGGACATGCTTTCAGGGGACATCTATGTCAATTGGCATAACAAAGCTTATTAAGAAAATGTTCTGCATCCTACTTTGGTGAGTGGCATCTGGGGTCTTAAAAGCTTGCAAATGGCCATCTAAGATGCATCAGTTGATCCCAACCACTTGGAGTAAAGGAGAACGAAGAACACCAAAGACACAAGGAAAGTATTAGCCCAAGAGACAGAATGGGCCACATAAACCAGACACTTCATCAGCCTGAGACCAGAAGAATTAGATGGTGCCCAGCTACCACCAGTGAACGTCCTGACAGGGAAACAACAGAGGGTCCCTGATGGAGCAGTAGAAGGATGGGATGCAGAACTCAAATTCTAGTAAGATCAGACTTAATGGTCTGACTGAGACTGGAGGTGCCCTGGAAGGCATGGCCCTTGGTCTGTCCATCACTCCAGAACAAAAACAATTTCTGAGGCCAACTCTTCAGACAGGGATTGGACTGGACTATGGGACATAAAGTGATACTTGTGAAGAATGTGCCTCTTAGTTAAGTAGATACAAGAGACCAAAGGGGCGGCTTCTGTCCAGAGGTGAGATGGGAAGGCAGAGAGAGTTAGGAGCTGGTTGAACGTTCATGGGGAATCGGGCAGAGGGGAGGAGTGTGCTGTCGCAGAATGGGGTGAGCGGTTGGGGTCTCATAACAATGTATGTAAAAAAAAAAAATTCTGTACGGGAGACTAACTTGAAATGTAAACTTCATTTAATTACAACAATAAAAATTTAAGTCAAACAGAAAGCATGACAGACACCCCCCCCCCTAAAAAATGGTATTGTTCGATAATTTTTGCATTCTAATTTTATTGGATCACCTTTCTTTGGAATAGGCATAACTATGGATCTCTTCCAGTTAAATGGCCAGGTAGTTGTCTTCCAAATTTCTTGGCATAGATGAATGAGCGCTTCCAACACTACATCCATTTGCTGAAACATCTCAATTGGTATTTCATCAATTCCTGGAGCCTTGTTTCTTGCCAATGTCTTCAGTGAAGCTTGGACTTCTTCCTTCAGTACCATTGGTTCTTGATCATATGCTACCTACTGAAATGGTTGAATGTCAACCAATTCTTTTTGGTATAGTGACCTTGTCTATTCCTTCCATCTTCTTTTGATACTTCCTGCATTGTTCAATATTTTGCCCATAGAATCCTTCACTATTGCAACTCAAGGCTTGAATTTTTTCTTTAGTTCTTTCAGCTTGAGAAATGCTGAGCGTGTTCTTTCCTTTTGGTTTTTCTGACTCCAGGTCTTCGCACATGTCATTATAATACTTTACATTGTCTTCTTGAGCCACCCTTGGAAACCTTCTGTTCAGTTATTATGTTCAGTTAACATCATAGAGGTTAGGATTTACAACACATAGGATAATCACATCAGAATCACAGAATGGTGGACAACCACACAATACTGGGAATCATGGCCTAGCCAAGTTGACACACATTTTTGGGGGACACAATTCAATCCATAACGGGGCTTCCTGGAGGTGGTGATCCTGGAGCAAAACCTCAAAGGACTAGCAGGTGCTAGCTGGGGTAACAGAAGGTCTCAGTCTGCAGTAAGAGGTGGGACTTGGGCTGGAGAGGGAGGCCTTGAAGGGCAGATGATGGCTTAAGTGGAAGAGCCTGCATAGGCCTGGCTCACTATTATTTACTCCCTATTGCTAACAGCCACATTGTCTCATGATCTTGTTTTTCCCTCTGGTTCCAGTCTCTACAAAACATTTAAGATAACTGATGTTCCTCCTTGGAGGGGGGAAAGCAAGTGATAATGATCTAAGGATGAAAAACCAAACAAAGCACCCGTCTTGTTACAAGAAAACCAGGATGTCGCCAGACAACCCCCGAGAATACTGGAAGAGGCTGCACAGGCCTGGCTCACTATTATTTACTCCCCATTGCTAACCGCCACATTGTCTCATGATCTTGTTTCTCCAGTCTCTACAAAAAGGTTTAAGATTAACCGATGTTCCTCCCTGGAAGGTGGAAAACAAGTGATAATGATCTAAGAATGAAAAACCAAACAGAGCACCCATCTTGTGACAAGAAAAAGCAGGATGTCATCAGATAATCCCCAAGGATGTCACCAGATAACCTCTAAGAATACCAGTAGAAGGCTAACTCATCTAAGACATCATCATCACAAGGGGAAACTACCACAAAAGATCCATAATCCTGTCCCTATAAAAGACTTCAGCTGATTTCCAGTGGGGAGATGGGTTTTTTGGAGGAATCTATTCCCCTCCGTCTCCTATATAGAGATATATAATAAAGATCTTGCTGCTCACTTCACCCCGTCTCAGAATTTGCTATTGTGGCAGGCGGCGCCAATCCACGTTATTGCGGTAACAAATTTTGGGGCCCATACGGGGAGCTCAAGCCTCTTGAGACGCAGCGGCCCCGGGGCAGGGCCTGGGACTGATCGATGGCTCTCCTGAGGTTTCATTTGCTTCTGGGAAGACTATCGGCCAGACCTGGGTCTGTCACGGTACCGCTGGTCCCCAACTGCACCAAAAGAGGTGGGTGAAAGAAAAGCAAGACCTGTATAGGAGGGATCCCAAGATGAGTCCGCGACTCCTCTCCCTGTTGCGGTTAGGGCCGGGGCAGATAGGGCAGGCCTGAGGTTTCCAGAGCGGGACCTGAGCCCTTGGTTTCTGGGGTGACAGGCACCCCCAGATGACCGTCCCCGTGAGTAGGCTCGCGAGTAGGGACTCCTGGTGACTCTAGAGTTCTAGTTCTCCCTGTGTGAATGCTTGTAAGTGTCTGGGAGGTTGAGATTCTCTAAGATAAACTCTGCTGGCAAGCAGGGCCATCTGAGAGGTTGAAGGGGGTCAAGAAAATCTCCGTCAGCTTGCGGGATTTATTCGTTTACAGTGGTTCTGTGTCTGTCCTGTCTATTTGCTTACTGTGGTTCTGTGTCTGTCCTGTCCATTGTCTGCGTTTAACTAGTTTTATACCATCTACTTGGGCGCCCTGATTCGACTGTAAAGAGAAAGCTTCAGAAAGAAGGAAACCAAAAGCTTGAACCTTATCGCTTAAGCCTGGATTTCCCCCCTACTACTGATTCACTGGTTTGGGGTTCACATTTAAAACCATTATTATAAACTGAGTATACTAGAAGTAACTTAGAATTTCAGTGGCTACTTTGGGAAAATGAGCTTTCATTTATGTTGTCCGTTTTTTTCCTTAGGGAACTTTGCCTGATGCTCAGGTTTTGTCAAGAGGTCTAATATTCCTCCATCTGAGGCTCCAGCAAGTTAATAAGTTTTATCTAGAACCTGTTTATGTGGTCTTTCTGTCCCCTTTTGTTCTGAGTTTGCTTCTGGTCTAGAGCATTGTGTCTAAGTTTGTCTTGTATTAGATTGGTGGCTATGGCTAAGAATTACTATATTTTGTAAGGCTAGTCATAGAACCTCAGTTCTTTCTTCGTCCAGAAAAAAACTGCGTCTTGTGTCTGTCTTATGATTTAGATTTTTAAAAGCTACTTGGAGAAACTTTGATATGCTTCGGTCTATTTGAGAAGTACACTAAGATCTTTATGTTTTATACTACGTCAATCTTAAAAGCAAAACCCTTCTAAGTAACTTAAGCTAGATATGAAATGTGTTTTATTTAAGGAAAAAGGATAGTTTTGTCTTAAAGTAAAAGTAGCAGTTCCAGGACAGTAAAAAAGAAATTAGTTATCTCTTGTCCTTAAATTCCTAGGTCAATTGAAACATATGTAAACGAAATAGCTAACTAACTAACTAACCAAGAATTGTTGGAGTCATTTACAAAATTGCTAAAGAGCTTTGCTATTTACTGGGTAGATAGCGTTTCAAAATGCTTCCATCAACTTAAACATATGTAAATGTCTTCCATGAGTCAAGGGAGTGGGGGCAGGTCACAATCAGGCCTCCCCAACTTCTAGTCTCCAAGGTCCTGTAGCTCCAGGGAAGCTTTTGAAAGACCCTTTCAGCTAGGTGGAGACTCTTTTAAGACAAAAGATAAGAAAAATTGCTGCTTTGCTATAGTTACCAGAAATTGGGTAAATCCTAATCATAAAACTGTAAACAAGTTCTCTCTATTATAGGGGAACTTTAAGAAGCCAAAAAAAAAAAAAAAAAGAAATCACAATGAGATGAACCTGAAGTGGCCTGGAAACTATTTCCAGCAGTAGCCAGACACTTAAGGTTATATTCATATCAATGAATCGGTCAACTGAGCAGAGAGACTTTGTGATTTCCAAAGCCAGTTGATACAATCTTTAAGGGCTAAAATCGGATTGGGAAAAATACGAGAAGTAGTAAATGTTGAACGAAATCTTAGAATGTCTAAATAGACTTTCCTTTCAGCAACAGTTACATTTTACGATATATAGGCTTAAAATAATTTCAACATTTTGGGTAACTTATTGATGTTATTAAGTTAAGTTTGTATACTTTTGATTTTATGCCACAAGAGAAAGGAAAGACAGATATATATATGTTTAAGTCTGCTAATGAGTGTTCATTTTTGCCATTGAAAGGGATGCACTATAAAAGATATGCAACAATGTTTAAGAGGTTGATTGAAAAAGAAATTTATTTGATATGGTCAAGTTTTATCTGACTAAAGTTTACTGGTTTAATTTATGAGATTTTTAGGAGTTTTTTGTTTTGGGGGGGTTATTGTACTTCAGGTGAAGGCTTACAGAACAAATAGTTTCTCATGAAACAGTAGTACATGTATTGTTCTATGACATTGGTTAACAACCCCACAACATGTCAACCCTCTAAATTCTCAACCTTTTCTTTTGGTGAAAATACATAGCCAAAGATACACCATTTCAAAAATTTCTATATGCACAGTTCAGTGACCTTGACTACGCTCTTCCAATTGTGCTG
>NW_004444087.1:5686118-5699911 GCF_000243295.1 Trichechus manatus latirostris
TTCTATCAGGTCTTTCACTATTAAGAGTGTTATTTTTATAAGTTAATCATGGCCATATTAATTTTTGTCATCTGCAGATAAGTTTTTACTTTGCTGATTTGCTGACCAAAATATCTCAACAAAAAGATGGACTATGTTGGACTTGCTAAAAGGACTGTGACTAGACTGAATAAAATTTCCAGAACTCCTATGCAGAAGCTGATGGGTTCATAGACTGCGGCTGATCCAGAATCACATGGAACAGAAATTAACTACATAAGACTGAGTAAATGAAAGGAAACTCTGGGTTTTATATGGGAATATTGCTGATGTTTTAAGGTCCTATTTTCTGGATATAATAAACTATTTTCCTTTCTCCTAAATTATCTAAGGGGTTTAGATATTGTAACTCTTTAATTAGAAGTTCTGTTGGTAAACTTAGCAAAGTTGTGACTATCATACCAGAGAAGTGTCTGAAATTTGAGCTATGATTTTACAAAATAGAAGAGTATTAGCCTTTCTTGTTAATCTCTCAAGAAACAGTTTGTGCTCAAATAGATAAATGCTGCTATATTGATGTTAATACTCAGTCTGAGGTTTTGCAAAATGTAGTTGCTGTTGAGGTACATGAAAAGCAGTTACTGATGCTGCTTATACATAAACAAGCACCTGTTATAGGGGAAGGCCCACCTATCCCAGCCAAATCTCCCCTAGGCTGCATTCTAACAACTGGAGGAGGTACAGCTATGAGCCTATGACAAGAAAGAGAATGATATGCTTATACAACAATGGATGGCCCCAATACCAGCTGGGGACCAGAAACATTGTCTCCAAAATGGGTCTTTGGCTTATGGCACAATTTTTCAGCTTGACTTGTTTTGTAAGAAAAATGAGACAAAGTTCCCTATATTCAAGCTTTTCACGTCTCTCTATCAAACTTTAAATCCCTCTAACCAGGTTCTTTTCCAGGAAAAGTTGAAGGAAAAAGTGCTTCCTGAATCCTCACTGGAGGGTCCCCTCTTAGAAGCAGTAGCCCCGATAACTGCTTCGGCTCCTGCCCCCCGCTATATAGGGAAGGTGTGGTAGGAGCCAACAGGTCAGGTCGAAGAATGACGGCAGAGTTCCCCACAGAAAGGGCAGAGCCTGACTCTAGTCCGGCCAGCTTGAGAGAAACTGATGAAGGAAGGGAATTGGGAAGTAAGGGTCTGACTTCATCAGATATGGTCTTCCCCTACCGACACACACCTGCATGGGTACTGTTTTCGGTGAGTGTATGGCCAGGGCTCAGGCAGGGCAATTTCCTTTGAGAAAAATTCCAGCCAAAGGAGGAACAATGTTAGTACATACTCCTTTCTCTACTTGTATAATTAAAAGATAGTCACAGTCCTCCTTATCGGATTAACCTAAATAGGATGGCGGAGTTGTTCCTTGCCATTTTCTACAAATCCCACCTGAAAATGCATGTGCCTTACAGGCGACACTATTACAAGAAGAAATAGTGACACGTAGTGGCATTCCTTTCCATATTCAACAAAAGGTGAATCCAGAGGTCTAGGCATAAGAAAGGCCTGGATGAGGCCAGTCAGCTGCACCGGTTAGAATTACTTTAAAACATAGAGCACCTATTATAAACCAGAGACAATATCCCCTCTGCAAAGAAGCTTTAGAAGGGATCACACCATTGGTGCATCGATACATAAAAACTGGACTTTTAAAATTTTGCCAGTTTCCGTACAAGACCCCTATTGTACCGGTGTTGAAACTGGGGACAAGAGAATACTGATGTGTTCGAGACCTAAGAAAAATCAACCAAATAGTAGAGGACATTCATCCGATTGTGCCAAACCCATATATTCTCTTGGTTACTATACCCAGTCAGTGTGCTTGGTTTTCAGTACTAGACTCAGAAGATGCCTTCTTTTGTATTCCTCTACACCCTGAGTCTCAGCCTCTATTTGCCAGTGAATGGGCTGATATTAAGACAGGAAATTGCTGTGGGGGTACTAACTCAAACCCTGGGACCAGCCAGGCGACCAGTGGCCTACTTTCCAAAACAGCTGGACAACATGGCCTGGGGATGGCCCCCTTGTCTTCCAGCCGTGGCTGCAACATGTGACTTTTTACAGGAAGCCAAGAAATTCACCCTTGGACAAAAGGTAACGGTAAACACACCACATACAGTTTTGCCTCTTTCGGAATAAAAGGGTGGTCTTTTTGGCTCACGGCAGGACGGATGGGCAAATGTCAGGCAATCTTGTTAGACAACTCAAACGTGGTTCTGAAGGCTGTCTCCTCCCTCAATCCCACCACATTGCTGCCTATTTCAGAAGATGCCCCCGTACATGACTGCCTAGAGATAACTGAAGAAGTTTATTCTAGCAGACCAGATCTCTCAGATGTTCCTTTGACTGACCCAGAGACAGAAATGTATACGGATGGCAGTAGCTTTCTATATGAAGGATGTCACAACGCGGGATATGCAGTGGTGACATGAACTGAGGTCTTAGAGGCAGCTCCTTTTCCTGCCGGCGCTTCAGCTCAAAAGGCTGAACTCGTAGTCCTCAGGTGGGCCCTGCGACTAGGAATAGGAAGACGCATAACTGTACATACTGATAATAAATATGCCCATCTGGTCCTTCACTCACACGGTGCCTTGTAGGAAAAAAGGGGACTTCTGAATCTGCCAACAAAGAAATAAAACACGTACCAGAAATCCTAGAACTCCTGAAGGCAATCAACGATCCCCTTCAGGTGGCAGTGGTATAATGCCCTGGACACCTGGAAATTTTAAATATCTGCTGACTTTTGTGGACACCTACTCAGGGTGGGTAGAGGCTTTTCTTGGTTGAACCAAACAAGCCCAAGAAGTGACCAAGGTGTTACTCAAAGAAATCATACCCTGTTTTGATCTTCCAATCTCAGTACAGAGTGACAACAGGGGAACTTTTATGGGCAACAGTCACCCAAGAAGTCAATAAGGTTTTAGATATAAATTGGAAAGTACACTCAGCCTAGAGACCACAATCAACTTGAAAGACCAAAAAGATGAACGATACTCTGAAAAAGGCCTTGGCGAAACTTTGCCAGGAGACGAGCTCCACTTGGATAAAAGTTCTCCCCACTGCCCTGCTCAGAATCTGGGTAGCCCCTTGAAGTAGGCTCAGATTGAGCCCTTACAAATTAATACATGGGAGACCTTTCCTGACACAGTCGACTTTCCCTACCTCGGTGATGACCGAGGTAGAGAAAAGAGACTGGGTCCGTTCTCTGAGAGCTGTCATAAACACTGTTAATCAGTATGCTTCTTCTCCTTTGTCTTTTCCTTCTGACACTTCCCCCCTCAGGTTCCAACCCAGAGATCAAGGATCGGATCCTGTTGAAGGCCTGGAAGAATCAGCCCCAGAAGATCAACTGGCCCCTCAGTGGGAGGGAACTTTTGAAGTTCTCCTGACCACCCACTCTCTGAAATTAACAAGAGTAGCTGAGTGGGTGCATCACTCCAGAGTAAAAGCAGCCCCACCAGAAGAAGAGAAAGAAGCAGAAAACAAAGAACAACCATACTCTTGTACTCCAATTCAGGGACTGAAGTACAAGTTCAAGAAGCCTGCAGCACAATGATTTTAACCTTATTTCCCTCTATCTTTCTGTTTTTCCAGGAGACCTGGACAGAAAAGGTGCTGGTGATCCTACAGGCAAAGGGGACATTGACCCTGCAAGCTGGGACACTCTGACCCTCCCGTGTATAGTCTCAACCCTAACTCCAGCAGGTCCAGTTAAGTGGGCCATAAAAGAGCCTTAAAGAGGAACCTTAAGAATAGTGGTTATTCTAGTATGTTTTTGTGTTCCCTGTTTTATGAAAATATTGGCAGGAAGAACTACAAAAACTCTTAAGGCAGGAGAAATTTTTACCCTGGTAAGTCGAGACACCCCTTTTCCGGGCTCTGGGGATGCATATCATCTAATTCACCAGGATGCAGCCGATTTCCACCCTAACTCACCTGCTGCCTATAGCCCCTAGTCGATATCGGGAGGTTTCTCACCCTAGCGACACCCCTAACCAGCAGGAAGTATCCAGGAAAGAAGCGATGCCCTGTTTCCCAAGATTGAGAAACTTCCACTAAAAGGGGGGATTGGAAGACGCTACACAGGCCTGGCTCACTATTATTTCCTCCCCATTGCTAACCGCCACATTGTCTCAGGATCTTGTTTCTCCAGTCTCTACAAAAACGTTTAAGATTAACCGATGTTCCTCCCTGGAAGGTGGAAAACAAGTGATAATGATCTAAGAATGAAAAACCAAACAAAGCACCCATCTGGTGACAAGAAAAAGCAGGATGTCGCCAGATAATCCCCAAGGATGTTACCAGATAACCTCTAAGAATACCAGTAGAAGGTTAACTCATCTAAGACATCATCACCTCAGGGGGAAACCACCACAAAAGATCCATAATCCTGTCCCTATAAAAGTCTCCAGTTGGGAAGGCGGGTTTTTTTGAGGAATCTATTCCCCTCTGTCTCCTATATATCAATATATAATAAGACTCTTGCTGCTCACCTCACCCCGTCTCAGAATTGGCTATTGTGGCGGGCGGCTCCAATCTGCATTATTGTGGTAACATAAGGACTTCTGCCAGAGGGTAAAGGAGCCACCGGAGGGGCTCTGAGCAGATGAGTGACATGAACAGATCTTCTCGGTCAGGAAGATCAACTGGAGCAGTAGAGGGTATGTCCTGGAGGCTGGGAGAAAGGTGGTTCCTTGGTCCCCAGTCCCTACTCACTGACTCTTTTAGTGGTGGTGGTAGCTTGGGCAGGTCACTTCTTCTATAGGATGGGAATAACAGGACTGTCCAGGGGTTAGTGAGTAATCATGAGTGGAATCATGGTTTGTGCAGCAGGCCACTGATAAAATGGTCTAGGCCTCCGGCCTGACTGCCTGTTTCAAATCCCATCCAGTTCTATACTGACTAAAGAAACACCTCTAATTAGTATCATCTTCATTTCAGATGCGGTTATTTACTTCAGGTCCAACTCATGGTGACCGTATGTATAACAGAAGAAAGCATTGCCCAGTCCTGTAGTATCTCCATGATCTTTGATATGTTTGACCCCATTGTTGAGGCCATCCTGTCAATCCATCTCATTCAGAGTTTTCCCCCTTTTCAATGACCTACAAGGAACCCTGGTGGTGCAGTGGTTAACCGCTCAGTTGCTAACCAAAAGGTTGGCTGACTGAACCCACCAGCCACTCCGCAGGAGAAAGATGTGGCAGTCTGCTTCCGTTAAGATTTACAGCCTTGGAAACCCTATGAGGCAGTTCTATTTTATCCTACAGGGTCATTATGAGCCAAAATCAAGTCGATGGCAGTGGGTTTGGTTTTGTTTTTGACTGGTCTTTCCTAATGATGCATCCAAAGTAAACAAGATGAAGTCTTGCAAGGAGCATTTGGGGCTATAAAACAACCCAAAACAATTGCCGGAGAGTCAATTCTGACTCAGAGTGACCCTACAGGACCCATAGGGTTTCCAAGGAGCAGCTGGCGGATTCGAACTGCCGACATTTTGTTTAGCAGCCCAGCTCTTAACTACTGAACCACCAGGGCTCTATTTGGGGCTATAGCAAAGATTAAATGAGAATTGGTCCTAACGTGATACTTGGTATACAGCATGCATTCAGCTGGAGCTATTCTATAAGCTAATGCTACTCCTAGGACACACTGGGGGAATATTCCGTACACCTAACACCCATGTGTTACTTGCCCTCAAATTTCTAGTGTTGCAACATCCTGGGAATTCATCTTTCATTCAACTTCTGCTCTCCTCAGCAGAAAGAGGAAGTGGCTGTGCTTGGTGTGGGAAGGAAGTGTGACAAGGATATGACCCTGAATATCAGCTCCCATCAATTCCAGATGGGTCTCAGCTCAGCAGGGCAGCTGTTTGCCCGTGCACCTTCCTGTCTCAAGGAAGGGAGATGAGAATTGTCTCAGTTTGTCCACTGACAGCTGCCTCTTTCTATAGTTGTATGAGTTTGCTAAGGCTGCTGTAAAAAAGTATCACAAGACAGGTGGCTTATAAGAACAGAAATTTATTCTCTCTCAGTTCTGGAGGTTAGGAGTCTGAAATCAGGGTGTGAGTTGTGTTGATTCCTTCTGAGGGAGGATCTGTTCCATGCCTTTCTCCTAGCTTTTGATGATGGCCAGTGCTCCCTGACATTCTAATCTCTCAGGCTCACCATGGCTGTCTTCCTTCTGTGTGTGTGTGTCTCTTCTTTTATAAGGAAATCAGTCATAGTGGATTAGGATCCCATGACCTCATGTTAAGTGATAACATCTTCAAAGACCCTAATTCCAAACAAGGTTATATTCACAGGTACCGGGGGGTTAGGACTTGAACATATCTTTTTGGGGGACACAATTACACAATTCAATCCATAACTACAGTGTTTGGCGTAGCGTCCTATTATATCTTGTGAAACTCTTGGTGAATCAATACTTTGTGTATGGGTTTAAAATTTTGCTTTGTGCTTCCAGTAGCCAGGAAAGATGGGAGATGAGTTATGTTAAAGGACAATTAAAAAGGTAAAATCATAACTCACAAATATGATAATATGTCAACGATTTTGCTTAACTCATTAACTGAGGGAACCCTTAAGATGTAAAAACAGATTCAAAGGAGAATCCAAAGAACAGACAGTATATTAAGAAACCATTTTAACTCCCCTGGAATCCAGATTTCTGGGTCCATGGAGTTGAGGTGACCCACTCAGGCCATCTGCCCTTAGGTGTCCTTTTGAAACTTGAGCCTTTAAGGAACTATTTAAAGTCACTTTCAAGTCAAACAATAGCCTAGTAAGCAGCTTAGTAGAGATTGTTTTGCCTTAGGATTTGGGCTCTTTTGGAGAATTACAATGACCTTCAGGAGATTAGCCTGCCTGACCCCACCCATATAACTTGTTTTCACTATCTCCTCTTTGGAGGGCCTTCCAGATACCTTCAAAACTTTGGGTTGATGCTGCTGGATTCGAATAGTATCTACCCACAATAAATATACTCCGTTACACTAATTTTTGGTGTTTTTCTGCACATTTAGGTTTTTGACAATAGGCATTCAGGAATGCTGAAATGAATTTGCTGATAGATGCAAAAATGGCTTCTTCCACAGGGCACAAATCAATTGCATCTCGGTGGACAAGAATTATTTGCATTTCTATCCAAAGCAAACCAAATCCGTTGCTGTCCAGTAGATTCTGACTCATGGCAACCCCATGTGTTACATAGTAGAACAAAGATCAGAGCTATGATCTTTGCAGATTATAGCTGAGAAAACCCTAGCTAAGAAAACTCTATGGAGCAGTTCCGTTACATGGGGTCGCTATGAGTCAAAATCGACCTGACGGCACCTAACAACAACAACATATCTTTACAGAAGCAGACAGCCAGGCCTTTCTTCAGCAGCACTGCTGGGTAAATTTGAACCACCAACCTTTAGGTTAGTAGTTGAACACAAACCGTTTGCCCCACGTAGGGACCTGCATTACTATCAGTTTCTTACAATTCACAGGGTTGTAAAATAGCTTAGTCAAAGACCAGGGAAGGCAGATACTCATACAAATTACCTGTGTGGAATCAAATTTGTATTAAAAATAAATATTTTACTTTTATTTCAAGAGGCTTTTTCTTATCTAAGAACTCAGAAATTCCTCACTCAAATTTAATCCACCAGTCGGTTTTTTTTCTCCTCTCTCTCACCCAAGGTTGCTAATCAACTTTTCTTTCCTGTTCCAAGAGCGGACAATGACAAAATCATTAACTTGTGATTTAATGAAAACAATTCCGGGATTCTTTAGTTTAAATTTCTAGAGGTCTTTGGACTATAGGTGGGTGGAGAGGCAAATCTTCCAGGAAGTTGCCTTTTTAATGTTAACTTAGTAGCCCTTAAGTACTTCATCACCATGGAAACCTGTATTCTTTAAGCAGAAGTTATGTCTCTGTGAATTTTCCATTGTTTATTAAATCATAGAGCAATCAAATATTGTGTTATTCTTTTGAATTAATACATGATTATATTTTTTTAACACCAGGAAGGGTGTTTTTCCCCATTTCAAAGTCTTTCACAATTTTTCCTGACAGGTGTTAGATGGATCAGATTTTTTTTTTTAGCAATAGAGTCTAAGTGTCTCCTATGGGCTAATGGAAGTTTTCAGGGCAAGTTTGGAGACTATAAGAAAGGTAAAGCTGTGCTTTCCAAAGGGCTTCTTGCTCTCAACCTTTAAGCTCAGAAGCCTGACTTGTTCACTCACCACAACTGAACCCTTCTCTTGGGCAAGTCATAGATCCCAAGCCAAGATGCTAGAGTATTAATTTACAATGAGAACAATAACTGAGGGGTAGGGGGCAAGGCTCAAGTGTGGTTGCTTAGTGTTAAAACAAACTTCTCAGATGAATCAACTGTGAGCACGACTTGCAGCAAGAGAACGAGCAAAAAGGGACCAGCCGGTTCAGAATGTATTCCAAGGGCTGGGACCTACACAAGACAATGCTTTTAGGGAGGACGGCTTCACTCCTCAGGGCTGTTGAGCTATCGTGTCTTTGTCAGCTGTGTAGGTCACACCTGGGTCCTGAGCAGGCGCGTTTGCCATTACCCAGGGCTGCCAGGTGCTGTCCATTAATCAGAAATAATGAGCAAAGCAGTTGCGGCTTTTAATCAGACACAATCCCTCCAGAGTGTCAGATGGAGGCCAATTAACTGAGGCGCTAAGCAACAAAATTCTGCCTTTCCAAGCAAAACAACAGAAAACTCTCAGCCGTTATCAATAGTGCTGGCCCCAGTGTCTCGAACTTTCTCAGGTGCGTTGATCTTGTTTTGCTCCCAGGTGAGCCCAGGGCTAGTTCTGGGATTCGAACCCTCAGAGGCTGTAACTTTGCCAACGAGGGTGGATTTCAGGATTTTGTTTTTTTAATCCAAGCTTCTTTGGCCGCTACCACTCCCCATTCCATGGCCAACAGTCACATTCTTTCCTGAGTTATCCATTCTCAGTTGCTGGGGAGCGGACACAGGTGACTCAAACCTAAGCCTTGGAGACATAAGAAAAGCTCCCCCACCCCCCACCCCGGCAGACAATTGAGGTCAAAGAGCCCCAGCCAGGAATATTTCTGCTTCCAATCACACCTCTGCTGAGCGCTTCTAGACAAGGCATACCTAACCTGTCCTACGGTGTGCAGTGGCATATCAAAATTTTCTAATAGAAAAAAATAGCACGAGTACATAGTAAATAAAAAAAAAAAAAAAAAGTTTTCGGGTCATCCCCTGCCTTCTCCTAGGGCCTTCTTGAGTTTCCTTCCAGAAACTTTCAATGCCTACAAGCCTATGTGCATTTTTTCTTTTAAACACAAATATGTGCCCCTTCTACTCTACCCTCTGTGATGAAAGTTCTTTTTTTACTTAACAAAAGGCCTTGGCAGTCTGTTCCTGATCAGCACCTGGGAGTCTTCCTTATTCTTTGTAAGGGCTACCTAGTGTTCCAGGGTTATTTAACCAACCCCCTCCTGTGAGGCATTTAAGTTGTTTCTGGGCCTTTGCTATGTATGTTGGGTTAAAGTTCAGTTCGCTAGTGGCCAGTCTGGTTTCCTTCATTTCCAGGTTCCTGAAGAACAACCTACAGAAGCCTCAGAACACCCTCAGCTCCCTCTGGCCTAAAAAAATCAAAGTCCATGCCCCTCAACCTTCTTCTTGCTGCTGCCCTATTTTGCTTCTTTTCACAACCATAACTCTTGATTTTTCCCAAATAAAAACTAGTCTTTCTTTTCCAGTTATAAAAATGGAAACCATTCATTGGTACACACGCAGATGATATAGAAAAAGTACAAAGAAAGTAAAAATCACCTGCCATCGCCTCTTTTTGGCTAGCGTCTTTCCAAGCACCATCTGCACATGAACAGCCACAGGTAATGTTACGTAAATGGTATCATTCCACGCATGTGTGTCTGTCATCTGCCCCCCTCTCCAAATACATCAGGAAACAAAGATTTTTCTTAGAAGAGCTGTCTACACTTCTAGACTCCATTCCTAACCTTCACAACCTACAGACATCTGCTTTAGCCCATACTGCTCCATAGAAATGGTTCTATGTTCACCAGTGTTCACCTTCCTGTAGCTAAGTCTGACGTTCAGGACCTTTCTTGAAGTCAGCTGGCCAACTAAAAGATGAGAGAACCCCGGACGGGGAGGTAGGAGCTCTATGTTGTGGTCTAGGCTCCCTTCCCAGGGGACTAGCTTGTGGGGCCTCTCAGGTATATCTGACCCCACTGACCGCCTCCTTCATGAGATACCCCGCTTAGCTTCTCTGACTTCATGCACACCCAGTGTCCCCTAGTTCAGCCACTCTCCAGCTTCCTTCCCAGGCTGTTCTACCTCTCATCTGTTCTTCAAAAGTCAGTGTTCCTCAGCCTTGTCCTGGATTTAGCTTTCCTTGTCCTCTGTGGTCTCTCTGGGTGATCCCCATCTCCTTGCCTGTGACTCCAAATTCCCTATCTCCAGCCCAGATCATATCTAGTTATCTCCCACCCCTCCTGTACCTCACATTCTCAACTTGTCAGCTCCCTGGAGCTGGTCCTTTTCTTGTGTTGCCTACCTCATGGGAGGGTATTCCCATCTGCTCAGTCTACCAGGTTGTGTCCTACTTCCTGCCTCTATGGGAGTCATGGTACTTCTCTACCCAGGCCTTACCCTAGGCTCCCACACTGGTCCCCAGTTTTGGCCTCTCCAGCCAGAACTAGAGGATCCCACCAAGCCTCCAGCTCTCTGAATTTGGAGTCTCCTCCCCTCTGCAGGAATCCCTGGGTGATACAAACAGTTAAGAGCTCGACTTCTAACTGAAAGGTTGGCAGTTTGAAATCACCCAGAGGTGCCTCAGAAGAAAGGCCTGAAAATCTGCTTCTGAAAGGTTGCAGCCTTAACCCCATGAAGTGCAGTCCTAGTCTGCCCACATGGAATTGCCATATTGGAATTGTCTCAGTGGCAGTGAGCTTCTTCTCCCCAGAGTCTAGGTTCCAGAACTTTTCTAATCCAGCCTCCCACCATTGTTCTACCTATTTGAGAGTGTAGGGGTGTGTGTGTGCAGTGGGGTTCTTGGACAATAACCATTGCTCCAGCATTTTACTGAGGAAAAAAGAAACCTTACGAAAATATCTTCTGAGTGTTGAAAGGCTTTTCTAATAGATTCAGACCATTTCATTTGCGCTACCCCTCCTCACCATGAGGCCAACCATATTGGGGTGCTCAAGCCTGGAGTTAGACGCTAACATTACCACAATAACGCCTGCCGCAATAGCCAATTCTGAGAAGGGTGAGGTGAGCAGCAGGAGTCTTATTATATATTGATATACAGGAGACAGAGGGGAATAGATTCCTCCAAAAGACCCGTCTCCCCAGTTGGAGATCGCCTGAAGGCTTTTATAGGGGCAGGATTATGGGCCTTAGAAGTTTGTGTTAGTTCCCCCTTCAGGTGGTCATGTCTCAGATGAGTTAATCTTTTACTGGTATTCTTGGGGGTTATCTGGCGACATCCTGGTTTTCTTGTCACAAGATGGGTGCTTTGTTCGGTTTTTCATCCTCAGGTCATTAGCACTTGTTTTCCACCCTTCAAGGAGGAACATAGCTTTAAATCGACTACCTGGATTTAAGGAACTGCTCTGCTAGTTGCCAACTATATGATCTTAGACACATTACTTAAGCCTCAGTATTGTCATCTTTAAAATGGGGATAATGATAGTACCTACTTCACTGAGAGGATTCAATGAGGTGATGCAAGCCAAGTACATACTAAGTACTTTAGAAATATTATTTATGGTTACAGTTGAGACAACTGAGGCTCTCAGAGGGGGAAGTGAGAAGTTCTCATCTTAATCTGTAGCTACTGCATTCACCTAGTATAAATCACACGTAGAGTGCTACCCTTTATTTTTCAATAAATTATTCTCTGGGCATAGTTGTGTAAATCTGATGTTGGTGCCTCCCCAGACACAAGGTCTGTATTCTCTCAGGCAGCTCTCGGGCTGTAAAGGATCCTGGCCTAGGAAACAGAGACTGGGGCTGCTGCAGACTCTCCTTCTTAACTAAACTTGGGCAGGCTACTCCCCCCTTTGGGGCTTCAGTTTCCTCTTTTATAAAATGAAGCTTTTAAACTGAATCAGAGGGGAGGTTTCTTCCTCCTTCTCCAGCAGCCTGAATCTGTCGTAAATCCCAGAGAAGGTATGAGTGACATTAGGTCATGTAAGGATACTTAACTGGAGCCCAAGATTCCGAGGACTCTGCATTTCCTGAAACTCTATGCAAAATGGCCTATGGATGTAACGTGTGTGTCCACGTGGGTAAACACTCACATCTGAGCCTTCTTCTGAGAATGGCTTTCTTTAGTTTTTCAAAGGAGGTCTGTGATCTCAAAAGATGAAGCCATTGGCTTGGTTTCAGGACTTCTTATCTTCTGTCTGGACTCCTGCAACAGCCTCTGGTCTCCCCACCTCCTTTCTCCTCCTCTCTAATAGATCCTCCACCCACCACACAGGGCATCTTTCTAAAATGCACTGCTGACCTTGTCATTCCCCTGCTTAAATATTTCCATTGGTTCCAGTTGCATGACATTTAAAGGCCATCGTAATCTTAACCAGCCCTCTCTCTATACTCATAGCCTGCCACACTCCACTCCATTTTCTCCTTCCTCCCTCTCCTCTCCCATCCTCTGCATATACCTTATGGCCACAAAGAACTTTGGAACTTTTCACTGCTTCCTGAATGTGTCAGCAACTTTCACATCTCCCTTCCTTTGCAGCGCTTTCTGTACTCCATCTGGCAGACCCCTACGTGGACTTCAGAATCCAACTCAGATGTCATCTCCTTTGTAAAATCTTCCTGACTACCAACCCCCAGCCAAAGTTAGGCACACCCCTTTCCGTGCTTCCACTCCTTTATCACAGCATTTAACACACAATATTGTAATTGTGTGTTTAAGTGTCTGTCTCTACAAGTAGATAGGAAGATCTCCCAGTAGAGAAAGTTTGATTCACCATTTAATCTCCAATATCCAGCACAGGGCCTGGCACCATATAGTACTTGTAAAAAACTTTTTCGAAAGAGTCAGTGAATTAATGAAGTCACGAGCGAAGAGGCGAAGGAAGAACTCACACCTGCACAAGTGCAAATTGCGTTCAGCCCCGTCCCTGCTGTCCTGCCGGAACTACATTTCCCAGAAGACCGCGCGTTGTGGGCATGCGTACCAGAGCGCTCGGAAGCTGTGACGCCGAGTTTCACTCTGGCTGCCTCCTCAGAGTCGGAGTCCCAGCCCGAGCCTTGCTCAGGCCGAGCCGGACCCGCAGCGCGAGCGCCAGCGGTCCTCTCAGCCTGCCCTCTTCTCCCGCCGCAGCTTCGGTGAGAGGGACGGGCAGGTCGTCTGCTTGTCACCAGGGTTGGGGTCCCAGGGGCGGGGGGAGACCGAGCCGAGCTGGGACCGGAAGGGGGCGGGCGTGGGAGTGAGGGAGGGCTGGGCCAGGGTCTGGGAGCCCTTGGGGTGAGCGCCGGGAGTTGGGAGGACTGGCCTCCAGGCTGAGGCTGGGGTCCTGGAGGCGGAAGTTGGGGAAATTGGGGGGCGCTAGGGGCTTAGGACCGGACTGGGTGCCAGGAAGGAGGGTGAACGCTTAGTTAGAAGCTGAAAGGCTGGCAGGGGGAGGGGCACAGACCCTAAGAGTTTGAGTCCGTCGGGAGGCGTGTACCCCTTTCCCCCAGGACTTGGCGGCCTTGCCACCGGGCTGCCTGATTAGGGTATG
>NW_004444087.1:5701254-5708697 GCF_000243295.1 Trichechus manatus latirostris
GTTGTCAGTGTAATACTCGTTGAGGTTCAGGGGAAGCACGGGGCAGAGGCCTCAGATTCATCCAGAAAGGGAAGAGGGAGGAGAGAGGGTTAGGATGGCTTATTGTAGGGGGTGATAGCTGAGGTTGGTTGGGAAGGAGCAGTAGGACTTAGGATGTGTGGAGAAGTAGCCTGGCTGGGCTTCAGGATAAACAAAGTCATGAAACTATGAGACACAGGCACTGTAAGAAGCGCAGTGTGGCTGGAGCAACAAAGGGTGGGTGTAGGCCAGAGGAAGCTGCAAAGGTAGGCCGGGGGCTAAGTATGGAGGTTTTTGTGGGCCATGCCAATGCTCTGGGGAGCGAAAGGATTTTGAGCAGATTTCCATCAGGGGCATTTTAAAAGAGCACCCTGGCTGGAAAATATGGCATGTGTTGGATTGGATTATTCTCTTTGCTTTTAAGCCTTGTGATTCATGTTGCCGTTCTTTTACCTGTTTTCTTGACTTTCTTCTTACACCATGCTAGCTTCTGGTAGTGGGAGGTAGACGTGAGGTTTTACCCTCAGGTTGCTCATAGTCTAGTTGAAGAGAGAAGGTGGACATAGAGAAATGTAAAGGAAAGACAGTACTGTGCAAGTTATAAGGGGGTGGTTACTTTCTGCTGCGCATATCAAGGTGCTGTTTAAATCAGGCCTTGAAAGTACAGGTAAGTTGAAGCTGGGTAGTTAAGTAGATGCGATTCTGAGTAGGGCAGAGACATGGAGGTGGGGAAACCCTGGATGTATATGGGGGAGAAAGTTATCGCTTAAACGCTTTTGGAGGGATTGGGGAAGGGAAGTGTAGATGAGAGAGGGTATCAAAGGGAAGTACTCTGGCAAATATAGGTGGGCAGGGAGGGACTAGGTTGTGATGGGCTTTGAATGTCAACCTAAGTAGCTTGAATTTTATTCTGGAGATCCAGAGGAGGTGTGGAGGAGTCAAGGTCAGTCTCGGCCTGGTATCTGACTTGGACTAGAAGGAGAGACAGGAGTTGTAGAAACCAGTTGGGATGAAGTATTAAGGTAAAAGGCATGAAGATCCTAACCAGATGTTAGCAGTGGGGGCCGAGGAGGTGAGGGCAGAGGGGGCTGCTGAAGGGAGGAGTGAGCAGGCCCTGGCAGCTGATGGGCTCTAGGGAAGAAGGTTGAAGAGGAGTGAGAATTCCCGATTAGTCTTCTAACTGCATGAGGTAGAGTGGAGCCTGGGAATCCAGGAGGAAAAGGAGAACTAAAAGGGAAGATGAGTTTGGCTTCAGATATGTCAAAGGTTCCTAAGAGTCCAACAAGAAATGGGGCCCTGGGCTAGAGGAAAAAAGTTATTCAATCATTTGTTCCACAAACGCTTAAGAAATTCTTTGTGCTTGGCGCTTGGAGTTAGTCTGTTTTGTGTTTGTTTTAATTTTTACCTTAGGTACTGAGAATTACATTAATGCACTTATCAGTGTCCATGCTTGGCCTGCTTTTATTTATTTAGCATTTTTATTGTTGTTGATGTAAAAATATGTATAACGTTCACCAATTCATTTCATACGTTATTTTTTAGTAATGTAGTAAGCGCCTGTGATCCAGCTACTCAAAACAAAAGCTAGGATCTTGAAATAGCTAGGATCTTGAAATAGAAGTATCCATCTAATCATTTGGTCTTTCTTCCCTTTCTAGTCCTGAGGTAACCATCATCCCTTCACTTTCTATATAGTTTTGTCATATCTGTGAGTATTATATTGCTGAGATTTATCCATATTATTGTATGTCATCATGTCATGTGGTTCATTTTTTTGACCACTGAGGAATATCCATTGGTGTGAATACACCACAGATTATTCATCTGATCTTCCATTGATAGGCATTCAGTTGTTTCCAGGTTTTTGCTATTGTGAGCATACTGCTCTGAACATATTTGTGCAGGTCACCTGTAGTACAGGTGCAAGAGTTTTATTGAGTATTAACTTAGGGATGGCATTGCTGGGTCATAAGGTAAATAAATGCTCAATGTTAGTAGATATTGCCAAACTGTTTTCTGAAGTGGTTGTACCAATTTATACTTCCACCAACATCAGTGTGTGGGCCTTCCAGTTGCTCCACATCCTTGTCAACACTTGCTATAGATAGACTTATTTTTGCCAGTGCAATGGGTGTAAAATGGAATCTTTGGGATCTTGAGTTCTGTGTCCCTTAACACTGATGTTGAACGTCTCTTTATGTGTTTATTGGCCATATGTGTTTTCTGTGAAATATTTGTTCATGTTTTTGCCAATCAATGTAGAGGGCAGATACATACTTAAACTCAGATACCATCCCGGGCATTGATTGTCAGAAGTGGCCATTTCTCCCCTGACAGTGTAGGAAAGATTTTACAGGTCAGAGTATCAAGGTGGGAATTAAGAGATGAGTAAGTGGACAGGTGAGGATGGACATTCTCAGTGGGTTGTGAAGGGTATGAAACAGCCTGGCCAATTCTGGGCACTGCATGGAGGTCCATATGGCTGAAGCAGAGGGTTTGAGGGTCTCAGGCATGAAGAAAGATTTAGGATCAGCAAGCAGGAGGTTGTTGAAGCCATGGAAAGAGATGAGAGGATCCAGGGGGAGAAGGAGGAGAAAGACCAGGGCCTGACTTCCTGATGCAGAGAAAGGTATCAGCACCTGGTATGGTTCTGAGAAGCAGGTAGGACCCCTGGAGGTGTGGCCCCTGAGGACACTTTACCTGCTGTGCTATTGGATGCTTCATCTTCAGGTGTTGGGCAAAGACTGACATGTCTGCAGAGGGCAGGGCATGTCATTGATGAGGCTAGCCAGAGACTTAAGCTCTCTCCTGCTTTTTGATAGGCAGATGGGTTCAGGGAAGTATTTCTCAACTAGGACAGTGGAAGAACAGTGATAATATGTTGGGGAGGCAATAGGGCAGGGGTCAGCAAACTATATTCCCGTGGCCAAATCCAGCCCACTGTTTTCGTTAATAAAGTTTTATTGGAACACAGCCACATCCATTAGTTTACACATTGTCTATGGCTGCTTTCTTGCTACGCTGGCAGAGTTGAGTAGTTGTGACAGATACTGCATGGTCAGCAAAGCCTAAAATGCTTAATTTCAGGCTCTTAACATGAAAAATTTGCCGACCTCTGCAATTGGGAGTAGTGGTGACTGGGTGACCTGGAGAGAACAGATCAGCCACTGCTCTGGTCCAGCTCAGTTTTTGCTGGGTGGATAATGGATCTAATCTAGGCCAGGCCTATAAATGTTGTCATATTTTCTGTGTTTTCAAGAGAAGGTGAAAATCTTTTTTTTTTTTAATGGTGAATATATCAATTTTTAAACATTGGCTCAGTTAAAACAAAAGCAAACAAAAAAGATTCATATAGGCCAAGCAAAACACATCTGCAGGCCGGTTTGTTCAGCATCACTTTACCCCTTCTGTGTTGGTGGTAAACACAAGGATGTTAGAAACAAATTTGGGTTTATTTAGTCCCTGTGCATTCTCAAGCAAGTTGCTTATCTTCTTTTGCCTCATTTGTACACCCATGTGTAAAATGATTTTAATATCTACCTCCCAGAATTGTGATGATTCACCAAGAACACTTAAAAAGTACTTGGTGTAGTGGTGGCGCATAGTAAGCTCTCAGATGGTAGCCATCACTGTTATTATTACATCTGTCACTGCTTCTACTAGCCACCCATTTTGGCCCCGGGGTAGGCCTGTGAACCAGGGCTCAGCCCTCTGACTAGCTGTGGGTGGTCAGGTCGCTCTTGCTGAAGCAGGAGCAGTAGGTTCTTGATGCTGGCAGCAGAGGTGCCCACAAGGAGGCCTGAGCTCAGCTGCCCTGTGGCTTTCTGAGCCCTGTTTGGAGGGTTCTGCTCTGGCCTGTCCCCGGAGGGCTCAAGTCAGGCACCAAACAGAAGAGGCGTTGCACTTCCCTTCCAGCTGTCTGGTGTGCAAGGCATAAATCCTGTTGGTTTCCCTTCATCTCTCAGAGACCTAGTAACAGCTGGGTGGTACTGGCTTGAAAGATCTCTTGTAAAGACAAAAGCCCCATCTTGCAATTCTCACAGGACTGTTTGAAAAACTTAGGCACCTGGATAGTCTGTTCTAGGCATTTTCTTGAAACTCAGGGAGGAGGGGGGTTGTGTGTCAGCAACGAAGTGCCATGATACTTTGACAAAGCCTGTTATTAAGTGAAATCCCACTGGGGTAAGTAGCAGCCATTTAAAACTGATAGTAGGGAACGACGGTGGTGGTTTGGTTTATACTTATGATCTTCTAAAAATGTTTGGCATTTTAAAGAGATATTTCTGATAACAAAAGTAATGCTTTCTCACTTCAGAAAATGTGAAAAGTTCAGATATATAAGGAAGTGAACACAAAGTCTCTAGTTTCACCAAAGGCAGCCATTGTTAATATTTCATTTGAGTTTTCTCTATGCATTTCTTTTACATAGTTGAAATAATCCTGTGGCAAATATCTTTATGTAGAAGTTTTTCTGTAATCCCCTTAAGATAGGTTCTTAATTATTGAGTGAAAGGAAGTGAACATTTTTAAACCTCTTGATACATATTACCAAGTGCTTTTCTGGAAGGGTTTTGTCCATCCCAGCAGTATGAAGTCTCCGTATAATTAGGTTCTTTTTGCTAATTTGATAAGCAAAAAATAGTATTCATTGCTTTTAACTTTAAAAAATTCTAGCAAGTAGAATTTTTTATATGCTTGTGCACAGGATTTGACTTTCCCTGATCTTTGGGGAGGCTTCCTGACAGTGCGTCTGGTGACTGACTGTACTATAAGAAGTCTTTGAAGGTCATGTTCTAGTTGTAGGTCTTACTCATAGTGTCAGCTGATGGGGTGTGGCGTTTCAGGCCCATGCATCTTGGAAAGGGTCAGAAAGAGAGGCAGCTACGGAAGTAGGACTTGAAGAGTGAAGTGGGTTGAGTTTGGAAGATTCGGCCCATAGAGAGGTCCAAGAGGAATTGAGCAATGATGACAAATGTATTTGCCGAATCGGAGCCGGACAGGACTTTTGAAGTCACCTGGTCTCCCTGGTTTCCAATCCAGGCTCCCCAGAACTCTGTTTTGCACAGCAGCTTCATGAGCCTCTTGAGGAGGAGTAGGAATGGAGGCCCACTTCTGTGTCAAAAAGAGTACCCCGCTGTTCTGTGTTTTGCATATTGATGGGCAGCAGATATCACATTTGGAAAAGCATTCTGCTCCTTATAAAAAGTTAGGAAACCAATGCAGTCGCCTGAGAATTAAAGTCCAGAGAAAGGGAGATGCCTGTCTCAAGGTCACCTAGCACGTGGGAGTCTGAGTGGAGGCGTCCCTCGCAGGATGCAGCATGCCCTCCTTACTGCAGCACTCCCGGAACCGAGGGAGGAGTCCACCAGGGAGGCTCCGGCTCCACCCAGGACAGAGCAGAGGGGAGGCAGACAGGACACGCAGCCTTAGCAAGGATGAGAGGTTGAACTGCCCCATAGCCCAAGTGTTAAATATTTTGGTAGGCTTTGGAAGGATGAGATGGATTTCTCACACGCTGGCAGTTGTAAATGGTTTGCCGGCAAACCTCATGCTGAGTACCAATTAAATTCTTCCCGGAGGCCTTCAGCTGTAGTGGGATTCATTCGTCTGGGCTTGCCCACCTGGAAGCTCGCAATTAGGTGGGATGATTTTCACTCAGCTGCTTCTGCCAGCTCAGATCTTGTTCTAAAGCTTATCTAAATCTTCTGAGGATAGGAGGATTCTTAGATACATGTAATTTTTTTCCTCTCAGTGAAAATGCCTCAGATAAAAATGACAGCATTTCTTCTGTGCCTCAGAAGTGCAGTGCTTGTGCGGGGATTTGCAGCTAAATCTGATGAGTGGATACACGGGAAAGCTGGTCAAAGTTGTTGATTTAAAAAAAAAAAAAACTTGGCCTGATCATAAAAAGTAGTATGACCATTGTAGAACTTTCGAAAGTACAGAGTTACCCATAATTCCATCACCCCAATTAACATTTTAGTGTTGTTCCTTCCAGCTTTATAAAACTGGCTTATATAAGATAGAGAGAACATGGGCTTTACGTTTTGACAGACTGGCTGCCTGACCTTGGGTAAATGCTTAATATTTTTTGAGCTTAGTTCCCTCATCTGTAAAAATAGGAATAGTCCCTGTGTTTCAGAGTGGTCATGAAGGGTTGAGAGAGGTGGCTGGCAAAAGCACTAAGCAGAGTGCATGCCACAAAGTAAATGCTGCTCGGTAAGTGGCACACACAGCCACCGGAGAGCAGAATGAGTGTGCAATTCTGTGTCTGTATTTTTAATTTCTCACGAGCATTATCGTAGGCCCTTAATCCTTTTGTAAACATTTTTATTCTATCATTAGGATGTACATAGTTTATTGAAGCATCTCCTTGTTGTAAGATGTTTAGGTTGCTTCCAGATTGAGACTTTTTTCCCTAGCCAATAGTAATGATAAAAATTTATTGTGATAAAATAAATGTAATAAAACATTTCCCATTTTAACCTTTTCTAAAATTTTATTGTGATAAAAATATATAACAAAATGTTTACCATTTTAGCCATTTTTAAGTGTACACTTTAGCTACATCAGTTACGTCATTTACCATGTTGTGCGGTCATCATCACTGTCTGTTTCCGGAAGTTTTTCATCACCCCGAACAGAAACTCCGTTCCTCTTCAGCAGTAGCTCCCCATTACCTTCCCCCTCAGCCGCCAGTAACCACTAATAAACTTTGGTCTCTATACATTTGCCTAATCTAGGTATTTAGGGATCATACAGTATTTGTCCTTTTGGGCCTGACTTATTTCACTCAGCATAATGTTCTCAAGGTTCATCCATGTCATAGCATGGATCAGAACTTCATTTCTTTTTATGACTGAATAATCATCCATTGTATCTGTATACCCCATTTTGTTTAACCATTCATCTGTTGATGGACGTTTACTTGGGTTGTTTCCACCTTTTGTCTGTTGTGAATAGTGCTGCAGTGAACATTGGTGCACTAGTATCTGTTTGAGTCCCTGCTGTGCAGTTTTGGATATATTCCAAGGAGTGGAATTGCTGGGTCATATGGTAGTTCTTTGTTTAACTTTTTGAGAACCACCACACTTTTCCACAGCAGCTGCACCATTTTACATTCCCACCAGCAGGGCACATGTGTTCCAATTTCTCCACATTCTTGCCAACATTTAATTATTTTGTCTTCTGATAATAGCCACCCTAGTGGGTGTGAAGTGGTATCTCATTGTGGTTTTGATGTGCATTTCTCTAAAACTATTGACAAGGAACCCTGGTGGCACAATGGTTAAGCCCTCTCTGCTAACCAAGCAGTTCGAACCCACGAGTCACTCTGTGAGAGAAAAAGACTTGGCAATCTGCTCTGTAAAGATTACAGCTTAAGAAACACCATGGGGCAGTTCTACTCTGTCCTGTAGGGTCGCT
>NW_004444087.1:5710390-5711352 GCF_000243295.1 Trichechus manatus latirostris
AATGTTGAAGGAGTATTGGTGCCAGAGCTCATGCCTATTCTCTCTCTGTGTGCTACTCCAGGAGTCCCTGAGTGGTGCAAATGATTAAGCATTCAACTACTAGCCGAAAGGTTGGCGGTTTGAACACACCCAGAGGCACTTTGAAGCACAGTCCTGGCGATCTGATCTCACTGCCTAGAAAGCCCTGTGGAGCAGTTCTACTCTGCACACATGGGATCACCATGAGTTGGAACAGACTCAAAGGCAACTAACAATTTTTCCAGCTCTACCTTCCTTCTAGAGCAGGTGGTCTTGGCTTTCTCACTGAAACCATGATGGTGTAGTGCAGGGGAAGGGGAAGCAGAAGCCTGGAGTCCCAGCCTTTTTACTAGCCATATGACCATAGCAAGTCACTCCAGCTGCCTGGGTCTGGTTCCACATCTGCAAAATGAGGGTAAAATCTGATGTGTATACCTAAGGGAGTTGTGAGATTCAAAAGAAATCATGGGTGGGAACCCTGTTAACACCAGGGTTCTACATGAACATGCTGTAACAACTGTAGGTACTTAGAGCTTAGGGTGCAGATTCTTCTCTCCCTTCCTCCATCCCCTGGTTTAAGAGGAGCCTGGAAGTGGAGCCCAAGGTAGAGTTCAGGCTGAGCCTTCCTCTCTAAGAAAATGGGCATTAGAGCCAGATTGATCTGGGTTTGCTGCCACTTAGGATATGTGTGACCTTGAATAAGTTACTGGACTTCTTGAGCCTTGCCAGTCTGTTAGCTTTAATGAGAATAGTATGTTTGGTTTTTGTCACTAATGTCGGTCCCTGTTCTTCTCACACTCTGAGCTGGTGTTCTGAAGTTGGGGCGGCGGGGCATTGCCATAATAAAAACTTTTCCCATTCCTACTGCTGCACGCTCATAGCAGAATCATCTTCCACATTCATTCAGCCATGTTATGAACTCATATGTATAGAACACTTACTAC
>NW_004444087.1:5712924-5713762 GCF_000243295.1 Trichechus manatus latirostris
TCGGCCATGTGGAAGTCACCAGTCGTCCCCATCAGTGTCCAGGCCTTTCTGGCTTACTTTAAATTGTGTGGAAAAAAGATTGGAGGACCAACCAGAAAATTTCAGGAGACGGAGGAGGGATTTGGTTTAATTAAGTTCCCTGGTTGAAGCCATGATTTTCCTCTCTCCACAGGAAGTCTCTTGTTCATTGTTATCCACTAGCAAGACAGTCACTTCCAGCCTCCCACTAATTCTGTGAGCCCTTCTGTAGCAACCCCACTCAACCTTACATTGTTGTTGTTGCTGTTAGGTGCTATCTAGTTGGTTCTGACTCATGGTGACCCTGTGTACAACAGAACAAAACACTGCACAGTCCTGCACCATCCTCACAATCATTGCTGTGTTTGAGCCCATTATTGCAGCTATGGTGTCAGTCCGTCTTGTTGAGGGTCTTCCTCTTTTTCACTGACCCTGTACTTTTACCAAGCATGATGTCCTTCTCCAGGGACTCGTCCCTCCTGATAACATGTCCAAAGTACGGGAGATAAAGTCTTGCCATCCTCACTTCTAAGGAGCATTCTGACTACTTCTTCCAAGACAGATTTGTTCATTTTTCTGGCAATCGATGGTATATTCAATATTCTTTTGACAACACCATAATCGCTTATGAGGTGATTGAATATACCATGGCCTGGGTCAGGTGCACCTTAGTCCTTACAAGTGACATCTTTACTTTTTAACACTTTTTTTTTTTAATTGTTGAAATTAAATGAAGTTTACATTTCAAGTTAGTCTCCCATACAGAATTTTTTTACATACATGGTTATGAGACCCTAATTGCTCACCCCATTCTGCGACA
>NW_004444087.1:5714675-5756514 GCF_000243295.1 Trichechus manatus latirostris
AGGTTGTGTCATCTGCATATTGCAGGTTGTTAAATTAAGTGTTCCTCCAATCCTGATTGGTATAATATAGTGATAGTATATGTTACAAACAAAAACTTTCTTTGAAAAGCCCTTACATGGGTATTAGGGATCATGATAGCCTCCTTATTCCACAGAACGTTTGGGCTGACTCATGAAAATACGTACAGTATAAATGCATATACTAAGTAGTTGGGTCAAAGGGAAATTATTGGAAAAATATAGAACTGGGCTAATGAGTAGCACCTAAACTCTACTACATCTTCCTAAACATTGGAGAGGAAGATGTGCTGTGCATGTGCAGTTGGAGCCAGATGGGACAGAATTGAAATGGTTTCCCTCAGTTGGTGTCAGAGTAAGAAGTAGAAGAGATTGCATTGATTTGCCGTTGATTGATCTAAACACTGGGTCTGGTAGAGCTATTGATGTGTCCTTGTGTCTGTCCTGTTTACAGGTCTGCGGGAGACACTGGGCAATGAACCTGAGACTCCAGCCCAGACTGGTCTGAAGCTGTGTGCAAAAGCAGAGGGAGTCCTAGAAAAACATGGCCATGGCCCCAGGCCCTTCCCTGGCTCAGGTGTACACCAGCCCCGTGGCAGTGGCCGTGTGGGAATGGCAGGACGAGCTGGGTACTTGGCACCCCTACAGTGCCACTGTCTGTAGCTACATTGAGCAGCAGTTTGTCCAGCAGAAGGGCCAGCGCTTCGGGCTGGGGAGCTTGGCCCACAGCATCCCCTTAGGCCAGGCTGACCCCTCTCTGGCCCCTTACATCATCGACCTCCCCAGCTGGACCCAGTTTCGCCAAGACACTGGTAAGACCCTTTCTTTAGTATATATCTGAGTGTCTGCTTTGGGTGGGGCGCTCTGCTAGGTGTTGAGGGTACAGGGTTCAAGAAGTAAATCACAGCTTTGTCCCAGTCCTGAAACACACAGCGTTGGGAGGCGGGTACTGTGGATGCTACCACACAGTGTAGGGTGTACCTCTTAGTAGTAGCGGGTGCTGTAGGAGCATGCTGAGGAAGCCACCCCAGCCCCTGCCCTCTTGTCTCCCATTTTGCTGGCCTCATACACAAGAACTTGAGGGTCTGGTGGCTGGACAGTCTGTCGTGGAGGCGGTGCTCCGCAGTAGTCATGAGGGCCTGATGATGAATTCAGGCTCCACTGCTCAGTAGCTGTGTGACTTAGGCAGAGGACTTTACTTCTCTGTGCAGTCATGTTTGCTTTTGCTTTTGTTTTTTTTAATCCATAATGTGTTTTGATGAGTATTACTGAGAATGGGGCCGCCGATTTCCTCCCAAAGCTGTGCTGTGTCCTGCTAATCCAGTGGTGTTTTTCCTCTGGGGGCGATTTTACATCCCTACTCCCCACCAGGGGACATTTGGCAATGTTTGGAGCCTTTTTTATTGTCATGACTTGGTGGGAGGGGTGCTATTGGCATCTAGTGGGTAGTGGCCAGGAATGCTGCTAAACATCCTACAATACGCAGGACAGCTCCTCACAACAAAGAATGATCTGGCCCAAAATGTCAATAGTTCCAAGGTTGAGAAACCTGCTTTATTCCCCGTCAGCAGCATCCTAGAGTCTCTAAAAACTACGGCTCCTAATCAGTCGATGCAGATAAAAGTCCTTGCCTTCATAGTGTTGGTTGCCAACCTGGAAGGCCAGCAGATACAGAATACGTAAATTGTGCACTGTGTTGGGTAACAATAGGTGCTAAAGGAGGAAAATGCAGTCGAGTGAGGGAGGTGGGTATAAAGTGTTGGGATAGGTTGAGTGGCTGGGGCACTGAGAAGGGACTGAAGACAGGCCTAAAGGAGGGCAGGCAGGGGCAGGTCCTGCAGAGCTTTTCAGTCCCGAGAAGCGACTTTTATTCTGAAAAGAGGAGCCATTGGCAGCTTTTGGGCAGAGGAGTGACCTAATCTGACTTGGGGTTTCAGAGTGTCCCTCTGGCTACTATGGATGAAAGGGCTGAAGTTGAGAGACCAAGCTAGAAGGTAATTGCAAAAATCCATCTTCGGGCAAGAGCTATTAGAAGCGTAGCTCAGATGGTTTTCTTTTTCATCTTTAGGTTTGCTTTATTAAGTCTATGATAAACCGACCGTAGGTGTTTCCCAACAGTTGTGACTTGAGAAGTCAAAGGGATGATATGAGTTACACAGAGTTTTAGAGACATAGGTAAAGTTTATGGCATAGTATGTGAAAATAGCAGGAAATGTTTTCAGTATGCTGGTTTTAACTACTTAAATATATATCCCTAGAAGACTAGATGGGAAGAAATATAATATAAACTGTGTGCTTTCTCCTGGTGGTTGGATGATGGGTGATTTAATTTTCCTTATACTTTTTTCAGTTTTTTAAAAATGAGGATATATAAGTTTCAGCATTAGATCTTTAAAAGCCTCATTGAATCTAAGCCATAGCTGTCCATTGACCTAAGCTTCCAACATACCCCTCTCCTGCCCAAGAGTGCTGATATCCCTGTGCCACTTGACTCCTTTGGGCCATGGTTCTTGACCTTTAGAGAGTGCTCTATCCATCACCCCAAAATTTGGAAAGAGTAATGCCAGCTATTGGATCAAGTAACAGCACAACAGTATATATGCAGTGATCAAAGTTGTTTATTTTGGTTATGCAAGAAAGAATGTTGAAATGCCCTTTGTTGGGGAACTGGCAGATTAATGGTTTACCTGCAACTTTCCTTTTAAACAGGCACTATGCGGGCTGTGCGGAGGCATTTGTTTCCCCAGCATTCAGCCGCAGGCCGAGGCATTGTCTGGGAGTGGCTGAGTGACGATGGCTCCTGGACAGCCTATGAAGCCAGCGTCTGTGACTATCTGGAGCAGCAGGTGGCCAGCGGCAACCAGCTTGTGGACTTGGGTCCCCTGGGGTACAACTACACTGTCAACTATGCCACCCACACGCAGACCAACAAGACTTCGAGCTTCTGCCGTAGCGTGCGGCGCCAAGCAGGGCCCCTGTACCCGGTGACCACCGTCATTGCTCCACTGGGCCACACAGGAGTCACCTGCTCTTGCCACCAGTGCCTCAGTGGCAGCGGAACTGGCCCCGTGTTAGGCCGCTACCGCCACTCCATGACCAACCTCCCCTCGTACCCTGTCCCTCAGACCCCCCACAGGACGACCATTGTCTTTGGGGCTCATCAGGCCTTTGCCCCGTACAACAAGCCCTCACTCTCTGGGGCTAGGTCTGCACCCAGGCTAAACACTACGAGCCCCTGGAGTGGGGCACCTCCCACTCTGGGGAACCAACCTGTCTACCGCTCCAGTCTCTCCCACCTGCAGCACCTGCCCCCAGGATCTTCCACTTCTAGTGGAGCCAGGTATCTTGTGCTATTGCTGGTCATTAGGTCCACAGCATGTGCCTTGTCAGCAGGCTTGTGTTTCTGCTTTTACTTGGCTGAGAAAATCCATCTGAATACCTGTGGACTTGGCTCCTGCTCCCTTTGCTCCCTCGGTTGTCCCTGTTAAGTAGTCTCATTTGCATGTGCCACGTGGGTGCTGATGTGCCACAGCTGTCCATGGTCTTGCATCGTACAGAGCCTGCCTACCCTCTGGTTACTCGAGTTCTGTTAGTTGACGCACTGGAGTTGAAATCAGTAATCCTTTCATTCACTTACGAGAATAGGGCTCTCTGTGTAAAGCCAAATTTAAACATCTTTCTTGTGGTGGTGTGCCACATAGCTGTGCTTGTGTAGTTGACACCATTTCAGCACTGTGCACTCATTAACTCCTCTTGTGTGCCAGGCACTATAGATGCAGAGCTGGAAGGTACAGTTCTTGCCCTTAAGCCCACGGCCTGGTACAAGGAGGGCTGCCATCCCAGTGTGTTGAGATGACCAAGTGTTGAGGTGGGGAAGGCATGGCAGCAGATAACAGACAGTCCAGCCCTGAGTGGCTCAGTGTTCGGGAGCTCTCTGAACTTGGAGAAAGATGATGAAATAACAGGCCCAGTCTAGACCAGGTGCATTTTTTTGGTTGTTGTAGTTTAAGTGAAAGTTTACATTTCAAGTGAGTCTTTTATACAAAAATTTATACATACATAGTTATGTGACCCTAATTTCTCTCCCCATACTGTGACAGCACACTCCTCCTTTCCACTCCTGATCTCCCGTGTCCATTCAACCAGCTCCTAATCCCCTCTGCCTTCTCATCTCACCTCCGGACAGAAGCTGCCCATTGAGTCTCATGTATCTACTTGAGCTAAGAAGCACAGTCTTCATGAGTATCATTGTATGTCCCACAGTCCAGTCCAATCTTTGTCTGAAGAGTTGGCCTCGGAAATTGTTTTAGTTCTGGGCTGATAGAGAATCTGGGGGCCATGCTTTCCAGGGTTCCTCCAGTCTCAGTCAGACCATTAAGTCTGGTCTTCTTACTAGAATTTGAGTTCTGCACCCCACCTTTCTCCTGCTCCATCAGGGACTCTCTGTTGTATTCCCTGTCAGGGCGTAGACCAGGTGCATTTGAAAGTGAGAAAACCCACTGGGTTTGGCCAATGGGTGGATGCTTCTAGGTTGGTCTGTGACTGGACCGGCTGAAGCTAGAGGCTTCGTTGTTAATCATTATTGGGAGTGTGGGCGTGGAGAACATTGTGATAATTCAAATGTTAGCATGGGGGCTGCTTTCTGAGAGAGTGACCCAGTGGGTAGTGGCTGATCGTGTGGGCCTTGGGCTGCTGTTTTCCCAGATAGGCAAACTTCGTGTTCATCTGGGCTGATGTTGGCCAGTCAGCATGTCACCTGACTCCATCCTTGCCCACTTTATCATGTTGAGGGCTCAAGCTGCACAAAGTGGCTGAGACCACTGTGGCAGCTTCTTGGGTCTCCAGTATTTTTGCAAGCTGGGTTTCAGAGAACCCTGCCAGTTTGTACAAGATATAGTGACAGGAGCTACCATTCGTTGAGAACACATTATGTGCACGCCCTGTTGAGCAGGCAGCATGAATGATTTCAACACTCCTCGTAACAGCCTTAAGGTAGATAGTATCTTCAACTTACAGATGAGCAATTGAAGCTCATGAGGTTGGCAGCTCAGCTAGCAAGTGCTGGAACTGGATCTAAAACCCAGGTCCCAAGAGTGGACTCTATGGCACACATGGGGAGTTCTTGAAGCTCTTCTAAAGGTAGAGGGATTAGGAAGGCTGAAGGTATCTTGAGGGATGCGTGAGAAGTCCTATAGACCCAGAGGAGAGTAAGGAGCTTGGATGGGTCAAGATTTTCCTGGGAAGCTTTTCCTGCGAGTTGGGCTTATGGATCTGAGATCTTTCTGGAATTGTGAGTACAGGGAGATTTCATTTGGGCCTTGCCTGTGAACTTCCATGTAAGCATAAGCAAGCAGGGCTCTGTGGTATCCCAGCCACACCCTAGGCTCAGTGAGGTTCTCCCTGCACCTCTTACCCTCAATATGTGGGTCAGTCTCTTTTAGAGAAAAGTGTGATAGAGCTGTCAGTCCAGCTGGGGCTTCTTAGGTTCTTAGAAATGACTGAGGCAAATTTCTAAATAGTTCTAGAGAGTTCTAGACCCTGGGATTGATTGAGCCAGATGACTTAGTGGGCTTTATTTCTTTCTCTTGGTAAGGGGCTCTCTGATTGGTTTCCTATGAACACATCCCCAGTTCTATTTTTCTCTGGGGTCTCCCCTCTCCCAGCCTGAGGGCCAGCAGAGACTGCTGATGTGACCCTCCTGGTGCAGGTCAGGCAAGTTCCAGGAAGGAGGGTGATTAGGCCAGACTGTCTTACCTTCACCTTCTGTGCTGGGACATTCGTGTTGCAGCTTGCCCAGCATTGTAAGCCAGGAGGGAACCAGGCCAGCAGGCTCAGTTAGTTGAAACTGCCTCAAAGGGCATGCCTCCTGGGGTAGGTGTACATCTTTATTTCCTCTGGCTCTTCAGAGCTGGGAGGGGTATATAATTCACTTGCACAGGCCTATCCATGGTTTGAAAAATGGGTTACCCACACCTAATTTATAGCGTGGGCCTCCTCAGTTAACCCTTCTCTGATGGGTGTTGTAGAGGCAGAATGGGCCTGCTGAGGATTGAAGAAACTTGGCAACCTGTTCTCCCTAAGGGCTACGGTAAAGTTCTCAACTCCAGGTGAATGTCATCAGGATGAGGTGAAAGTTAACCATGTATATGGTGGCTGGGCAGGGTGGGCAGGTCTAAAGACAGCTGTGGCTGGGGAATCTTGTCCTTACTGGTAGCTATTGGAAATGCCATTTTTGCTGGTGAAATTTGTGGAACCTATGTGGTTTTAAATCACCTCTTGCTCAATCTGGGTAATACACTGGCTGATAGATTTCCTTGTGCCCCCTGGGAGGTACGTCACGGGTGACTGAGCTGCTGGGTTTGAGTAAATTTCCTGGTATCTGAAGTTTATCCCTTTAAGCACTAAAACTTGTGTTTAATCATGTTGGATGGAAAACTTCCCAGAATGTGTCATGCACGTTCTTGCCTTCTTTAATAGAGGGTGTGACTTCTTGTTTAGTATTTTGATGACTTGGGCAGTAATTATGACCAGCAGTCACACACAGCTCAGTGATGTGGTTAAGCCTATGGGTGCTTTGCCCCTGCATTAAATGGCCTTAGAAGATGGCTCTCCTGGTTTGCTTTCATCTGCTGCTGTTCTTCCTGCTTCTGATAGCTCCGCACACCCTGCTGCTGTTGGCCAGCCTATTTTGGCTGCTGGCAGTCTTGTGTGAGTAGAGTCCTGGGTTGCAGGCGGGGCCTTGCTCCTGACTCACTGTAGACCCTTGGGTCAGCTCTGTTCTCTTTCCATGTTTCATTTTTCCCCTTTTAAGATTAGGGAGTTGGACTGGTCAGTTTCTGAAGTTTCCTTTTGCTCTAATATTGCTATGGTTTTCAGGATTTATGAGGGCCCTGCAGGAAGGCGCCTGGTGGCCCTGAGAGCTTTGCTTTAGCTCCCTCTGTTCCTTTGGGTCCTGGACAACAATGGACATTTGTGTTGGGCTTCAGATTGAGCCTCACAGCCACCCTGGGAGCCTTTTGGTATTATCCTCACCTTATAGCTGAAGAAACTGAAGCTCAAAAAGAGGACTCAATACGCCCAGGCCCCACAGCTTTAAGTGGAAGCTGGCACCAGGAGCTGGGTCCCCAGACTCCACATCTTGTGCTCATTGTCCTGCATCATGTGGTCAGAAATTCCTATGTTGGTGCTGGCTTACCGGCCAGAATTGAAGATCTTGGGGAGCTAGAGAGACACTTTGGTTTCCTTACTCTCCAGCTTCCTAGTGTTGCTCCTTACTTTAAAAAAAAAAAAAAAAAAAAACCAAACCCATCACTGTCAAGTTGACTCCAACTCATAGCGACCCTATAGGACAGAGTAGAACTGCCCCATAGGGTCTCTAAGGAGTGGCTGGTGGATTCGAACTGCCAACCTTTTGGTTAGTAGCCAAGCTCTTAACCACTGTGCCCCCAGGGCTCTGTCCCTTGTTTGGGACTGTAAAGTTAGAAGGCTAGAAGTCCTCATTTCTCATGTTAGACCTCCATTTGGAAACTCCTTGAGATGGTCCCAGAGAGGAAAGCCAGGTGGAGCTGTTAGGTAGGCCCAGGAACAATAACAACAACACAGACAAACCTGGTATGTGGAGTTGATCCTGACTCATGGTGACCATAGGGTTTTCAGATGGTCCGTAGAGTTTTCAATGGCTGATTTTTCCCAACAGTAGATTGCCAAGGCCTTTCTTCTGCGGTGCCTCTGGGTGGACTCAAATCTCCAACCTCTGGCTTAGTAGCTGATCACTTAACTGTTTGTGCCACCCAGGGACTCCAGACCCAGGAACAAGGGAAGGTTTTATTTTGTTTTGTTTTCTTGTTGTTTGCGAAGAGGGAGGGTTCCTGAGGCCGTGATTAGAGAGAAGAATTCCCAGAGAAGGGCACTTAATGGGGCAAATGATGCCCCACATTGGGGAACATTCTGTCATCAGTCTGAGCCCTTTGAGGATGGAGGGGGTGAAGGTCAGGGTCAGGGACCTCTGAGGTTCCATCCAGCTCTGAGAGTCCCCATCTTGAAACTACTGGATCCTTTTGACTGTTCAGTTCCTGCTGCTCAGAGCAGGAAGATTTATGGGAGAGGAACTAGGATAAGCAGTATGGGGAAGTGGCACAATTCTGAGGAGCTTACACAGAACTTAGTCATAGTTCCTGGTCTCTGGTTTCAGGGTGAGATATCCGTTGGAAGCTTCACTGAATGTCTGCTATCTGCTTGAGTTCTTGGTGGTGGAGTTAGGCCATTCCTCTAAAATACGCACTTCTTCCTGGTAGAGGAAGACCCTACTTCCTGATTTTTTTTGTGGAGTGAGGCAGTCAGGGACCCATCCCTGTGGGAAACAGTGCCTAGCCCACTAACTTTGTGGGGTTGTAGAGCCGAGCTTAGATTTTTTGGCTTCCAGTTGCAAGAGCGTCCTAGGACTCACGCTTAGTGCTCCCTGTAGAGTTGGTTTCGGAGACCTGAGCTGGAGAGGAATGGGGACTGGGCCCAGAGAGAGGAGGTGAAGGATGCTGGGAGGCTGTGTCTCTTCAAATTCCTTCACTTATAGGACCTGAGAGTTGCAAAGGTCATCAGAGATTAACCACCTTCCTTTAAAAAAAAAACAGAGATGGAGAAATGGGCTCAGGAAGGGAGAAACTTGCCTGAAGTTAAACAGAGTTTTTAGAGGAACCAAGACCTTAGCCCAGACATTCCCCCTCCCTCCCACTGCATTATCAGTGTACTCTAGATCCAGTTCCAGCATTCTTTCTGGGCTGGGAGTAGATGAGGAGGCCAGAAGCTGCTATTTGAGTAGCACGGCCACTCAGGTTATCCTGTTTGGGGAGAACAGTTAAGGAATTGAAACAAAACAATCTCATTTTGTTGCTCAGACAGGTATTGGAGCTCCTGCTCTGCTCCAGATTCTGTGCTAGACTCTGGCAGCTTCAGCCCCAGCTGGGTATGAGGTTTCCTGGTTTGGATCAGAACCACCCAGCTCCTTGGAAATCTCCACCAGCGGGATCGGTGACCTGTGGCTGGCAGCAGGGAAGGATCTGGGGAAACTTCCAGGAGCCATTTGCTGTAACCAGGCAGTGACTGGTTTGCTGACAGCTCTAAGGGGTAGCCCAGCAGCCTGGAGCCAGCTGTCATTTCTGGAGCACCTTCTCTGTCCCTGGCTCTGGGCTGGGCCCTGGGAAGAAAGGTGAACATGCCTAGGCCCCGTCCTTGGGGAGCTCCAGTGCAGGAGCTATGTGAAAGAGTTCGATAATCCGTATTACATCATGTCTGATATGGGCAGGGTTGGATGGGAGGGCCCAGGACTGGAAGAGGGAGGAGTTGGCAGAGGTCTTGGGCATCTACACCAACTGTTCTCCAATGCAGGGCTCCCTCTTAAACCATAATGGCATGGATTTGTTATCGTTTTTAAAAATATGATGACTTAGAATCAAACGAGAGTCTTGAAAGTAGACAGGGCAGCCCTACGAGCTTTACCGCAGGGATAGGAAAGAACACTGCTGTGGGTGGGACTCTCATCTTTTTACAGAGTTTCAAGAATAAAGCTGTCCAAAAATGTCTTCCTGAGCAATTCAAAGTCTCTGAAGACAACCCTAAAAGAAGAGCTCAAAATGTTTTGAGCTTGCTAGTATCATCAAAATGAGGGCTTTAATAACAAAAAATTAAGACCAGTTGCTGTTGAGTTGATTGAGACTCATGGCAACCCCATTAAAAAACAAAACCAAACCTTTTTTTTTGGTTACTTTTTTTTTTTAATTGATGTAATTAAATGAAGCTTACATTTCAAGTTAGTTTTCCATACAGAATTTTTTTTTTTTTAAACATACATTGTTATGAGACCCCAACCACTCACCCCATTCTGCGACAGCACACTCCTCCCCTCCGCCCTGATTCCCCACGAACATTCAACCAGCTCCTAACTCTCTCTGCCTTCCCCTCTAACCTCTGGACAGAAGCCCCCCCTTTGGTCGCTTATATCTACTTGTCTAAGAGGCACATTCTTCGCAAGTATCACTTTATGTCCCACAGTCCAGTCCAATCCCAGTCTGAAGAGTTGGCCTCGGAAATTGTTTTAGTTCTGGGGTGATGGAGAGACCAGGGGCCGTGCTTTCCGGGGCGCCTCCAGTCTTAGACCATTAAGTCTGGTCTTCTTACTAGTATTTGAGTTCTGCATCCTGTCGTTCTACTGCTCCATCAGGTACCTTCTGTTGTGTTCCCTGTCAGGATGTTCATTGGTGGTAGCTGGGCACCATCTAGTTCTTCTGGTCTCAGGCTGATGAAGTCTCTGGTTTATGTGGCCCATTCTGACTCTTGGGCCAGTACTTTCCTTGTGTCTTTGGTGTTCTTGTTCTTCGTTCTCCTTTACTCCAAGTGGTTGGGACCAATTGATGCATCTTAGATGGCCGCTCGCAAGCTTTTAAGACCCCGAGACGCCACTCACCAAAGTAAGATGCAGAACATTTTCTTAATAAGGTAAAACAAAACCTTTATTTTGAAATAATTTTAGACTTAAAGAAAGGTTAAACAAAAATAATACAGAGTTTCTGTATACCCCTCACCCAGCTTCTAATGTTACCATCTTTCATAACCACAGGTACTAAATCACTGGAGTCAGAAAGTTGCATTGGTTCAACACTGTTAACTAAACCAGAGACCTTTTTTTTTTTTTTTACCTTCACCAGTTTTTCCAGTAATCTTTTTCTGTCCCAGGATCCTGTTTAGGATCTTATCTAGCATCTCATGTTGCATCCAGTTTCATGTCTCCTTAGTCCTTCAGTCTGTGACAGTTCATCAGTCTTTCTTCATTTTTCATAATCTTGACACTTTTGAAAACTTACTTCGCCATGTGTCTCTGTGTGAGCTTGTCTGATGTTTTCTCATGATTGGACTGAGGTTATGCATTTTTGACAGGAATACCACAAAAATCATGTTGTGTCCTTCTCAGTGCATCCTATCATGGGGTTCGTGATGTTGATTTGTCATATTGGTGTTGATCTTGATCACTTGTTAAAGTGATTTCTGCTGGATTTCTCCATTGTAAAGTTAACTATTGGGAGTCCTTGAGTTGTGTAAACAGTTAACGAGCTCAGCTGCTAACCAGTTCATCCAGAGGCACCTTGGAAGAAAGGCCTGGTGATATACTTCCGAAAACTCAGCCATTGAAAACTATGGAGCACAGTTCTACTCTGACACACATGGGGTCGCCATGAGTCTGAACTGACTCGACAGCAACTGGGTTTAATTTTTTTAAGGTGCTATTAAAGCCCTCATTTCGATGAAGCTAGCAAGCTCAAACCATTTTGAGCTCTTTTTTTAGGATTGTCTTCAGAGACTCTTTGAACTGCTCAGGAAAACATTTTTATTCTTGAAATTCTGTAAAAAGATGGGATTCCCACCCGCAGCAGTGTTCTTTCCTATCCCTGTGGTAAAACTAGTAGGGCTGCCCTGTCTCCTTGCCTGCTGTTCCTTTCCCCCTCCCTAAAGCCCGGCTTCCAGTTTTACTTAGCCACACTTAAGAAGCCTCAACCTTGACTTTAGCCTAGTATGTGATGCTCTGTCAAGTATCACGTGGGTGTCTTCCTTGTAAATGATAACAGCTGTGGGCTTCATTTCTTAAGTGCTCAGATTCTCTGGGTTAGTTTGTGTCTGAGAGTGGTAAAATGTGGATTTCTTTGTTCCTCATTCCACATACCCTTCACTCCTCATTCACAAAGTGGCAGCCATGAAAGTAAAACCTTGAAGGAGCCTGGGCAGCACCAGTTAATTCATAACCAGTCAATTCTTGTTTTTGCTAAGTCAGGTCCACATGTTAAGCTTTGTTCTCTTTTCCTCCAGTGCCACCCTTCCCAGCGGTCCCGCCAGCAGCCCTGGGAGCGTCCCCGCCAGTGTGCCTGTGCACGTCCCCGCCAGTGTGCCTGTGCAGATGCCAAAGCCCAGCAGGGTCCAGCAGGCCCTTGCAGGTAGGTTCCCCACTCTCAGGTTTAGGAACAAACTGCCCAGCAGGACTTGGTTTGGGACAGGGGAGAGTGTATGTGGGGTGAGGGGCAGAGGAAGAAATGGTGGGGTGGGGGCTTTGTTACCCTCAGTTCCCATGGAAACCTGAAGACTCCTTGGGGAGTAAGGCCTCTTTCTCGTGATGGTGCAGCCCCAGTGAGTGGGCTGGGCACCCCCTGCATGGGCTCTCTGTGGCCAGGTTCTATGGCGGTCGGTGCCTGGGTGTGGATCTTTCTCTACCTTTTTAATTTTTTTGTCACACTGAGTTATTGTTAAAGAGTCACTTTTCTGTCCTGAAATGCTTTAGGCATTTACTTAAAGGGGCCCTCTGGGGAATTCATAGAATCGTAGTGGCTGTGGTTACATCTTGAATAAGTTCCTTTTGTGTCCAGTTAGATCTTTTGTTAACCATACATCTTGGAACTATTTTTAAAATTCCCTTGACAGACATGAGGGAGCCACTGAAAGTTTTTTTTTGTAACTAATGGGAAATTTAAAAATTAATGCAAAGGAAGACAGAATAGTATAGTGAACCTCCATCATTTAAAGGTTGTAAAGGGACTAAGAAAATCAGAGTTTGTGTTAGGGAGTCACTGTAGTGACATAGGATAGATTAGAGGGGACAAGACTGGAGGCAGTGTCATGGATTGAATTGTGTCCCCCGAAAATATCTGTCAACTTGGCTAGATCATGATTCCCAGTACTGTATGATTGTCTACCATTTTGTCATTTGATGTGATTTCCCTGTGTGTTGTAAATCCTATTACTATGATGTTAATGAGATGGATTAGGGGCAGTTATATTGATGAGATCTACAAGATTAGATAGCTTCTTAAGCCAATCTCTTTTGAGATATAAAAGAGAGAAGTGAGCAGAGAGACATGGGGACCTCATACCACCAAGAAAGCAGCTCTGGGAGCAGAGCATGTCCTTTTGACCCTGAGTTCTTGCACAGAGAAGCTCCTAGACCAGGGAAAGATTGATGACTAGGACCCTCCTTCAGAGCCAAGAAAGAGAGAAAGCCTTCCCCTGGAGCTGATGCCCTGAATCTGGACTTGTAGCCTCCTAGTCTGTGAGAGAATAAACTTCTGTTTGTTGAAGCCATCCCATTGTGGTATTTCTGTTACAGCAGCACTAGATGACTAAGACAGGCAGGGAGGCCAGTGTGGAGCCAGTGAAGGCCTGCACTAGGGCAGTGGGTGGGGGTGGGGGTTAGGTAAAAAATTCAGAGGTAAGATCCTTTTGACTTGGTGATTTGGATTAGTTGTGAGAGAGGAGGAGGAATAGGATGAGGACTGCTGGTATATACAGCTGTGACTGGCAATGCCATAGTAATGATGACAGTGAGGAAGGACTAGGGACTTTGCACGTATATTAATTTATTTCATCCTTATAACAATTTTGTGAGTAGGTGCCATTACTTCCCTTTTACATTTGAGGAAACTGAGGGCTCATGAATTTAAATAACTTACCCGAGGCCAGGTAACTAGCACTTGGCAGAGCTGGGGTTCTACTGCCGGCAGTCTGGCCCGAGTCTGGGCTCTTCCCCATGAGACTCTGCTGCTTCTCCAACGCTGTGACAGGAGCACTGGAAGGGAAGGTGATGAGTGCGGTTGTAGACGGTGGAGCTGCAGGTGGTGCTGTCCAGGAGGCAGTGGAGTTTAGATGTGGTGCTCAGAAGAGTGGGCTGGCCTTTGCCGGTGGAGAATGATGAACACCAGGGAGTGTGTGAGTTCCCCATGGAGACTGTAGGTAGGGAAGGGACCACGGGTGAAGCTCTGTCCAACAGCACAACTAAGGAGGTGGCCAAAGAAGAGGTGCCCATGGAGGAAACAGAAGAGTCACAGAGATGGTAAAGACTGGGGAGAGCAGGGCTGGACAAGCCACAGGGGAGACAGTGCCCAGCAGGCCCTCTTCAACCTGCTCCAGCTGCTGACCCATTAACCTCTGCTGGGGCAGAGAGAAGAGAGTGAGCAAAAATGTGACTAGAAAGTTGCTGCCCAGTTTAGGTCTTCTCGTGGTGTCAGATGTTGTAGGGGAATTGGGCAATACCGAGCGTGTATGTGTTGTTTTTGGTGGTGGTGGAGGGAGTTGGGACCAAGGTTGTCAGTAACAGGCTTGGCCCCCATATTTGTATCTGGGCTCTGAAAGAGGCAGAGGAGAACACTGTCTTCCAGGACCTCTGCCTGGCTGTACTGAGCCTTTGTGGCTAGGCCTGATGTGTATAATCTCTAAGGCTTTACTACAGTTGTTAAATAACCTTTCTAAATGGCTCTCAGAAATGGTAGGATAAGCCCCACCCTATCTCACTACCTAGGAATATTGAGTAGCACTTACTTCCTTTTCTCTGCCTTTGTATTTATTATTTTAAATAATACTTTACTGTGTTTTTGGTGAAGATTTACATAGAAGTTTAAGTTCCCATTCAGCAGTTTCTACACAAGTTGTTCAGTGATGGTTACATTCTTCATAATGAGTGAATATTCTCATTTTTTTTCATTCTGGTTGTTCCATTTCCATTAACCTAGTTTCCCTGTCCCACCCCACCCCCCCTTACATTCTCATCTTTGTTTTAAAGACATTGTTGACCGTTTGGTCTCATATAGGTAAATTTTTAAAGGAGCACAGCACTTACGGGGAATATTCATTATTTTGTGAGCCAGTCTGTTATTTAGCTACAAGGTGACCTCAGTGGTTAGTTTTGGTTCAGGGTTTGAAGAGTATCTCAGAGCAGTAGTCTCCAGGAATCCTCCAGTCTCAACTAGTCGAGTAGGTCTGGTTTTTTTTTAGGAATTTGAGGTTCTATTGTACATTTTTCTCCCATTCTATCAGGGTTCATCTGTTGTGGCCCTGATTAAAACAGTCGATAGTGGTAGTCAGGCACCATCTAGTTCTTCTGGTCTCAAGGTAGATGAGGCCATGGTTCATGTACACTGTTAGTCCTGTAGACTAGTTTCTTCTTTGAGTCTTTGGTTTCCTTCTTTCTCTTTTGCTCCGGACAGTGGAGACTGATAGTTGTATCTTTGATGGCCACTTCCAAGCTTTTAAGACCCCAGATACTGCTTGCCAAATTAGAATGTAGAACATAACTTTATGAACTATATTATGCCAGTTGACTGAAATGTCCCATGAGACTATAGTCCTAATCCTTCAAACCCAGAAATCCGATCCCGCGAGGTATTTGGTTACGTCTAGCAACTATCTGTAACTGTGTCCCCTGTGTTCTTTATTATGTATATGAATATATGTGTGTACACATAGACGTCCATGGATATGCATACATCTATATATACACACACATGCGTATCTGTACACGTATATGCCTACGTACATACATACATTTATACCCATACATAATATTTTTTGGTTGTTTCAAAATTATATTTGCCATAGCAATTATCAACAGGTCCTTTTTTCTTGTGTACTTTTTAGTGACATCGTTTTATCTTCATCAGGCTGTGTATTTTCTCTGCTTTTAAGGTTGAAGACCCTTTTCAGGCTGGGTCCTCAGGTTGCACTTATGTCCCCTGTTGCCTTGGTTCTCAGAGTAATCCTGGAGATGGTCAGCTATTTTAACATCCACCTTACTGATAGAGGGGAACAGACCTCAAAAGTTCAGGAACTTGGTCTCCAGCTAGGAAATGGTAAAGCCAAGACAGGAGCATGTCGCAGATTGCTGCCTCCCCTATACCCAAGGCTCTGTGGTTTGTACCTATTGATGGGCCCTTGTCTAGGGCACCAGGGAATGAGAGGATCACAGCACAGTCCCCAAGAAGCAAGGTCTGGAGACTGCCCTTTCTCATCCTCGGCAATGTTTATGGATTCAGGAAAATGCAGCAGCCACAGTGAGGTGAGCATTTGGGCATATGGTTTTGCAGGTAGATTTACAAACAGGTGGTCATTTTGCAGAAGAACTTGTGCAAAGTGCCCCTTTTTGAGATGGCTAGATGGGACAGGTGCTGTTGCAAAGCCCAGCCTTCTGTATATTACTGGGCCAGGGCAGATGCCCGCCCTGCCCCACCCCACCCACTCTGCCTGCCGTAGTGGAAGGAAGTAGTGTCAGCGCTTTGAACTGATGCTCAGGGACGATAAGCAACCTGCCCAAAACTGTTCTGCCAGTAAGTGGCAGCGCCAAGCTCTGAATCCAGTTGTTGAGGTCAGGGGAAGGAGGACAGTCTCAGACCCTAAACCCTGGCCCCCAGATGAAAGATTTACCCTTGGTGTTAGAAAGGTAGTGTTTGAAAATTGAGACGTGAGAATCTGACTGTGTATTGGGCTTTAGTCTCCAGGGGTTCTAACAGGTAAAGTGGGAATCCTGTCAGATGGTGTGGAAAAACTGTGGCTGTGCAAGGTATTGAGGTTATTTGGGGAGTGTTAGGCGTTTCGGGTGCTATTCCTGAGACCTTGCAGCTGAGGAAGATGTGCTGGCTCAAGCTTGGTGCACCTCTCCTCCACCCTGCACACTGATGCTTTGGTGAAGTGTTGGATGTAGGAAATTTTCAAAAGATGGTAGACCCACAGAGTAGGCTGCTCTCTCATCCGGCTTCCAACTTGACACATTTTTGCCCTGCAGACCTGTGATTTGGATTCAGGGTCTAGCATTGAAAAGGGCCAGAGTGCTGTTCAGCCTGGCCCCTTGGGCAGATGATGGTGGCCTCAGGATGGAGGGACACCCAGTGGTGGTCAAGGATGTATTTATTTGTTCCTTAGCCCACATACAATGTGTGCCTCCTGTGGCTCAGGTACCACCCTGGGTGCCGGAGATGCAGCTGTGAACAAAATCCTGGCCTTTGTGGAGCTAGTGGTGGAGAAAGACAGCCAACCAACCAGATATATGAGTAGTTCCAGGTGGTGAGACGTGTTAGAAGAAGAGTAAAGAAGAATAAAGGAGATAAAGAGTTGGAGGGTATACAGGGTGTCTCTCTGACTCTGCCTTTCTGGAGGCCAGCTCTAATTCTAACTCTAAATAGCCTCTCTGACACCAACCGCAAATGCAGCATTTCTTTGTCTGACCCTAACCACCTGGAGCTAGGTCTGATCTCACGAGTTAAAGGACACAGTCCACCAGGCTACCATGTCTGCCTGAGACTTCAGATGCCAGCCACAAGCTTGGAGATCTCCAGGTCCCCCTCACTGCTGAGCTGCTGGCTACAAATCGAGTTTTTTTCCCACTACCCCCTCAGGTCCCCACGACACCCTCATTCGGACATGCTGACTACATATTTGCTGGCTACACCCTTGGGTTACCAGCCATAAGTTCAGAGGTTCCCAGCTCCCCTCACTTCTGACCTACTGGTTCCCACTACTCCCTCGGATTTGATACTTCACTAGAATGACTCATAGAACTCAGGAAAGCACTGTACTTATGATTATAGTTTTATTATAGCAAAAAGGGTACAAATGAAGAGACCCATGGAGCAGGGTCTGAGAGAGTCCCCATTGTGGAGCTTCCACGTCCCAAAAAGGGACGTGTTACTCTCCTAAGCACTGATATCTTTCACCAACCAGGGAGCTCACCAAGTTTCTGTGTTGAGTTTTTGTTGGGTCTTCATTTACGTAGGCACGATTGATTGAATCATTGCCCATGATTGAACTCAACCTTCTAGCCCTGATTCGAGAGTCACTTCATTAACAACCTGGTAGGTAGGTGTGGTGTGGAGCCCCTCCACAAATAACAAAGACCCCAAACCAAAAGACCGGTTGCCATGGAGTTGATTCCTACTCACAGTGACCCCATAGGACAGAGTAGAACTGCCCCATGGAGTTTCCAAGGATGTAAATCTTGACAGAAGCAGACTGCCACATCTTTCTGCCATGGAGCAGCTGGTGGGTGCGAACTGCTGACCTTTCGGTTAGCAGCTGAGTGCTTAACCACTGTGCCACCAGGGCTCCTTACAAAGACTCCAGTCACAGGAAATTCCAAGTGTCTAGAGATTACCTCAGGAGCCTGGTGGTGCAGTGATTAAGCACTCGACTGCTAACTGAAAGGTTGACGGTTTGAACCCACCAGCCACTCCATGGGAGAAAGATATGGCAGTCTGCTTCTGTAAAGATTTACAACTCCATGGGGCAGTTCTGCTGTGTTGTATAGAGTTGCTGTGAGTTGGAATCCACTCAGTGGCAATGAGTTTGGTTTTGGTTTGGTTGGAGATTACTTTCCAGGAACCAGGGACAAAGACCAAATTCCTTGAGTACATCTTACCACTTTGGGTAGGTGGCCTGGGAAGGTGATACTTGAGGGGAGGGTCTGAATGAAGTGAGGATGCTGATAGGTATTGGGGAAAGCAATCCAGCTAGAGGATACAAAGGCCCACGGCTCTCTTAAGGAAAACCATGCCTGCTCCCATTCTCCCCCACCTCTCTGCCACTTGTGCCTGCTTGGCATTCTGTTCACCTAACATCCAGTTCCTGAGAGAACCGTATTTGTGCTCAGGAACAGCCTTGTGGTGGTGGTGGTGTTGCATTAACTAAGCGGGAGCACAGCCAGAGCGCAGGTCAGCACAGAGCCTGGCCTGAACCTCGGTTGTCTGATGCCTACTTTGTCTCCTGCTGAGTGGCCACCACCGTTGGTTGGGCACACACCTGCCTGGTCTCAGCTGTGCTACCCAGGCTGTTGACTGGCCTCTGCTTCTTTCCCTGAGCTGGGGCATTTGTCAGGTTGGGAGTATTTGTTCGTCCTGTGGAGGCCACATGGCCGGTCCTGGTGAATCCCACAGTCCCCTCACTCCTATGTGTCACCTGGTGGGGGCAGCACTGCCTGCCCTGGCCTTTTCATGAGGCAGAGGGTAGAGGGGGAAACGGGGCTATGTGGGATTGCCACTTCCTGCCCAGGCCCCATCCTGCGCCCAGGCCCTGACCAGTTTCTGAGGATTCAGAAAGCTACCCTCAGGGAGGCCCCTAAGGAAAAGCACTGAGCTTCTTTGTGGGCCCCTATGGCTTTTCACCGTACTGTCTCCCTGGACTCTGGGTTTGTTGATGTCACGTGCTGAATGACTCCTTTTAATGTTTCTCCCCCTCTCTGCATGTCTGATCTTGCACCCCGTGTAGGCATGACGAGTATTCTGATGTCAGCCATTGGACTCCCTGTGTGTCTTAGCCGTGCACCTCAGCCCGCCAGCCCTCCCGCCTCCTGTCTGGCCTCTAAAAGTCACAGCTCAGTTAAGAGATTGAGGAAAATGTCCATGAAAGGTAGTTCCTGTTCACAAATGCTCTCTGGCCTTTGCTAAGCCTCCCCCGAGTCTTGCTGCCTCTGACTCTCTCGCATCGGTTGTTCTTCCTTTAGCTCCACGGCCCTTTTCTCTTTCCTTGGCCCCTTGGGGTGATGCGCTTCTTGGCCCCATCTTCCTGCCTTCTGCTGCAGGGGTGGCCCCTGGGGAATCTCTGTTTTCCACTTAAGACCCAGAGTTCGGGTCTTCTCTTCTTGGCACAATTCAAATGAGGGGCTTGTTCTCAAGGACCCTGTGACTTTGTAGACACAAAGGTGTGGGGCAAGGCCTTGCACTGGCCACCAGCTTAGGATGGGGGACGACTCTGTCCGCTTCCACTGGGGCTAGTGTGTGTCTCAGAAAAGACACCAGGCAGAATCTAGTCCTGCTGTCCTAGCCCCCAGCCCCATCTGATCCCCTCCGTGGGGCTACTTCAGAGGGGCTTCCTGATGACCACTGCCCTGCCTCCCGCTCGACAGGAGGGAGGGATTTCAGGACCATGGAAGGTGTTGCTGAGTGCCAACAAGAGTTGTGTGGGTAGGAAGTTAGAATCTCTCTAAAGCTGACTGTGGCTTAGCCTCCATCATTTGGCCATAGACTTGCAGATGCTAAAAGCCAAAGTGACCTTTGAGAGGGTGTGGCATTGTGGAAGGAGCAGGACTTCAGGTGTGCCAGTCCTGGGTCTCAGTCTTGGCTGCATCACATACTTTGTGATCTTCTGCATTTTTCTCCGTTTATAAGCTGGGTGCCACCTGCTTAGCAGATTGGTTGTGTAAGGAATAGGATATATGCACCTGAAATATCTGGTGTGCAGTAATGGTGGCACCTCACATCGTGTGCATCATCTGCTCTGATATCCACCCCCACCCCACGGGAGAAGAGGGAGGCCCAGGGAGGGGCAGGGTTTTACTTACCCAGCAATCGGGGTGGAACTTGACGATCTACACCCCAGTCCAGGGCTCTGCACACTCCTTTCTTACCCTACCTCGGAGGTAGAGATGGGACCTGTGGGCAGGGCAGGCAGGCAGCTTCCTACAGCACTCAGGTTTTTGCCCAGGAAGAACACAGGCCAGCTGTCCCTTTAATGGAGTGGATGATCACTTGGCTGGCCCCCTTTGAGAAATGTGGCTAGTGGAAAGCTACTTAGAGTGCTGAAAGTCTGCTGGGGCAAGGGGCAGGGGGATGAGATGCTGAGCTGGACCTCACCAGAGGTAGGCCAGGAGCTTATCTGGGCAGACGGGGTCTTGGGGTTCATCTGGACAGTGGCCTGTAGCCACCGGGCTTTTCTAAAATGCCCCTCCCCTCAATCGAAGCAGAGCGTCCCAGTTACCAGGATGGCCACCCTGTGCCAGTGGTCATTGTGTTTTGGCCTGGCTTTCTCAGCACGGTGACCAGAGTCAGGGTCCGGGGGTGGGGAGTGTGTGTGTGTGTGCGTGTGCGCGCGCGCGCGTGCGTGTGTGAGTGTGAGTGTGAGAGACATCTGTAGCTGCCTTTCAGATAGTAGCAACTAATCCCTTTACAACAATTGCAGCCTTGGTATAGGTGTTGCGTTTCCACTTTTTAGACAAGGAACTGACACTTAGAGGTGACAGAATTTGGTCACTTAGGAGAGCCAGAATTAAACCCCAGGTCCCCTGATTCCAGCTTCAACCCTCATTGCTGCACCAAGCCACCTCCCCTCATAACTGTCACCTGGAAGTGCAGCTGTTGCTCCCTCAGGCTTCTGAGTCTTTGCAGCCCCAGGCGATTGGCCATGAGCCTGTGTTCAACTGAAGCCCCTGTGGTCTTGAAGGCTGGGACGATCAGCTCCATGGTGATCTTGAGGTGGAATGAGGAGCTGCTGTTGGAGTCGCTTTCTCAGGCCTGTGCCAGGCTCCCTGGTCCCCTCCTGGGTTCCCACATAAGCTCTGCTGCGGTTCTCATGATTCTGCTGCTGCCCCTGCCGCCTTGACAACCCCCAGGCTGTGCTGATTTTGTCTCACTAATAGGGGTGGGGGGGTTCTGGAGTAGGACTTCCCCGCCCTCCCAGATTCATGCACATGCATGCACAGAGGGAGATGGGATACTCAAAGAGGAGTTGTGGGGAGGTCTGGGGACCCCAGCTACATGTGGGGCAGTCAGGATGCACTTCCTGCGGCATCTCGGCCGCTTCTCAGAATCCCTCAGCGTAGGAACCAAGTGGTTTAGGACTGAGATCCCATAGTCCATAGAGACAGGTGTGAGAGGAGGCTTTCAGGTGTATCTCATCCAGCCTGCCAGAATTTATTTTGCCCCATTTAAACCAAAAGTGAAGACAGGACTTAGTTCTGAGGGGCAGGTGCCTTGGCCTTCAGAATGAGTCTAGACTTTTTGTGTGGAATTCAAGACCATTCAAGAGCTGCCCCCACTGGACCTCTCTCCTTGCATTCCCAGCATCCTCTAGGTACTACCCCTGACCCTCAGCCACCGTGTCCAGGGGATGCGGGGGGCTGTTGGGGTGGTCAGCAAGCACATGGTGCTCACATACTGGCACCCAGTACATGTTTGACTCCTCAAACTAACTTCTCTGGCTGAGGTTTTCATACAAGAATAATGAAAGTTAAATAAATTATGCTGCCAGGACCTGCTCCCATTTGGTTTGTCTTAGCAGTTGTTTTTCATTCTTTCGGGCACATTCCAGAGAGCCTGGGCCTGGTGTCCTGACCGACTGGGCACAGGTGTGTGGCTGCAGAGCAGTTGTGGCTCCTGAGAGCTGGGATGGGGCTCTCAGCCTGCCCCTCATCTGCCCCCACCAGGGCTCTTGGGCAGGCCTGGGCCACAAAGGGTGGGCTGGCTGGGCAGAGCTCTGGAGCATTTGCACCTGGCGCAAAGCCTCTCTTCTCTTGCACGCTAGCTTTCCTTGTCTTTAACTCTCTAACGTTTTCTCCTGGCAGCTTGGACCTCTCCCCTGTCCTCCTTCCTCTCTGGCATCACCATCTCCAGCTTGTACTCCTGCGGACATCGCTTACCTTCTTCTCTCTCCTAGGAGGGACTCCAAAGCCAGAGCCAGAGCAGGTGATAAAAAACTATACCGAAGAGCTGAAACATCCCCCAGATGAGGTACGTGTCATGGAGGGAAAGAGGGCTAGCCTCACGGCAGCAGAATACACTAGCCTGTTCTCTGACTGAAGGCACTAACTACTCAAGGGCCCCCGGGGGCTGGAGGCTATGCACTGGCACTTTGTTTATTCTCGCAGCACCCCAAGAGGTAGACTTTACCAAGATGGGCGGCCATGGCTCCTGATAGCCGTATTCTAGCCTTAGCTTTGCCACTAGCAAGGTGTGGTCCTGAGCAGAGCACTTCCTCTTGGTGTGGGCCTCTGTGTAACCCCCTCCCTGTGCCATCCTAGGGACCGAGGGTCTGGAGACAAGGGATGGGAGAGTCTGCCCCACCCCCTGCAGGTGGACATTTCTGTACAAGCATGATGGGCATGTCCAGAGCACCAGTCCTACCCCGTCTATCTGTTCGGGAGAGCCGGTCAAGGTTCCTGTAATCAATAGTGCTTGCCAAACTCTGTTACAGTTTCAGTAGAACCCTAGTCTCTCTCTACTGAGCCCCATTTTGGGCTACAGCACCACTTGCCTCCAGTTGGAATGCAGAGTCCTAGAGAATTGGTAGGGGCATGGGTTCAAGGTCAGTCAGGCCAGCACAGAACCTAGGACTCTCTGTTGGCCTCTTTCTCCTGCAAGTCAAGTACATGAGAGAAGTTGAATCAGATTAGTAAAGGTTTGGACAGAGACCTAAAGCCTTCCTCAGACGTCCTGTCCCCTCACCAAGTTCTGTCTGTCCTTCTGCCCCACAGCTCTTGTCTGTCTCCGTCCTCTCCTGCCTTTCCTTCTGTGCTCATCAGGTACAGCTGGGCTGTTTTGCCTCCAGTCCCCTCAACACAGCCAACACAAGATATGGTCATGATACTTGTCCCTGCTTCAGACCCTCAGCAGGGCCCATGGCTTACAAGATAAAGCCCAACTCCTGAGCATGGCAGCCAGAAGAACCTTCCAGGATCTGGTTCTCTCCTACCTCTTGTCTCATTTCTTATGCCTCAGTCCCCCTGTACCCTTTAGGTGCCACCCCACCCCACTATTTTCTCTTCCATGCTTCTGAGCTTCCAGACGTTCTCTTCCCTCTGCCTGGAATGCCTGACCCCATGCTTGTCCACCTACAAGTTCCTTCTTCCCCTGTAAAAGGGCCTCTCCCTTGTGGAGCCTGCTGTCCTCTTTCCTGTTTGCCTGTTTCCACTATTGTTCCAGCCCTGGTTTTTTATCATACCTGCCACCAAGCTGTGTCATCTGTTGTCTTTTCTGTTCTGGTGAACCCTCTTGAGGGCACAGATCCTGGGGGACTCTTTTGTCTTGTCAGCCCCCAGAACCAACAGCTCTCTTTCACTGTAATTCTAGCATTTCAGCAGATGAAGGTCTTTTCCTATGTAACAGGCCGTTGGTAAGCATGCCCTGTGTGGTCTCTCTCTAGGACTGCATCATCTGTATGGAGAAACTGTCTCTGGTGTCTGGGTACAGCGATGTGACTGACAGCAAAACCATTGGGCCCATGGCTGTGGGCCGTCTCACCAAGTGCAGCCATGCCTTCCACCTGCTCTGCCTGCTGGCCATGTACTGCAATGGGAACAAGGTGCCCACACAGCCAGCCTGGGCGGGGGATGGGGAGCTGGGGAACCTGGCAGTAGCCCCTACCTTCAGGCATGGGCATCTCCCGGAGGGCACTGGGCATGCTCGGAGCCAGCCCTATGATGTCTGCACAGCGTTGCCCTGCAGGAGAGTGGGTGTCAGCCACCAGGAGGCTGTGGATGGGCAAGGGTGGGATCGCCCCTTTGGCAAAAAACAGTCATGGGCATAGAGCTAGCTTGGAAACCTTCCTCTAGGCCCAGCTGACTTTCCTCAGCCTGCCCCAGTCCTCAGGAACGGGGACCAACTGGGCTGGTTACTCCAGCCCTCTAGATTCCTGAACACTCTCAGCAGCAGAGCACCATCGTGGCCTCTGCCACCTGTTGATTACCTGCAACAAGTGCTTCCTATATACAGTCCCACATGATACAACTTCTCTCTGAAGCAGGCACTGGACTGATGAGGAAACAGTCTCTGAAAGGGAAAAGTGCCCAGGGTCATCCAGCTGGGAATGGGAGAGCCAGGCTACCAAGTACAGTGGACTCAGCCCTACGCTGTTTCACATGGAAAGAGTCCATTCAGGCCCTCAGTAGCTGGCGTCTGGCTGCTCTTCCTTTAGTGGAATTGAGCCGGAATGGACAGAGATTGGGGGGACGACGAGAACCAAGTCACACGGCAGCACTTCTGGCCAGGCACGGCCTGCTGCAGTGTCCCTGTGCTGTCCTGTACCAGCCAGGGTGCCTCATCAACAGGAGATCCACCACAGGATTTTCTGTTTGATTTTAAACTCATTAGACTGTGGAGGCATTTGCTTAAACCTAATTTTCCTACCTGATATCTCGCCCCTTTACTGAAAATTGCATAGTGAGTTTTTGGTGAAAAGTCCATCTTGACAGGCCAGCTGTGGGAAGTGGCATTTCTGTGAGGGGAGGCCTGCCAGGAACTTGCTGTGGGATTGTGGCTAACCCGCTTCTTTGTTGGCCTCATACCCCCAACGAGACTGTGACTGTCCAGTTCTCTCGGAGCCCAGCAGCTCAGTCTGTTGCCATCTGCCTTGTTTCAGGATGGAAGCTTACAGTGTCCTTCCTGCAAAACCATCTACGGAGAGAAAACTGGAACCCAGCCCCGGGGGAAGATGGAGGTGTTCACGTTCCAGGCATCCCTCCCTGGCCATGAAGATTGCGGGACAATACTCATAGTTTACAACATTCCTCATGGCATACAGGTAAGGGCAACCCCAGCACCAGAGGAGCCTCCTTGGGCCTCTCTGAAATCAGTCCCTCCCAGGCACTCCTCCTTCCATGCCCTCTCCCAGCAGTCTACCCCCTGGATGGCTTTGAGGAGCCCCATGTGCCCAGGCTCAGGCTCCCAGTTCTCCCTAAGCCTGGGCCAGGAGGTGATAGTACTTGGGATAGGGGCAAGCTCACAGGGGATGTGAAAGCAGAGATGGCACCAGTCTTTCCTGAGCCAAGGAAGGCTTCCTGGAGGAGGAGACATATTAGCTGGACTTGTATTGGGCAGAAGACCAAGCAGATAAGCAGTAAGAATGCTGCATGGATAACGGGGGAGTCCACGTGCATGGTGGGCATTGAGGGACCCTTCCAGACGGCAGAGCATGGGGTGAGGATGTGCCATTAGCAGGGCGTAACATTGATTACATTCTTCAAGTTGTGCAACCATTCTTACCCTCCTTTTTTGAGTTGTTCCTCCCCATTAACAAACTCACTGTCCGCTAAGGTTCCTATCTGACCTATCTAGTTGCTATTGTCAATTTGATTCTATGTAGTAGTTCTTAAAAGAGCATCATGCTTCAGGCAGGCATTTTTTACTAGTTAAGCTAAACTATTGCTTGGTTTTCAGATTACTTAAGGGGATATTTTTGGTTTAAGATTTAAAAATTATCTCAAGGCAGTATTTTCAGGGGTTCATCCACCCTCCGTGGCTCCAGAAGGTCTAGAGTCCATGGGAATTTGAAATTCTGTTCTGCATTTTCCCCCTTTTGATGAGGATTCTTCTATCTTGAATCTTTGATCAAAATGTTCAGTAATGGTAGCTGGGCACCATCCAGTTCTTCTGGTCTCATGGCAAAGGAGGCAGTTGTTTATGGTGGCAATTAACCACACATTCCATTTCCTCCTTCTATTCCTGACTCTCCTTCCTCTGTTGCTCCAGATGAATAGAGACCAGTTGTTGTGGCTTGGATGGCCACTTGCAAGCTTTTAAGACCCCTGGCACTATGCAGTGAGCTAGGAGGTAGAACAGAAGCACTAAATACATTATTAGGCCAATTAACTGGGATGTCCCATGAAACCATAACGCTAAACCTCCAAACCAAGGAACCAAATCCCTTGAGGTATTCTGGAGCCACATAAGCATCCTCAACAGTACTCTTTTTTTTTTTTTGTCATTGTAAATATGTGTCACACTTGCCCATTCAGCTTTTTACAGGTGTGCAACTTATTTACAGCAATTAAAATAATCTGCTGTACAACCTTACCCTTAATCAGTGTAATTTTTCCATCACCGTTAACCCCCCTCCTCCCCTGTCTCTCTCACTAATAAACTTTGGTCTCTATACATTTGCCTTTTCTTATCTTTTTATATAAGTGAGGTCATACAATATTTGTCCTTTTGTGATTGACTTCACTCAGCATAATGTCTTCCATCTCCATCCATATTGTAGCACGTATCAAGACTTCATTTCTTCTACTGGCCGAGGAGTATTCCATTGTATGTATGTACCACATTTTGTTTATCCATTTATCTGTTGATGAGCATTTAGGTTGTTTCCACCTGTTGCCTGTTGTGAATAGTGCTGCAATGAACATTGGTGTACAAGTCTTTTGGTCTCTGCTTTAAAGTTTTTTGGGTATATACCTAGGAGTGGAATTGCTGGGTCATACGGTTGTTCTATGAACTGCCACACTGCTTTCCACAATGGCTGTACCATTCTGCATTCTCACCAGCAATGGATAAGGGATCCAGTTTCTCCACATTCTTGCCAACATTTGTTATTTTCTTTTTTTTTATCTTAGCCATCCTAGTGGGAGTGAAATGGTATCTCATTGTGGTTTTGATTTGCATCTCTCTGAGGGCTGGTGATGGTGAGCATCTTTTCATGTGTTTGGTGGCCATTTGAATGTCCTTTTGGTGAAATGTCTATTCAAGTCTGTCTTAATCATCTAGTGCTACTATAACAGAAATAGGACAAGTGAATGGCTTCAACAAAGAGAAATTTATTCTCCCACAGTCTAGTAGGCTACAAGTCCAAATTCAGGGCATCGGCTCCAGGGGGAGGTTTTCTCTTACCTCTGGAGAAAGGTCCTTGTCATCAGTCTTCCACTGGTCAAGGAGCTTCTCAGCACAGGGACCCTGGGTCCAAAGGACCTGCACTCCTCTTCATTCTTGGTGGTGTGAGGTCCCTAAGTCTGTCTACTCGCTTCTCCCTTTTATTATCTCAAAAGAGTTTGGCTTAAGACACTATCTAGTAGATTTCATCAATATATATAACTGCTGCTAATCCATTTTATTATATCGTAGTGATAGAATTTATAACACATAGGGAAATCACATCAGATGACAAAATGGTAGACAGTCATACAGTACTGGGAAACATGACCTAGCCAGGTTGACAGATATTTTGGGGGGACACAATTCAGTCCTTTGCTCATTTTATGATTAGATTATTTGTCTTTTTGTTGTTAAGTTGTGAACAACTTATTGGTTATTAGATTCTTGCCGGATGTATGGTTCCCAAAGATATTCTCCCAGTCGGTAGCTTGTCTTCACACTTTTTTGGTGAAGTCTTTGTATGAACAAAAGTATTTAATTTTTATGAGGTCCCATTTATTTATTTTGTCTTTTGCTATTTGTGCTTTTGTTATTATATTAGATAAATCCATTGTTGAAAGCTAGGCCTGACAGTGTTGCCCCTGCTTGTTCTTCTAAGAATTTTATGGTTTTAGCTTGCACATTTAGGTCCTTAGTCCATTTTGAATTTGTTTGTGTTTATGGTGTGAGGCATGGATCCTGTTTTCATTTTTTTGCACGTGGAAATCCGATTTTCCCAGCACCATTTATTAAAGAGACTCTTCTTTCCCTATCAAATGGACTTAACAGTCTTGTCAAAAATCAGTTGAACATAGATGTATGGGTTTATTTCTGGACTCTCAATACTATTCCATTGTTCTGTGTGTCTGTTGTTACACCAGTACCAGGCTGTTTTGATTACTATAGCTGTATAGTATATTTTAAACTCAGGAAGTATGAGTCTTCCTACGTTTTTCCTCTCTTTCAACATTGTTTTAGCAATTTGTGGCCTCTTGCCATTCCATATAATGTTGAGGATTGGTTTTTCTAGTTCTGTTAAGAAGGCTATTTGAATTTTGATCGGGATTGCGTTGAATCTGTAGATCGCTTTGGGTACTATTGACATCTTAACAATATTAAGTCTTCCAATCCATGAACATTGACTATCTTTCCATTTATTTAAGTCTTCTTTAATCTCTTTGGTAGTATTTTATAGTTTTCATTGTATAAGTCCTGCATCTCTGCAGTGCACTTTTATATGGCTTTTCTCACTGTGGTCTGTCACTCCCACCAAATGACTGGGTGGGATTATGCAAACAAAGTGCTTGTGGCCCACCAAGGTGATTGGATAGCTTTTGATAATGCAAGTAAGGTGCATGACACCCTTGTGTTGGTGGGACAATGCAAATAAGGTGTATGGAACCCTAACAAGGGATTGGTCAGTTTTGTCATCTTGCCAGGTGTAAAATGAACCATCCCAGAGGTGGATGGGGGCACCTCACTACCACCAAGAGAGAAGAGCTAGGAGTGGAGTATGTCCTTTGGACCTGGGATCCCTGTGCTGAGAACCTCCTAGACCCTGGAGACAGAGTGAGAAAGAGCTGTAACACTAGAGATGAGAGAGACGGTGAGAATCAGCAGCAGAGAAATGGCTGCAGCAGGACCAGGAGATGGCGCAGTAGGCTTCATGGCCTATGGAGCGAGAAAGTTGACTGCCTTCAGGCAGGAGGCTTGCTGGCACAATGGGGTGCCTACGGGCAGTTGGCAGCACTAGGTTGGCCAACACATGGAGCAGTAGAGCTCAGTGCCTTTGGGCAGGGGGTTTGCTGGCAAAGTGGGGTGTGTCTGGGCACTTGTTGGTGGAGCTAGGCTTGCCAACCCAGCAAGAGAGCTGAGCGCCTTCGGGCTGAGGCTTGCTGACAGAGTGGGATGCCTCTGGGCACTTATCAGTGGAGCTAAAGAGCTTTGTAACACTTGTCCGAGCAGGGCAGGGGCTAGGCCAGCTCAAGAGGCCAAGGACCAGAGAGAGGCCTGCCTGTGGGCACGGCTGAGAAGCTGCCCTGACCGAAGAATTGTATCTTGAGTCATTCCTGATTCTGAATTGTAACCTCTTACTTCCTTAATAAACCCCATAATTGTGAGTTTTGTCTGTGAGTTCTGGGTGGCCATTGCAACAAATTATTGAACCCAGCAGAGAAGTAGAGAGTGTCGTGGGAAGGATGACTGGTGTCAGAATCGGTAAAAAGGTTGGAGAGGAGGTATGTCTGATCTTGCTTTGTAGGAATCAACCTTGGGCTGTTGCTGATGGTGATTCTCTCCCTGCCTCATGAAGTTAGAAGAGATCATATGTCTCTGCCACACCATTTTTACAGTGTCCCTGATTAGATTTATTCCTAGGTCTTCTCTTAGATGCTGTTGTAAATGGAATTGTTTCTCTAATTTCCCTTTCAGATTTCTTATTGCTGGTGTATAGAAACCCAACTGATTATTATTTGTTGACCTTGTACCCTGTAACTTTGCTAATTTCTTCTACTAGCTCTAGAAGTTTTCTTGTGGACTCTCTGGGATTTTCTCTATATAGGCTCATATCATCTGTGAATAGAGACAATCTTACTTCTTTTCCAATCTGGATACCTTTTATTTCTTGTCTGTTTCTCTGGCTAGGACTTCTAATAAAATATTGAATGGAAGTGGTGAGAGTGGGCACTCTTGTCTTGTTCCCAGTTTCAAGGGGAAAGCTCTCAGTCTTTCCAGTATAACATTGGCTGTTGGCTTTTTATATATGACCTGAATCATATTGAGGAATCTCCCTTCTATTCCAGTCTTCTTTAGAGTTTTCATCAAGAAAGGGTGTTGGATTTTATCAGATGGTTTTTCTGCATACATAAGAGATGATCATGTGGCTCTTTTCCTTTGTTCTATTGATGTGGTGTATTACATTAAGTTTCTAATGTTGAACCATTCCTACATTCCTGAAATTAATCCCACTTGGTCATGGTGTATGACTCCATTAATATACTGTTGGATTCTGTTTGCTCATATTTTATTGAGGATTTTCCATCTATATTTATAAGAGATACTGGCCTGTAGTTTTCTTGTGGTGTTTTTGTCTGGTTTGAGTATCATTGTTATGTTTGCTTCATAGAATGAATTAGGGAGTATTCTTTTTTTATTATTATTGTGCTTTAAGTGAAGGTTTACAATTCAAGTTAGTCTCTCATACAAAAATTTATACATACATTGTTATGTGACCCTAGTTGCTCTCCCTATACTGGGACAGCACACTCCTCCTTTCCACCCGGATTTCCCGTGTCCATTCAGCCAGCTCCTGACCCTGTCTGCCTTCTCATCTTGCATCTGGACAGGAGCTGCCCGTTTAGTCTCATGTATCTACTTGAGTTAAGAAGCACACTCTTCACAAGTATCATTTTATGTCCCATAGTCCAGTCTAATCTTTGAAGAATTCGCCTCAGGAAGGGAATATTCTTTCCTTCTCTATCTTTTGGAAGAGTTTAAACAGTATTGGTGTCAGTTGTCTAAATGTTTGATAGAATTCCCCCATGAAGCCATCTGGTCCAGGACTTTTTTTTTGGTTGGGAGGTTTTTGATCACTGATTTGATCTCTTCACTTGTTATGGGTCTGTGGAGACTTTCTATTTCTTCTTGAGTCGCTTTGGGTAGATTGTGTGCTTCTAAGAATTTGTCCGTTTTGTCTAGGTTATCCAGTTTGATACCACACAGGTGTTGTTTATAGTATTCTGTCATAATTCTCTTTATTTCTCTCGGGTCAGTTGTTAATGTCCCCTGTTTCATTTTTTATTTTGGTTACTTGCATCCTTTCTCTTGTTTATCTTTCTAGCTGAAGGCTTGTCGATTTTATTAATCTTTTCAAAGAACCAACTTCTGGTTTTATTGGTTCACTCTGTCGTTTTTCTATTTTATTTATTTCTGCTCTGATCTTTGTTACTTCCTTTCTTCTGGTAGGTTTAGGCTTAGTTTGCTCTTCTCTTTCTAATTCCTGTAGTTGTCGAGTTAGGCTGTTAATTTGAGATCTTTCTTCTTTTTTCATGTAGGCATTTATTGCTACAAGTTTCCCTCTGAGTACTGCCTTTGCTGCATCCTGTAAGTTTTGGTATGTTGTGCTTCCATATTCATTTGACTCTAAGAAATTTATGATTTCTTCCTTGATCCATTGGTAGTTTAATAGTGTGTTGTTTAATTTCCATATATTTGTATATTTTCCAGAGTTTTTTCTCTTTTTCTTTTACTGATTTCTATCTTCACTCCTTTGTGGTCAGAGAAGATACTTTGTGTGATTTCAAGCTTTTTAAATTTATCAAGACTTGCTTTGTGACCTAAAACGTAGTATATCCTAGAGAATGATCCATGTGCACTAAAGTAAGAATGTATATTTTGCTGTTTTTGAGTGAAGTGTTCTATATATGTCTGTTAAGTCTAGTTGGTTTATAATGTTGTTCAGGTCCTCTGTTTCCTTGTTGATCTTCTTTCTAGATGTTCTTTCCAATATTGAAAGTGATGTATTGAAGTCTTCCACTATTACTGTAGTAGTAGCTGTTTCTCCCTTCAGTTCTATCAGTTTTGCTTTATATATTTGGGTGTCCCAATGTTGGGTGCATATATATATAATTGTTAAATCTTCTTGATTAATTGACCCTTTTATCACTATATATCCAATCTTTTCTGACAGATTTTGTCTTAAAGTCTACTTTGTCTGATATTAAGATTGCCACTCCAACTCTCTTGTGGTTATTATTTGCATGGAACATTTTTTTCCATTCTTTCAACCTATTTGTGTCTTTGGGTTTAAGGTTTGTTTCTAATAAACAGTGTATCGTTGGATCATGTTTTTTTAATCCATTCTGCCACTCTCTGCCTTTTGATTGGAGCATATAGTCCATTTACATTGACTGTAATTACTGATAAGAAGTGACTTCTGCCATTTTGTTATTTGTGTACCTTAAGCCTTCTTTGTCTTTTTTGTTTTAGTACTGCATGCTTTTGTGTTTTGTTGGTTTATTGTAGTGAGCCTTTTTGGTTCCTTTTTTCCTTTTATTTATTTATTTAATATATTTTCTTAGTGGTTACCCTAAGTATTACATTTAAGAGCTTGTATTTGTAACATTCTAGGGTAAGTTAGTAACAACTTAACTTTGGTAACATTCAAAAAGTTCTATATCTATACTGCCCCGCCCCGTTGTTGTTATCACTAATTGTATCTTTATATTTCATGTAACATAATTTTATCCTTGCCTTTTATATATTTGTTATTAAAGAAGGTGAAGGACAAAGCATTTAGAATTATCAAGAATGAATTCCTTATTACCAGCCCTTATACTTGTCCATACATTCCCGTTTATTAGGGATATTTCTTTTTATGCATAGCTTTGAATTATTTTCTAGTGTCTTTTCCCTTCAATCTACAGAATTCCCATTAGTATTCTTTGTAGGGCTGGTCTGGTAGATATGAACTTTCTCAGCTTCTATTTGTCTGGGAATGTTTTAATTTCACCTTCATTCTTGAAGGATAGTTTCACTGGGTATAGTATTCTTGGTTGGCAGTTGTTTTCTTTCAGCATTTTAAATCTATTATTCCATTGCCTTCTGGCCTCCAATGTTTCTGAGGAAAAATTGGCACTTAATCTTAGTGGGACTCCTTTGTATGTGACTGCTTCTCCCTCACTCCTTTCAGAATTCTCTTTTTATCTTTAATTTTTGAGAGCCTAGCTATGATGTGTCTTGGTAGCTGTGGTGTGTCTTGGTGTTGATCTCTTTGGGTTTATCCTGCTTGGAGTTCTTTGCGCTTCTTGGATTTGTAGATTCATGTTCTTTGTTAGATTGGGGAAATTTTGTGTCATTATTTATGCAGATATTCTTTCTATCCTTTTCTCTCATCTCCTGGAATTCCCATGATGCATATATTAGTTCTCTTGCTTTTGTCTCATAATTCCATCAAACTGTGCTTGGCCTTCTTAGCTTCCACTCTTTTTTTTTTTTTTGTACTTTAGATGAAGGTTACAGAACAAATAGTTACTCATTAAACAGTTAGTATATATATTGTTTTATGACAGTGGTTAACAACACCACGACATATCATCTACACTGTCCCTTTTCAGTGTTGGGTTCCCTATTACCAGCTTTCCTGTTCCCTCCTGTCTTCTAGTTCTTGTCCCTGGACTGTTGTGTCCCATTAGTCTCATTTTGTTATATGGGGCTGTCTAATCTTCGGCTGAAGGGTGAACCTCGGGAGTGACTTCATTACTGAGCTAAAAGGGTGTCCAGGGACCGTACTCTCGGGGTTTTCTCCAGTCTCTGTCAGGCTAGTGAGTCTGGTCTTTTTTTGTGAGTTAGAATTTTGTTCTGTACTTTTCTCCATCTCTGTCCAGGACCCTCTGTTGTGATCCCGGTCAGAGCAGTCATAGGTGGTAGCCAGGCTCCATCTGCTTGTACTGGACTTAACCTCCGTTCTTGTTGCTCTTCAGCATCTGTAATTTTAACTATTTTATCCTCTAATAATTCGCTCATTCATTCTTTTGCCTGTTTAAGTCTGTTCGTAGGTCTTTCTGTTGTGTTTCTCAGTTCAGTTATTGTCCCTTTCAGTAGCAATATCTCCTTTTTTTTAGATCATTTTGTTCTTGCATTGTTTTTCTTATTTAAGCTCTTTGTCTATGTTTTTCCTTAGTTCTTTAATTATGTTTAATATTGTTGTATTATATTCTCCCATTTTTTTCATTATTTGGTCATCCTTAGATGTACTTTCACTGTTTGTCTTGTTTATTTGGATGGGCCATTGTTTCTCCATTCTCTGTGTATCTTGTAATATTTTGTTGTGGCATTGTGGTTTTTGAGGGTGTTAACTTCCTCAGTTTTCTCCAGTATTTGGTGTTTTTTCCCAGCACTACTTTATCTCCAAGAAACTCTTAGGTGAGCAGAGCCTTCAGCCTTTGCTTATTGTTTCCTCTCCCTATCTGTGATAGCTCCTTCTTCCTCCCTGGTTTAATTGGAATTCGAAAGTTCCAGATCTCATTTTTCAACTTTCAGTCTCTCCCAGACTCATCAGAGAACATGCTGTGGTCAGTCTGTTCACCAGGGGGCACAGTCCTGTCTCTCTGGTTATTACTTCCTTCCCTTGTCGGTTTCTGCAGTCACATTTTTAGTCAGAAAACCCACACCCAATGAGCCCCCTTCGGGGCTGGGTGTTGCCTTCCAGTTTTGCCCCAGGTTTCCTTCCCTGCGCTGTGGGTGCTGCTTATAACTGAGCTGGCATTCAGAGGACGCGTAGGCAGACTTTCCTCCATTTCAGGAGGAGGAGGGTCTGGCACTCCCCAGAAGAACCTGTGCAAGATCTGTCTGGTTGGTTTCAGAGCCCCAGTGGCCCCATGGTGGTCGGGGGGAATAGTCTTTACTTAGGTGACCCACCTCCTGCCTCGACTGTAAGGAACCTTCTGTAGGAGTTTGTGTTAGTCCAGCAGCCAACAGTTACTGGTTGGGGAGGGGTAGTCACTTGAATGGACCTCCAGGGAGGACTGCCTTGTTGCTGTCATACCCCTCAGCTGGAGTATATTGACTGTGGGTATAACCTACACTCAAGATGCCTGTTTCTTGACCTAGGAGCAGCCTGACAGGGAGGGATGGTGTTCTGGGTGCTGGTGTGTGGGCACCATTAAGGAGGGTCCTCCAGTCAGTCCAAAGAGTCCAGCACCCAGGAGGATGCTAAGAACGAGGAGAGAGTTGTCCTAGCCTCTGAAGGGCTCCCAGTCTCACCAGGAATGGTAGCTGTGGGTGGGAGGTGAGGTTTATGTGGAGTCTGTGAAGGGCTGGGATTTAAGATGGGGGTTTGTTTGGTCCCTTTAGTGCAAGAATAGGCCCCAGCCAGGAAGTTGAGGGCCGGGGCTGGGCTTCCGTGTCCTGCACACCCCCACAGCTGGACCACAATTTGGGGAGGCTCTCTTCAGTCCCTTCTATTGCTGGTTTCGTGCTTCTCTTGCAGGGCCCCGAACATCCCAACCCTGGAAAGCCATTCACCGCCAGAGGGTTTCCCCGCCAGTGCTATCTTCCGGACAATCCCCAAGGCCGTAAGGTAAGTCCCTGCCATCTGCTGGTGGCAAGCGGGAACTCGCCTCTGGTTAGTGGGCCAGAGTGGACTGCTGTCTCCTGGAAGGTGGACTGTGCTAGTTGCTTGTGCAGAGTGCAAAGTAGTCTGGGGTGCGGGAGGGGTTTGCCTGGTTGCCGCACCCAGCTCTGCCTCTGGCTCACCCTCTTTACTGTAACGTGAGGATGAGCCCGAGGGCTGGCCTGGGATGTTTGCCACCCTGCCAGCGTTTCTTCCCAGCTGCTGTGTATTAGGCATCCCTGGGTGCCGGGGTACAGGGAGAGTGTATTAGTCTCCACCAATAGAAATGTATTATCTCACTTGTGGAGGCCATGAGTCCAGACTCAGGGCAACTGCAAGGCTGTCTCTCTCTTCCACTCTAGGGGAAGATACTTCTTTGTCTTTTCCAGCTACTTGGGGTTTCTTGGCTTTTAGATGCATCTGCACACGGCCACTGTCCCTTTCTGTCTCTCTGTTTCTTCTCCACTTTTATAAGGAGTTGCTCAGACTAGATTAGGACTCACCCTATTCTAGTAGGACCGCATGTTAACTTAACTGATACCATCTTCAAAGACCTTACTTATTTCCAAACAAAGTCCCAGGTACCAGGGCTTAGGACATTAACTTATGGTTTTTGGGGACACAATTGAATCCATAACAAAGAGATACTTGAACTTGACAAGGGGCTCTAGTGAGGAGGAGAGAGAATCTTCAGCAGCCTGTTGGATGGGGTCCCGTGCTCTTCATCAAGTCAGAATAGCATGACGTGATAGGGAAGGAGGGTGGTCGGGCGTGCCTGAGGAGTGAGGGCTGCGCCTGACCTGAGTGGGGAGGTTCTAGCTATGAAAAGTCCAGGGAAGAACATTGCAGGCAGAGAAAACAGCTGATGTGGAGTCTTTGCTATGGGATTGGGCCAGGAATGTGTGAAGAACCAGAGGAAAGTTGGGGGCTAAAGCCTGGTGGGTGTGAAGAGAGAGAGGGCAGGGCCAGTAGGCCCCCAAGTGCCAAGTATTTGGGTTTTATTCTAAGTGCTGTGTGAAGCCATGGCGGGGGTGGGGTGCGGGGGGTGGCGGGGTGGGAAGGGCAGTAGAGGAGTAGGAGCCTCTACTTTTAGCTTTAAAACAAAACTGGCTGCTGTGGAGAGTGGACAGATGGCCAAGAGTGCAGGCAGAGCAAGCGGTAAGAATGGGACAGGCCAGCGAGGCCTGGATTTGACCGAGGATGTAGAGAAGGGAGCTCATCCACGGTGGATTTTGGAAGCAGGGAAGAATCAAGAGTGGCTCCTGGTTTGGGGCTGGAGCATCTGAGTTGATGGTGGTGCCATTTTCTGAGGTGGGGTGGAGTTGGGGTAGGGGTGGTGTGGGTTGAACCAAGAGTTGTGTCTTGAACAGGTTGAGTGTGAGATCCTGTTGGGATATCTGGTAGGCAGTTACTAGTTCCAGGGGGTTTGAGGCTGGAGCTAGAGACCAGGGGACCCCCTAGATGGTATTTAATGCCCAGGGACTGTGATGATGTCACTGGGGTTGAGCCTCATGGAGAGGAGAAAGGCCCAGCCCCAGCACTGTACCTACACACAGCTGGCATTTGGTGGCTGGGTGCTGCGGTGTCTTTGTCATTGGGGAAACTTGAACCAGTTTCAGGAGAGGAGGCTGCAGGCAGAGGCTTGAGGGGCGGTGGGATGCTCCCACCCTGCTGCCTTCCATCTCCTGTCCCCAGGGTGAGGACATGAAGGCTCAGGCTGGGCACTTGTTCATCTGGCCCTCCCTCCCTCTCTTCCTTCTTCTCCTCCTCCACGGGCAGGTCCTGGAGCTCCTGAAGGTGGCCTGGAAGAGGCGACTTATCTTCACAGTAGGGACATCCAGCACCACAGGCGAGACTGACACAGTAGTATGGAATGAGATCCACCACAAGACAGAGATGGACCGCAATGTGACAGGCCACGGCTACCCCGACCCTAACTACCTGCAGAACGTGCTGGCTGAGCTGGCTGCCCAAGGGGTGACCGAGGACTGCCTGGAGCAGTAGTGACCCGCCAGCCTGGCCTGCCCCGCCCCGCCATACTTCTTCTGGCGGCTGCCCATTCCCCCATTGCTGGCTGGGATGAGCAGGCAGGAAGGTGCCTTGCCCAAGAGGCTAGAATGCTTGTTCAGGCACTGGGCATGCTCCCCTGATGCCAGGCTATGCCTCCCTGCCTGTCTCCCTTCTTCCTCCCCTTTGGGTGTGGATCCTTGTGGGAATTGGGCAACCCTGGAGAGTTGTACTTGAAGAGGGGGTGTAAGATGCAGCTACCTCAGTGCATGGGGCCCCTCTGTCATCCAGAGGGCTGCTTTGGGCCCACAGTGCTCGGAGCCTGGTGCAGGGTAAATAGAGATTGCCCCATCCCTAGCCAGGGGTGGGCATGGGTTCTGGGTAAGCTTTTCATACCTCATATTTTCTGTTTGCAATAAATGCCCAGTAGCCAAAGTGAGCAGGCCCTGGTATGTTTGTCAGTGGAGAGACTGTGTGTGTTGCGTGTGTGTGTGTGTGTGTATGATCAGACCCCAAGTGGGCAGGCTGGCACACAGCTGTCCTGCAGCAGTCACCCCCACTGCAGACAGAACATCAAGAGCAGGAAGGGTTCCCACAGGCTGCCTGTTCAACCCCCATTTGATAAATGAAGAAGCTGAGGTCAGGGTGAGGGACAGCCCCTGGCACTGACCTATACTGCATCCACAGTACCCCCACTGTCTTAATTCTCCTTCCAGGGTTCAGGCCAACAACTCTGCCATATCCTGCCATTCCAGAACAGCCCCCATACTTACTCCCCATGGTTCTGGTTTACAAAATGTTGTTAACATAGAGCAGGCGCTATTGTCTCCATTTTACAGATGAGGAAAATGAGGTTGAAGGGCACGGTGGTTAATTCCAGGTCACAGACTAGTTAGGTGGTAGGGCTAGGACTGAAATCTGGGCCAGGATTGATCCTGGCTCCATCCTCAAAGTTCTCATTCTGCTGGACCCTCTTAAAAGGAGGGCCAGCCACCAGTACTCCCAGTCACCAACAGGGCAGGGTCGAGACCTTGCTCTGCCTGAGAAGAAGGGTTCAGACCTGGGGCTGGAGGGACAGATAAGGCCGCATTATGACTGTTGTGGGCCAGAGGTGCTTTTGCCTCGGTGAGCCCTCTTCTCCATTAAAAAAAAAAAAAAATTATAACACGTTGGTATAAAGATGAATATATTAATATTATATAATATTAGGTGAAACATTTTCTTCTGTCTAGAAGTTCATTTTTTTCCTGATTTTAAAAGAAAACATTTTTGTGGGCCTGAAAGTATTACAGGCTATAGGCATTGTGGCCTAGTGGGTAAGTTGGTCCTGGGGTAAAGGGCAGGGGAGGTCTTGGTAGAGAACCCCAGCACCTCAGCCCAGCCTTACTCCAAACCTGTTTGTTTCCAAATCTGAGAGCTCATACTGCCTCCCAGAGCGCAAGAGTGGGGGACTTGAAGGCTGGGAGCCATTAAAATATACTGAAAATTTGGATGGGAGAAAAGGTTTGCAAGTTATGTATCTGATAAGAGTCTAAAACACATAACCCGTAGCCATCGAGTTGATTCCAACTCATAGCAACCCTATAGGACAGAGTAGAACTGCCCCGTAGGGTTTCCAGTGAGCGGCTTGTGGATTCAAACTGCCAGTCTTTTGGTTAGCAGCTGGGCTCTTAACCACTGCCACCAGGGCTCTAGTATCCAGAATATATAAAGAACTCTTGCAATTCAGCAAGACACCCAATTAAAAAACAGGCGGAAACATGGGCAAAGGGTCTGAATAGACATTTCTCCAAAGAAGATATACAAAATGGGCAACAAGCACGTGAAAAAATGCTCAACATCAGTAATCAGCGAAATGCAAATCATAACCACAATGAGATACCACCTCATGCCCACTAGGATGGTGTTATGGATTGAGTTGTGTCCCCGAAAAATATGTGTCAACTTGGTTAGACTGTGATTCCCAGTATTGTGTGATTGTCCACCATTTTGTCATCTAATGTGATTTTCCTATGTGTTGTAAATCCTGCCTATGTGACGTTAATGAGGGAGGACTCAATCTGCAAGATTGGGTTTTGTCTTAAGTCAGTCTCTTGAGATACAAATAAGAGAAATGAGCAGAGAGACGGGGATTTCCTACCACCAAGGAAGCAGAGCTGAGAGCAGAGCACATCCTTTGGACGTGGGGTCCCTTGCTGAGAAGCTTTTAGACCAGGGGAAGATTCATGACAAGGACCTTCCCCCGGAGCTGACAGAGAAAGCCTTCCCCTGGAGCTGGCATCGTGAATTTGGATTTCTAGCCTCCAAGACTGAGAGAGAATAAATTGCTCTGTTAAAGCCATCCACTTGTGGTATTTCTGTTACAGAAGCGGTAACTAAGAAGGCTGCAATCAAAAAGATGGACAATAAAATGTGTCAGTGAGTATGTGGAGAAATGGAACCCATATACACTACTGGTGGAAATATTAAATGCAGTAACTATGGGAACCAGTTTGGCAGTTCTTCAAAAAGTAGAGTTACCATTTAAAAAAAAAAAAAAACCCGTTGGCATCAAGTTGATGCCAACTCATAGCAACCCTATAGGATAGAGTAGAATTGCCCCATAAGGTTTCCAGGGAACAGCTGGTGGATTGGAACTTCCGACCTTTTGGTTAGCAGCCGGGCTCTTAACCACTGCACCACCAGGGCTCCAAGAGTTACCATATGACCTAGCAAGTCCGCTCCTAGGTATAGACCCAAGAGAATTTAAAATACGCCTACACACAAACTGTACGTGAACATTCATAGCAGTATTATTCATAATAGCCATAAAGTTGCTGATGAAGAATAAACATTCATGTGTTGAATGAATGTATCCATAAACTGATGAATGAATAAAATGTGGGATATCTGTACAATGGAATGCTATTCAGCCATAAAAAGGAATGGAGTTCTGATACTTGGCTACAACATCGATGAACCTTGAAATCAACGCTAAGTGAAAGAAGCCAGGCACACAAGGCGACATAGTGTGTGATTTCCATGTATATGAAATGCCCAGAAGAGGCAAATCCACAGAGACAGGAAGGAGGTTAGTGGTTGCCAGAAGTTAGGAGAGGGTGGGTATCGGGTTTCTTGGGGTGATGAAAATGTTTTGTATAGTGGTGATGGTTGTACAACCTTGAAATATACTAATAACCACTGAATTGCTCACTTTAAAAGGGTATTTTATGATATGTTTATTATATTTCAATAAAATATAGAACCAAAAGGAATAATGTAAGTGGAAGGCTATCAGCTGTTAAGGACTCTGCCGACATTTCTCTGAGTCCAGCTTCTTTGGACAAGGGAACTGAGGAACTGAGGCTGGCCAAGAGGGGAGTGGTGTGGCCTCGTGATGGGGCTGGAGCTGGGCAGGTTGGGGCTGCTCCCTGCTCCCCTGCCCCCGCCCCACACACCCTGCTCCCCACTCCCTGGGTGGGGATAGGAGGCCTGAGGGAGGCTCCTGGCACCTGGGGCACAGGAATCTCAGGCACGCAGCCCTGACCAATGTTGCCAGAGGCTGGCCCCTCCTCGCCAGGGCTGGGAGGCCTGATGGGGCCGGTGTCTGAACATTTACTCTGGGATGCTGGGGTGGCCGGGTTGGCACCTGGAGATCCAGCGGCCCCTCTCCTTCAGGCCGGGTGGTGGGGCCTGGCACTGGCCTGCCCCACACGAGAGCACTGGCCACGCCTGCTGCCCGTGGTGGGCCGGGCTGGTTGGGGGCAGGGGGCGGCGGGCATTTGCAGTTACAAGTCTTTCCAGCCCTGAGCCAGCCTGGCAGCCTCACTAACCAGCTCTTCTGGGGTGGGGGTGGGTAGCCCCTGAGAATCACTACGCGGCCCCGCCCAGGCTGTGGATGTGCAAGAAGGCTGGGTGCTGGCTGGCCGGTATGGGGCTCCCCCAGACACAGCCCCACCCGTGGCTGCTGATCCTGGTGCTGAGCTGGCTGAGGGCCATTAGGAGCCTGGGTGAGTGGGGTCACGGGATGGGTGGGCCTGCCCAGGCCTAGGGGCTGGGGTGCCTGCTGGAGTGTTCAGACCCTGGGAACCCACCCCCCCACCCCAATTGTGAGAGGCAGCCCCTAGAGACAGCAGTCCTTCACTCTTATCTCTGTGGCCGCCACTACTCACCCTTGTCCCCCATGGCCACAGAGTTGATCCCCTACACGCCGCAGATAACGGCCTGGGACCTGGAAGGCAAGGTCACGACCACCACGTTCTCCTTGGAGCAGCCGCGCTGCGTCTTTGATAGGCATGCCCGTGCTACTGACACTGTCTGGCTGGTGGTGGCCTTCAGCAACGGTGTGTGGTGCAGCTCTGGGGCCTGGGGTGAGGGGTGGAGGTGAAGGAGGGGGCAGGAGGCCTGGAAGCCCAGGCCAACGTGCCCCTCGCAACCACCTTCAACAACTTGAGTACCTGCCAGGGCTATGTAAATGGACAGGTGGCTCAGACACAGCCCCTGCCCAAAATGTCTGACTGTAGTGGCAGTGGGAGCAAGC
>NW_004444087.1:5757580-5767535 GCF_000243295.1 Trichechus manatus latirostris
GAGAAAGCAGTTGTCCAGATCAAGGCTGCCCCAGCCCCTGGAGACCAAGTATAGCTGGAAGAAGTGGGAGCAGGGAGAGTAGGGAGTGCAGGGCGGGGCATGGGGCTGTTAGCACTCTTCCATCCACCCAGTCAGCAGAGCAGACCCCAGGGCTGCCTCCCTCTGCCCTGGCATTCACCCCTGCCAGCTCCACCATTCCGCCTCCCCAATGGCCACACGCAGGCTCAGCCTCCAGTCTTGCCACCCTGCCCACAGCCCGAGCAGCCACCAGAGCTGGCTTCCCTCAAGGCCAACTTGCCTGGGTCCCTCAAATGCTCAAAAACTTTCCAGAACTCCCCATTCTGCGCAAAGATAAAGTCTGAGCTCCTCTGCTCGGCCCTTGGCACCCTTGGCTCTCCCTGCCCCTCTCCCTGGCTACACCCTCCCTCCATCCTCTGCCCTCGATGACTCCACCCAGCCAGCCCCAGTTGCCCTCCCTCCTTCCCTGCTCTTTGGTGACTGTGTGTGACATTTAGTATCTGGGGTACCCTAAACCAGTGTACCCCTAGATCAGGTGACATCTATCAGGAAAGTCACAGCTCAGGTGGATTGGGGCAGCTGGCAGAGGTCACCGTGGCCAGGGAGGTGGGAGCAGGGCCAGACCATGGCTGGTAACAATGCCCTAGGGAGAGCCGCCCCTCCCTCCCAGCATGGACAAGGCTAGAGGCCTGGCACAGAAGAGGTCTGGGGCCTGGCCGAGGGGGCACCCCACCCAGGAAGTTGAGGCATCTGAGGAGTCTCCCCTTCTTCATCCCCCAGTGTGAAGTTTCTCCTGATGGACGCCGAGGGCTCCCCCAGGGCTGAGACCAGGTGGTCAGATCCCATCACTCTCCACCAAGGTAGCCTGGGGGAGCCTGTCTGCCCCAGAGGACTCACTGGCCTCTCTGGGCCACCTTGACACCTGCAAAACGGCTGAGCTCTGTTGACCCTTGCCCTGCGCCCATGGGGCTGGGGCCTGGAGGCACTGCCCAAGTCCGGCCCACCCAACAGCACCTTGGAGTGGTGGGTGGAGCCATGGGTCAGTCCCATCCCTAAGGGTTGCCAACTCTTGGGTCTAGGCCCCAGCCCAGTGTGGCCAGAAACAGACTCCTCTCCTACAGAGAGTCAGCCCCATGCCAAGTCACACCCTGGTGGGAGAAGGGAAGCCCACGAAGGAGGCAGAGTCAGAGGGGAGACTTCCTTGAGCAGGGCCCCACGGGGGCCAGAGGTGGGGATGGGGAGGGCTGCAGAAGTAGGGGTAAGGGAACTGCAGAGGTGGGGGTGGTGGGAGGGAGAGGCCTGCAATGGTGGGGGAAGGTGAGGTTGTCATCTGAAGGCCTCGAAGCCAAGATCGGTCCTGAGGTCTGCAGCCACCCTGCTGCCATAGGCAGGCCAGGGGTGGGGGGATTCATGGCGACAGCCTGGGCTGTGAGACCAGGTGCAGGCTGGGGTGTGGTGGGTGGTCAGGCTGGCCGACAACTGATGCCTGGCCAAGCTGAACAGATGGGTGGGCTCAGGAGGCTGTCTGGGGAGGTAAGATGGCCAGGCCTTGGGGTACGAGCATGGGCCGGAAGGAAGGAGGTGACAGTGTCTGAGCAGCGCTGTGTGTGCAGGGAGGGCCCCAGGCTCCATCGACACATGGCCAGCGCGGCGAAGTGGGGTCATGATTGTCATCACCACCATCCTTTCTTCTCTGGCTGGCCTCCTGCTCCTGGCCTTCCTGGCTGCCTCTACCGTGCGCTTGTGAGTGGCCCACACCCCGTACCCTGGCCGGCCCCTCCCTCACCCACCTGGACCTCTTCAGCCACAGAGCCAGAGGCCTCCATTCACTGCAGTTTTGATGAGGCAAGGCCCCTCCCGGGAGTGAGGGAGGGGGCCCAGCAGCTCCTCTGGGGACAGGGCTCAGGGAAGGGCCTCAGTCAGCCCGGCCTCCAGTGTGTCCTTGGCCTGACCCTTCTCCTCCTGGGCCTCGTTTTTCACTCCGCGGTTGCAGTGCACTTACACCAGGGCAGTCAGGGGCCCCCTGGAAGAGGCAGGCCTCCAGTAGGTTCTAGAAAGGAGGAAAGGTGAGGCTACAGGATGAGGGGTCTGCAGGGGGAGGCCAGTCTGGCAGCCCGACCCCACCCTGCTGCAGGGACACAGCGTGTCCTCCTTTCCCCACCAGCTTCAGCCTCTGGTTGCCTGAGGAGGCCCCGTCCCCTGAGCAGCTGCGGATTGGCTCCTTCAAGGGGAAGCGCTACATGACCCACCACATCCCACCCAGCGAGACCACCACGCTGCCCGTCGGCTTCGAGCCTGGCCTGGACCCTCTCCCCAGCCTCAGCCCCTAGCCAGGCCTTCGCAGCTGGAGCCTGAAGCAGGAGGGGGATACGCAGAGGGGGAGGGCCGCAGGGTGTGCAGTGCTCAACTCCAGCCCCTGGGCCCCCATTCCCCTCCCCAGGTTCCTTGACTCTTCCCCCAGCTGCCTGAAATCCCCGCCAGTAACATCCTGCTTTCTCTCCCCAGGCATCATCTATAAGTCGTAGTCAGGAGAGCTGGGGGTGGCGTGGTCAGGCTGAGATCCAGTGCCCACCGCAGCCCCTACCTCTGTTCTGCTGGCCCTCTTGCGAGTGAAGGTGAAGTTCATGTGGAGGGGCAATCCTAACAAGAAGATTCTAGGCCTCAGGAGGAGGCCACAGAGGGCCTTGCTCTGCCCTGTGCAGGGGACTGGGCTGGGCCCATTGCAGCCACATGAGGCTTGAGCCTCCCTCTGTCCCTCTGTCCCAGCTACCAGAGGCTGGGGCTTGAGTGAGGCCCGGAGAGGCACCTCCATTGTCGCTGGGTAGGGGCCCTGCCTGAGGCAGGTTTGGGGGGTACTTCCTGGGCCAAGCATAGATGCACACATGACCACCTGGTCCCTGATTCTGGTCACCAATTTGGGCCACCAATTCCAACCATGCTGCACACACGGACGGTTCACACAATTGTCCACCCACTCCACAAACATCTACTGAGAGCCTGCTGTGTGCCACACACAGTGTTAGACATGGGGTCACAGACAGAGCAGGTCCTGACCTTGGGGACCTCATTCACTGCTCTGGACCTCAGATGACCACATGTCCAGATGTGACCTGTTACTGTTGGGGGAGTTACGCACTCAGATTGTCACATACTCTCAGGCTCATAATCCCTCAGACAATCACCCCAAAGTGTTCTCTAGGGCCCACGAGCCGCCTTAGTGTCTTGAACCCAGCGGATCACCTGGAAGGAAACGCTTCAGGCTCGAATCTGAAGCATCCGTCTACCCGCAAGGCCGGTTGTTGCTACCATCGCCACTAGGGGGCGCCAGTACGCCGCTGCAACGGCACGGTCCAGGCGCATGCGCAATCTTATTCACTGACCTGTTGGCCGGCGTGTTTCCACCTGCTTGGTGGGCTGATACGGGGAAGTGGAGGCAGCTCAGCGGATTCTGGGAAGGTCAGGGCTCCAGGCCTCACCTTGGCCAAGCCAGAGGGATGAGCAATCACGCTCTTGCTAATAAGCCCGTTGTGAGCCATCTAAACTCACAGCCGCAATCTTTTCTAGATGGAGAAAGCGAGGGCCAGGGTCCTGCACACCGCCCTCTGTCCACTGCCCAACCGACCCTGTGCCCCGCTGGGCTGCCCTCCCAGCCCTCTAGTCTGACCAGGGCTCCCATCCTGCAGACCAAGCTGCCCAGCACAGCCTGTTTCATACTCCTGTCCAGGCCTGGCTCCAACACCAAATGGGGAGGACCTCAAGGCCCGGGATGCCCAGCACGGGGCCTGGCACAGGAAGGGCAGAAGCAGGGGCCCACCGGTGTTGCTGAAGGAACCCTCCCAGGGCCTGAGGATCAGCTAGGAGCAGGGATGGTCACAGGCTTTTTTGTGCCCTGGGGGCCCCGCTGTGGCTTGTTCTCAGTGCCAGAATCTGTGGCGCCCTGACTTTCCCAGCCCCACCTAGTTTTGGAGCACCTCCCCGAGCCCACTGAGGAGCAGTTCTCACCTTGGCCTCCTGGGCTCCCTTGGTGTCACATGTAACAGGCCGAATGAAGACTAGAGGCTGGGGGAGCCCAGGGGAGGCAACCAATCCCACCTGGGGCCCAGGGGGACTCCTGGAGGTGATGTATGAGCTGAGCATTGGAGGTGAATGGAAGTTAGTCAGATACTCTAGGAGGCGAAAGGAGAGAGGAAGAGAGAGTAGACTCAGGGAGACCAGGTGTAACAGTCCTGCCCCTTGTGGCATGGAGAGTGACTGGGAGGCCTGTAAGGGCGAGGTTGGCCTGATCTTCCAGACAGACGGAACCAGGGCAGATGTAGGGTGTTGGAGAGGATAGGATGGATTCCAGAAATATTAGGAAGGAGGCAAGAGGAATTGGGACTATTCGGATGTGGGATGGTTTCTGAGGTGGGGATGTGTGTGAATGCAAAATGGGGGCACTTTGATGGGATGGGGGTCCCCAAGGCCTGAGGCGGGACAGCCAGGACTGCATTTCCCTGCAAAACACTTCACAAGTGGTTACACTGTCTCAGCTTCCCTTAGAGCAGATCCTCAGAAAAAGGGCCTTTGAAGACGCCATCTTAACAGCTGGTGAGCTCCACAAGAACATTAATAAATTTAATATTTTACAAAGAAAGAAATGTACCCCAAGTCAGCTGGAGGCAACCCTGTGGCCTGCTAAAAGGGTGTTCTGATCCAGGTGTGCTGGCAAGCAGGCCAAGGTTTCATGGATCACACGGAGAAGGGGGCAGCAGAACTGGGTCGGCGCTGCTAGGACAGAGCCCAGGGTGGGCCACAGAGCTGTGCTGAGGAGTGCTGCCCCAGAGTCACGCTCGAGAGGGCTGACAGAGACCTCAGCCCTGAGAGGGCCAGCTCGTGACAGCTTGGAGCAGGACGCAGAGTGGCAACCAGGTTGTGGAGACTCGTTTATTAAATGGCCTTTTAAATTCTCTCCAGGACGGTTCTTGGGGAAGAGCCATGAAATCCATTGGCCTGTAACATAACGGCTCAGTGGTTAAAAACAAGTTCGTTGTCAAAAAGGCAAAACAGCAGTGATTGTGGGGTGATGAGTTGGAGATGATTCATCAGGCCAAAAATCAAAGGAATTCAGGTGGAAACCAGGCAACAGGGCCAACACCCTCCCCCTCCCCCTCTGTGTTCACTTCCCCACCTTGGTATCTCTGAACCATCCATTTCTCTCCATCATTACCACAATCCACAGGCCAGCCACCTTGGTCTCTTACTAGGATATCTGTAGCTGCCCCCTGGCTGGTGTCCCCACTTCCATTCCTGATCCCCACACCCATTCTTCTCAGAGGATCCAGAGGGACCCCATTCTAAACCTGGTCACACACATTCCACCCCTGCTCACCACCTTCAAGGGCTTTACCATCCATCCCTCGCTCCCTGTACTCTGCCACACTGGTCTTTGTTTAGCCCCTCCTGCCACAGGGCCTTTGCACTTGCTTTCTGTTCTATGTAGAACTCCCCTCTACTTCTCTCCCCTTCCCCTAGTCAATGTCTCAGCTCAAATGTCACGTCCTCAGGGACGCCCTTCTTGGACCCTCAGCTCTCCTACAGGAATTCTTTTCCTTCACAGCACGTTTTTCGTTTTGTAATTAGACATTTAAAAGTGTGAGTTCTTGATTTTTGAATATTCCCTACTAGACTGTAAACTCCGGGAGTGCCTAGCCTCCGGTAGGTACTTAGTAAATACTTGTAGGATGAACAAACCTTATAAAATACAAACACGTTGTCACATTCTTCTTTTTTTAAATAAAGGCTTTATTGAGATGCATTTAGCACATTCACTGGTTTTTAGTATATTCACAGAGCTGTGTAATTATCACCACAGTCAATTTTTGAACATTTTCATCATTACCCCTAACAGAAACTTCGTACCCTTTAGCAGTCAGTCCTGTCTCCCCGCAGCCCTCAGCAACCACTAATCTACTTTCTGTCTCTATAGATTTGCCTATTCTAGACATTTCATATAAATAGAACCATACAATATGTGGTCTTTTTTGTCTGCTCTCTTTCACTTAGTATAATGTTTTCAAGATTCATCCATGGTGTAGCGTGTATCAGCATTTCATTCCTTTTTAATGCCAAATAATATTCCATTGTTGTAGGCTACCTTTTATTTCTGCTCTTGGGCTATCATGACTAATGCTACGTCTTTATACTCTTAAACCCAACATTGGTGTGTTTGTTTCAGCAAAGCATTAAATTAATGTTAATTTTAATGTTACTGATATTTGGGAAGGAGCACCGAATTATCTATTTCTCTAGTCAAGACCATCCTAGAACTATATTTTTGGGGAAAAGTAAATGGAAGGGCTGGTTCTGCCTCTCCCCTCCCCTCCTCCCGCTCTCCTGAATCGTTTCTAACTGGGTAGAATGGTATTTCAATGTCAAGTCTCACCTGGAATAGCCATGCATTCCCTGGGTAGTGCATTCCCTGGCTTTCTTTGTGGGGGCTTCTGGGCCTGACACCTTGGGAAGCTGGGCATGGTGGCCAGAATGGACCGGCTGTGGCACCTGCTTCTTGGCCTGGCAAGAGTGTATTCGCTGGTGGAGCACCCTGGCTGCAAGGGAGGCTGGGAAACGCACGTTCTGGCTGCTGCAGTGGGAGACAGGGACTCAGGCTTGTGCATAGATGGGCGGTGCACTAGGGTGCCAGGGTGCACGGTGAAGGAGCTGACCCTACCTGGAGAAGAGATGCCTGCTTGTGATCCTCACAAAGGCCTCATTCGACTAGTGCTGGCTCTTGGAACACATAAGACAGGAAGTCATTTCCAAGGCAGAGGAAGGGTGGGGAAGAATTTGGGCAGTGGGAGAAAATGGCAACCATCTTCCACCCTGAGGAGGGCAGCCAGTCCCAGGTGCTGGGGAGTACGAGGAGTTTATACTTGATTTATGGTCACTGTATGTAACTAAGGCAGTGCTGGACGTTTCTTAGAAGATTTCTTGGGTTTGTGACTATCTGTCCCTTCTGCTCCTATTTCAGGCCTGGCCCTTCTGGAGATGGTGGGGCCTGCCTCACCTTCCACCACAGGCTGGACTCCAGTCAGTCCAGGGAGGCAGTGGGCCCAGTGGGCACTGGGCCAATGAGTGGGGGAGAGCAAGGGCTTCTCTAGGGACAGTCTTTGGGTATGTCATCCCCTCTGTGAGCCCCGGGTTCCTGTGTGTACAATGAAAACAGTAATTCCCACCACGAAGGACTGCTCTGAGGGGCAATGAGATGTGGTGGTTGAAAGGACCTATATTATTTCCTAGGGCTGTCATAACAAATTACCACAAACCAGGTGACTCAAAACAATAGAAAGTTATTCTCTCACAGTACTGGAGGCCAGAAATCTGTAATCGAGGTACAGTCAGACCATGCTCTCTCTGAAGGCTCTAGGGGAGTATCCTTCCTTGCCTCTTCCAGCTTCTGGTGGTTGCCAGCAATCTTTGGCATTCCTTGGCTTGTAGACACGTCACTCCAATCTCCACCTCCATTGTCACATGGCGGTCTCTTCCTCTGTCTCTGTGCCTCTTCTCATTTTATAAGGACTCCAGTCATGCTGGATTAGGGCTCATCCTGCTGCAGTGTGACCTTAGCTTACATCTGCAAAGGCTCTATTTCCAAGTAAGGTCACATTCACAGGTATCAGGGGTTAGGACTTCGACATATCTTTTTGGGGTGCACAATTCAACCCATAACAGTCTAACATAGAGATGCTCAATTAATGAGTTGCTGGTTTTTCCTTTGATATCTTATTCTTTGTTATTTCAGAAGAGGACCAAACTGTCATTTTGACCGTTCATTTCTGTGACCTCAGGGCCCCCCCACAACTCCCCCAGGCTTGGGACACAGGCCTCTCTGAAGAAGTCCACCTCTCCCATTGTCCAAAGGGGGAAGCTGGAGCACAGAGTGGGCATATCCAGCTCCTAGCCACATAGCTGGGCAGTGGAGCCCCTGACTGCCGAGCCCACTGCCTCCCTGGACTCACTGGAGTCCCCTCCTGTCCCTGCCCCAACCAAAGGCCTGGCCACAGCAGCCCCAGGGAAGCTGCCTAGCCTGGGGTGGAGGGTGAGGCAGGCCCCACCATCTCTAGAAGGGCCGGGCCTGATATAGGAGCAGAAGGGACATACCCACACCCACTGCTCACTCTGCTGCCCACCTGGCACCCGTGAGGGCAGCAGCCCCATCCAGGCTCCTGCAGGGGGTGGGTGGTAGTGGTGGGGAGGTTTTCTGCACCTACCACTGGGCAGGACACCAGGCCCAGGGACCCAGCCCAGAGACCTCCCTGGCCAGCCAGAAAAACAGAGAGTTCAGACCTGGCCCCCACCCTGAGAGAGTGTCCTTCTCACAGGGTTCACAGTTGTGAACACCCATGAGGTGTTGATGGAGGTGGTGTGCACAGAGGCCCAGGCTTGCCCAGGGCAGGTTCACAGGACAGGTGTCCGTGGTGATGTTTACTGACGGCCACAGGCAAAGGACAGGGAGGGGCTTTCAGGCAGAAGGAACATCGAGTGCAGAGGCCTGGAGGTGGCAAGGTGCCGGGGCCGTGTGCAGAGCAGGCTGGGCCTTACACTGGCCCCTTGACCAGCTTTCTAGGTACCTCCCTCCCTCCCCTGCAGCTAGTGAGGCTGGAAGCTCCTGCAGCCACATCCTGGTCTTCACCCCTTCCTCCTCTCTTACTGGTCCCAGCCTGGATGTCTCTGACTTCTGGGGACAGAGCCCAGGGAGTAAGGCAGGAGCAAGGGGTTTCATCCCATTGTCCCTCATCAACTGTGTGAGCCTCGCCAAGCAGCCCTGCCTTCCTCCTCTGGCCTCAGTTTCCCCTCTGTAAAATGAGTCCTCAACCTGGAAGATCTCCAAGCTCCTTTGGGCTCAGATACTCCAGTCCTAGCCTCCCTGAAACCCCACACCCCCGTGGGTGACGCAGGGCTGGGTTATCCACAAGAAGAATGCGTTGCCCTTGACAACCATTTTTCTTGCTGGCTTCTCCCCCTGAGGGACAAAGAATGTCCCATTAATCATCCTGGCCTCTCCCTGCCCTTCTCCAGCCCTCTCCCTCCCTCCCTCCTGTTGAAGCAGCCCAAAGCCCCTAGGAGTATTTCATGGAACCTCAGGGCTCAGCTTTGCCCGCCAACCCCTGGGTCTGTAGACCAGTCCATGTCTCAGGCCCAACTCCATGGGGCCAGGGTAGTAGAAGGGCCCCCAGGGCAGAGGGTTGGGGACAGAGAGGAGAGGGGAGAGAGAGAAGTAGGGGTAGTGAGCTGGGCAGGAGAAGTCAAGGATTGAGAGTGTGTTCAAGTCATCAGACATCTTGGGGTACCCCTTCTGTGTGGGGTGGAGCTGGGGGCCCAGGAACAGCAAAGTACGGTGCAGCAGGGTAGGAGTGGTGATGGAGGCAACATGGGCATCTGTGGGGGCCCAGGGGAGGCAGCTGGCCCAGCCTGGGGTGGGGGACGAGGGGGACTTCCTGGAGGAGGTGGTGTCTGAGATGGGGACTTTGCAGAGGCTGGAGGGGAGGAAGGCAGGGAACCGGGCACCACAGTACATTTCTTGAGGGCTTGACTGTCCAGGATGAGGGGTGCGTGGAGTTGGGGTAGCAGGAGGTGAAGTAGGAGAGGTGGCTTGGGGCAGGGCGTAGAAGGACCTGGGCACCACAGAGGATGTCCAAGCAAGGGGGTAGGCTGGGTTTTGGAAGACCCTTCAAGGACTGAGATGGAGTGAGAGACAGGGAGAGACAAGTCCCAGGCAGAGCAAGGCAGGGGCCTGAGAACACCTCACTCAGCCACTCCCAGGGTTGGAACAGGGAGGGGTGGGGGTGCCTGGTAGGAGTCAGGCTCCATACCCCCTGCCCCCAGACAGCCTGGCTGTGGCCAGCGCACAGAGCACAGAGGCCCAGCTACGTAGGCTACAGTGCAGAGGGCTTTGAAATCA
>NW_004444087.1:5768648-5770269 GCF_000243295.1 Trichechus manatus latirostris
TTTTCTCAACACCTTCTAGAGCTGTCTGCCCACAGCCTGTGCCCACAATGGTCCTGGCACATGGCAGGCCCTCAATGGACAACGTGTCAATTGCACTGAATGTAACTAAAAAGGCCTCTGTGCTCTGACCTCCACCTGCTCACTGTTAAAGTGCGCAGACAGAAGCCCAGTCAGGAAGGGACTTGGCCACAAGTTCAGGTGGATCAGGGATGAGCCACAGTCTCCTGCCTCTCAGCCCCAAAATGGTGAAATTTCATTCAAAGAAAGCATTCTCATACTAAAAGAAAACTTTCTGGTTTCTGATTCTGTGAGTATGACACTTTAACTTGATTGGGAGGTGGTAAACTGCCTGTTGTGAGAGATATGAAAACAGAGCTGGATGAGGCTGGACCACCACGTAGCAGAAAGGTTCAATACCAGGTCAAGACCGATGAACTGCAGGTCTTTTCTCTTTGATATTAGCACAGACGAACATTTGACAGCAGCCAAGCTGGTGGGTGGGGTGGAGCTGGGGGCCCAAATACTTCCCCTTCTTACCCAGACAAAGTTCAGGGCCCTAGATCTGAGGGCTTTATGTGCTGGGAAGGCTGGGAAAGAACCTTGCTCCCCTTGGAGGTGTCCAGTTCTCCCTGTGGACCTCCTCTGAGAATGAGTGTAATGGTTGCTATGGAGCTGGGGCCTTGTTTGGTGACATGGGACTGGGTGGGCCTTTGTGTGCCTTCCCTGTGTGAGGAGGTGGGTGGGAGCCCCATCCCGCCCAGGGAGTCACCCCAGAGATTCCACAGCAAGGTAGGTGCTCGGGTATAGACTATTTCTTAGGACTGGGCATGGCCACCACTCCTGCCCCCTAGACACCTAGGACCCAGTGCGCTCACACTGGGATTCACTGGAGCTCAGAAAGTCTGGACCAAGAAGAGAGGATACTACAGGGAAGCTGGCCTCTGCTTTTGAGAGGACGCATAAGCCATGGCACTCTGGATGTCAGCCTGATGCTTTAAACAAGATGGCACCCATGGGCCACCTGGCCAGATACACCAGAGCAAAGAGGTGCCCATATCGTCAGTCAAAATGTTACTGAGCACAACTATTGTGCCAGACCCTGGGCTAAGCACTAGGAAACTTCAGGGAACAAAACAGACCCAATCCCTACCCTCAGGGCACTGGAGTTTAATGGAGTTTAATGGAGACAAGAGGCATTCATCAAATAATGACATGATCGATGAGTTAATTATGATTGTGAGGGATCATTCCTACTGTGATAAAGCAAAATATATTGCAAAGTTATAATGATTAAAATAGTCTGGTACTTCATCACCTGGAAACTTGAAATGAAAATTCTCAGGCCCCATTGCAGACATACTGAATCAGAAGCTCTGGGGAGGGGTCCAACCATCTGTGTTTGAACAAGCCTTCTGGATAACTCTGATGTCTGCTAAGACTGAGAACCACTGGTTTATACTATGCATTTCTCTATCATGGCATTGATTATATGCTCTTTTAAAAATATACATTATTGTAAAAATATATATAACACAACATTTGTCAATTTAACATTTTTTAGGTGTATAATTTAGTGATGGAGCCCTGGTGGTAGAGTGGTTAAGAGCTCGGCTGCTAACCA
>NW_004444087.1:5771018-5773370 GCF_000243295.1 Trichechus manatus latirostris
AAGGCTGTGGCGGGGGGGGTTGTCACCTGCAATAGCCTCTGTATAAGTGTAGGATCAGAGGGGACTCCTGGACCCTCAGAGGACTGGGAGAATTCCTCATTCCTTCTCTTGGGGGTTTGGCCAAACTGAGCAAGCTTGTGCCCCAAGCAGTACTATGGGTATGGACACGCCTGGGTGCTTGCCCCAGATCAAGCTGAGAGTTGACGGTGGGGACTACATAAATCTGTAGTATATGATAAAAGTGGTATTTCAAAGCAATAGGGAAAGGACATTTCATTCAGTATTTTGGTGTTCGAATCACTGGCTAACTTTTCAGAAAAAAATAATTTGAATCTCATATCACAGCAAAAATAAATTCTAGGAGGATATTTTCATTCATCCCATAAATATATATTTAGAGCTACTCCACTGCAGGCACAGAGCTGGGTTTTGGGGATTCTGAGTCTTCTGCCTTCCTGAGAGCCACGGTCTAGGAGACAGGCAGAAGGGGTGATGGGGCGAGGACTGTACCCCCATCCAGGCCTGGGTCTGGGTCTGTGAGTTTGCCTTACTTGTTCACTTCCTCTTGGTCATTCAGGTTCTTGGAGAGGGGAAAGGCCAGTCTTGGGGCTAGGGCTCATGAGGCAGCCGGGGACCCAGAAAGAGGAGGGAAGACACCCACTATGCTGGTAAATTAGGTCCCTGGAAAAAAGATCTACTTTGTAGAGCTTGCTCATTTCCGTTGTGAAATACTCCTACTGTGGCGAAGTTCCAGCTTGATGTCACAGAGTGAGTTGGGAAGAGTTGGCACAATCAGCTCTTGGGAGGAGTCCTAGAGGGCCCAGTTATACCTCTGCTTTTGAACCCCACCTGCACCCCAACCCCACCCCAGGTGTTCTTAAAGGGGCAGATCTCTGTTTAGCCTTAGGAATTTTGTCTTTAATTGTATCAAGAAGCTATTGTCTTACAAATTTGAGGATTGGGAAGTGGGTAGGGGGGAAGAGACTGTCTCCTCAGTTGACTCCTTCCCAGGCCTTGGGTCTGCCAGAAGTACCCACTCATTCTAGGGGTGGGCACAGTGACCCCCACTTCCACGGCCTAGGGCTTAGCCTGCTGAGCGGCTGTGGGGTGAGGGGAAAGTGTCTAGCAAATTTCCCCACCAGCAATGCCGATTAGCAAATTCAACAACAACAAGAGAGATTTACTCTAGTAACAAAAAGTACGTAGTGTTATGGATTGAATTACGTCCCCCCAAAAATGTCTGTCAACTTGGCTAGGCCATGATTCTCAGTATTGTGTGGTTGTCCACAATTTTGTGATCTGATGCGATTATCCTCCGCGTTATAAATCCTAACCTTTATGATGTTAATGAGGCAGGTTTAGAGGCAGTTATATTAATGAGGCAGGACTCAATCTACAGGATTAGGTTGTATCTTCAATCTCTTTCGAGATATAAAAGAGAGAAGTGAGACGAGAGAGGGGGGACCTCATACCACCAAGAAAGAAGAGCTGGGAGCAGAGCACATTCTTTGGACCTGGAGTCCCTGCACTGAGAAGCTCCTAGACCAGGGGAAGATTAATGCCAAGGACCTTCTCCCAGAACAGGCAGAGAGAGAAAGACTTTACAGGAGCTGGTGCCCTGAATTCTGACTTCTAGCCTCCTAGACTGTGAGAGAATAAATTTCTCTTTGTTAAAACTATCCACTTGTGGTATTTCTGTTATAGCAGCACTAGCTAACTAAGACACATAGTATCTAGAATTAATCTAACAAAGAATGCATTTATACTACATACAAAGGAGGACTCCAGGTGGATTAAAGACCTAAGTGTGAAAAGTAAATGCAGGAGTACATATTTGTGATTTAAAAGCAGGACTAGAACACTTAAATGAAAACCCCAAAGCACAAACTATTAAGGTGAAAAACTGATGGATTGGACAACCTTAAAATTAAGGCTTTCTGTCCAACAAAGAATGCCACGGATAACATTAACAGACAGAATAAGGGAAAACATTATATTGCTAAGGCTGACAAAGGAGAAATATATATATATTATATATTAATAAGTGAGGCATTGGTGGTTCAGTGGTAGAAGTCTCCCCTTCCAGCAGGAGACCTGGGTTCGATTCCCAGCCAATGCATCTCACGCACAGCCACCACTCTTTGTCAGTGACGGCTTGTGTGTTGCTATGATGCTGTTATGGATTGAATTGTGTCACCCAAAAATATGTGTTGTAAATCCTAACCCCTATAATGGTTATGGAGCCCTGGTGGCGCAGTGGTTAAGAGCTCAGCTGTTAACCAAAAGGTCGGCAGTTTGAATCTACCAGCCACCCCTTGTAAACCATATGAAGCAGTTCTACTCTGCTGGAAT
>NW_004444087.1:5773610-5799681 GCF_000243295.1 Trichechus manatus latirostris
CTCACTTCTCTCTTTTATATCTCAAAAGATATTGGCTTAAGACACTATCTAATCTTGTAGATCTCATCAATGTAACTGCCACTAATCCATCTGATTACATCATAGTGATAGGATTTACAACACATAGGGAAATCACATCAGATGACAAAGTGGTAGACAATCATACAATACTGGGAATCATGACCTAGCCAAGTTGACAGATATTCTGGGGGGACACAATTCAATCCATGACAGTGGTTATAATCCCATTTGGGAGTGGGTTTTCTTGTTATGTTAATGTGGTAGTATTATTGTAGGGTGGGTCTTAAATCAGTCTCTTTTGAGATATAAAAGAGCAGATTAAGCAAGCAGCAAGCAAGCAGAGGTTGGGGAAGATAGATGCCAAGTCACATGATATTGCTGGGGAATAGAAGCTGAAAAGAGACAAAGACCTTCCTCCAGCCAACAGAGAGAAAGCCTTCCTCTAGAGCCAGCACCCTGAATTTGGACTTCTAGCCTCTTAACTGTGAAAAAATAAATTTCTGTTTGTTAAAGCCACCCACTTGTCATATTTCTGTTGTAGCAGCACTAGAGAACTACGACAGATGCTGAACAGGTTTCAGTGGAACTTTCTAAGATGGACTAGGTAGAAAGGCCTGGAGATCTACTTCTGAAAATCAGCAAATAAAAACCCTATGGATCACAATGGTCCAATCTGCAACTGATCATGGGAATAGAGCAGGACTGGGCAGCATTTTCTTCCATTGTACATGGGGTCGCCGTGAGTTGGAGGCCAGCTCAATGGCAGCTAACAACAACAATATATTAATTTTTTAACACACATACACACACACACACATACACATACACACACACAAACACCCCTAGCTTCCAGTGGCAGATCTAGGTTTTGTGGGACCTGAAACTTATACAATGTGGGCAGCCCTCTTTAAGAAAAGGAATGTGTATGACCATATAAAGATTACTCGGGATCCTCCAGCGGTAAGGTACAGCTCCCACTTTATACTTTTTAACAGTCTATTCTCCTCCCATTGCTTTGCTGGGCTGCCTTAATCAGTGGTGTCACTGTGGGGGTGCGGTTTGCACCCCCTCACATTGTCAGAGGGGGTGATACCAAAATGACCCCAGGGTTTGAAGCAGCAGTGGCCACGGCAGTGGTGGCAGGTGAGCTGGCGCTGCCAGGGAAGGGGCTGCCAAGGCAGTGGCAACTCGTCACAACTCCACCCACTCTACATCCCCTAGCCTCCACCCCCCTCACCCACTACTTAGGGCGGGAGCCTCCGGATGCTGGGCTGGGGGTTCCGGGAGGGGTGGGGCTGCTTGGCACCTCCCTCAGCCCTGCATGGAGGGTGGAGTGGGGCTAGGCTGTTCTACCCACAGAGGTGGGGGGTTTGTCGCCAGCCTGGGCGGGGGTGGAGGATGATACCATTAGTTACCGCACTGGGTGACAGCAACCCTAGTGAAGCCAGTGTATCAGATATCAAGTTATCACATAGAAAGGGTCTATTTCTAACTTTCCTTTGTTCCATTGGTCTGGTCCTGCGCAGTACAAGTGAGGTTACCTGAAACTTAAGCTTCATTAGCCTCTCGGTAAATCTGCCTCTAGAAACACTGGTAAATCAGTAAGAGAAAGACAAAAAAAAAAAAAAAGTCCCATTTTAAAATGGTTATGAACAGACAAGTCACAGAAGAGGAAACTCGAACAGCCAGCACATAGGTGTTTAAGCCCATTAGTAAGCTGAGAAACGCCAATTAAAAACAAAATAGCACTTTACTTCCAATAGATTGGCAAACATTAGAAAGTTGGATAATAACAAGTGCCTGTGAGGACCCGGGGCAGTAGGTGCCCTCATGTATTGCTGTGAGGGTGTAACCTCATACTGCCCCGCCGGAAACCAGCCTGGCAGCATCTGTTGCCATGGTGTGTACATATTCCCTGTCACTTAGCTGTCTTACTTCTGGGTGAAAGTCCCAGAGAAACCTCGCACAGGTCCATAAGGAGACATGCGTAAGGATGTTCATGCAGGAGGGCTATCTGCCGCATTGAAGACCATCACTTGGAGGATGGACAAGTAACACATGGGGGTTGTTCACTATGGAATTTTATGCAGGCGAGAGAAGAAACCGATTCAATGTACACATGCATGGGGCTTAATGGTGTTGAGTGGAAAAAGTAAGAAACAGAACGAAGCCTGTAGCACAAAATCATTTAAATTAAAAACACCCCTAAACAACCCTACACGTTCTGTTTAGCTACACACATATTCCACCAGTCTCCCAGATGGTCCCTGGGCATCTGCACCCTGTATAGTGCCTTTCCTCCCAGGTGCTGTGATCTGTGTGGCTTATAGAACTTGGCAGAAAGGATGGGATGTCTCTTCTGAGGCTCCGTTATAAAGGACAGTGTGGCTTCTGCTTTTCTCTCTCTTGTATCGCTTGCTTCGACAGAAGCCACCTGCTATGTCATGAGGACACACTCAGACAGCCCTGTGGGGAGGTCAAAGTGGCAAAGGGACTTTGTCCTTCTGTCAGTAGCCATCAAGAAACTGAGGCCTCGTGCCAAGAGTCATATGAGTGAGCCACCTTAGAAATGGATCTTCCAGCCTTCAGATGCCTGCAGTCCCAGCCAACAATTGGACTGTAACCTCCTGAGAGACCTTGATCTAGAACCACCCAGTCAACGGCTCCTGGATTCCTGCCCCTCAGAAACTTTAAGATAATAAATGTTTATTGCTTTAAGCTGTCAGTTTTGGGGGAATTTGTTGTGTGGCCATAGATGATTGATACAAGGGCATACACCAAACTGACTAGAGTGGTTGGCTGGGGAGGAAACAGGAGTGGGGTGGTATCATGGTTTGAATTATGTCCCCCCAAAAATGTGTGCATCGATTTGGCTAGACCATGATTCCTGGTACTGCGTAATTTTCCTGTCTGTTGTAAACCTGCCTCTATGATGTTAATGAGGGAGGATGGGTGGCAGTTGTGTTAGTAAGGCAGGAGCTGATCTACAAGACTGGATTGTTTCCTGACGCAATCTCTTGAGATATAAAAGACAGAAGTGAGCAGTGAGACAGGGGGACCTCATACCATCAAGAAAGCAGTGCCAGGAACAGAGCGCATTCTTTGGACCAGGGTCCCTGCCCCAGGAAGCTGCTAGTCCAGGGGAACACTGATGAGAAGGCCGAGAGAGAGAGAAAGCCTTCCCCTGGAGCTGACACCCTGAATTTGGACTTTTAGCCTACTTTACTGTAAGGACATAAATTTCTCTTTGTTAAAGCCATGCACTTCTGGTGTTTCTGTTGTAGCAGCACTGGATGACTAAGACAGGTGGAGACAGGGATGAAGAGCAAAACTGAAAAAAAATAAAGCAGGTCCTTGTGCAGAGCAGTAGTGAAGGGTGCCATGGACCGAGAAATAAAATTGACTCAGTCATCTGCTCCTGCAGCCCCCAAATTAAACACAGATAAAAAAGGGAAAAGATATTCCTGCCCAGTCATCAGAAGGCCTGGGGTAGACTGCCAGGTCCACTGGTGGCCCACCTCGGGGCTGCGGGAAGTTCCTCCCCCTTTCGGGGCCCAGTGTTCTCATCTCTGTAATCAGAGTAATAATAATTCCTGCCCTGCCCACGTCTGGGGAATCTAACGGGATGACTCAATGAGCAAGAACATATTTTTAAAAGGATAAAGCAAGATCATCCCATGTCATGACGTCTGCTTTCAATTGACTTTCAAATGGTAGAGAGAAAACAGGTAAAACACATACAGACAGACAGACACACATACACACGGGAAGGATAGAGCAAATATGGCAAAATGTTAGTAATTGTTGAATCTGGGTGGAGAGTACTATAGGGGTGTTCAGCATACTGTTCTTTCAACTTTCCTATAGGTATGAACCAAACGCAAAATCAATTGCCATTGAGTTGATTCTGACTCATAGCCACCCTATAGGACAGAGCAGAACTTCCCTGTAGGGTTTCCAAGGCTGTAAATCTTTACAGAAGCAGACTGCCATATTTTTCTCCCGAGGAGCAGCTGTTGGTTTCAAACCGCTGACCTTTTGGTTAGCAACCGAGCACTTAGTCACTGCACCATCAGGGCTTGTTACACGTATGAACATTTCTATAATAAAGCACTGTGGGAATGAAGAGTCTTCCAGGACTCAGTTTGGCCTGTACTTGCTGGCGTGGCTCCAGTCAGACCCTCTCATGCCCTTATCTCCTGACCTGCTCTCGTGCCTGCATCTGGGCAGAATAGCACTGGCCGTGTGCTCTCGGGGGCTCACACGTTTGCTTAAAGTTCTGCATGTCTGACCCCTGTGCCTTATGACTAAATGCTAATTGCAGGGTGACCTGTATCTGAAACCCATCAGTATCCCTACCCGCATGCTGATACACCTACTCTGTGGTGAGCTCTGTGGGAGGCACTGGGAGTCCCGAGCGAGAAAGGACCAGTTTCTGCCTTCAAGGAGCTCTCACCTAGGAGGGGACAGGTGTGGACAAGGACATGATGGATGTAATAATACATTATATTACAATGATTAACAGATAGAGGTGCATGCTGGGTGCTAGAGGAGCCCTTGAGGGGACACTCAGCCCAACCAGGGGACGCTATCCAGTAATGCAGACTCTGGAGTAGGGCTGAAGGATATCGTTACCTGGGTATTGAAAGATAGCATGGGCACCTCTGGAAGAGAGACTGGCCTGAGCAAAGGCACAGAGATGGGTTTTAAGAGGATAGCTTGGCTGCCTTTCCGGTTGCAGCTCACTTCATGCACATGCGGACTCACCTACCCTGCTCAGCTTCCCTTCGACTCCTGCCCAGCCTCATCTGCCCTCCCCTGAGCCTTTGCCCTGGTGTTTGGCCCCCTAATCCTTGACCCCTTGGGGCTGAGTCAATCACTGATGATATACAATACTTTTTTTTTTTTGTAAATTGTGGTAAATATATATATAACAAAACATTTTTCAATTCAACAATTTTTACATGTACAATTCAGTGACACTGGTTACGCTCATCATGTTGTACAACCATTACCACTATTTCCAAATTATTCCATCGCCATTAACAGAAACTCAGTGCCCTAAGCAATGACTCTCCCTTATCCCTTCCCTCCCACCCTGTTAACCACTAATAAATTTTTGCCTATTTCATATGAGTGGGATCATACAATATTCTCCTTTTGTGACCGACTTATTTCACTCAGCATAATTCTTGCAACACTTTTTAAACTTAAAAAGTCAGGCACTGTCTGCTAGCATGACCCAGTAAAGAGTCAATCACACAAAACCTATTGAGTCATTATGTAGTGTTGATAGGAATATTTTAATTTTTCAGGATCACTATAATAAATAATTGGCAAAGTTTATTTGGAAAGAAAAATAGTGTATGTGGGCTGGCAATCAGAGAGAGTGTAAATACATCAGAATAACCAGATAACATTTGATTGCTTTGAAATTTAAAGAAAAAAACATTTCCCAAAGTCATTGTCTCCTTCCCCTGGCAAATCCCACCTCCCTGAAGCCTTCCCTGAACCCTCTTCCTCCATCTGGGCTCCATCTCTGACTGTCCTCCATAGGTTTACATGAGCACGTCAAGAGGTCAGGGATAGTTGTTTTCATTTCTGAGGCACCAACATCCAGCAGGGGCCTGACACAGAGCAGGCATACAATCATTGTTTACTGAATGAATGAATGACATGGGTTGCTGCTTCACTGAAGAGGGACCAGTAAGGATGCTGCTGGAAGGGTCCAGGTGAGAAGCTGGGGCAGTGGGGAAGGTGGGGAAGACTTGGGAGACCTGGAGGCAGAGCAACCAGGAGAGGGAGCTGATGAAGACCCAAGGTCTACCATGTGGTGATGGGTCAATGGGCATCCATTAGCTGAGATCAAGCACCCTGGGGGAGGTGCAGGTCTGTGGGTCAGGGGTGGGTAGGGGTGGTGGGTAAAGAGTTCCCTTTTGGGCCTGTGGAGAATGAGAAGATTACAGGAGAGCCAGGTGAAGACATCACTTGGCAGGTGGGGATGTGGAGAGAGGTCTGGGCTGGAAACACAGATCTGGGACTCAACCACACAAAGGCAGGAATAAAGCTGTTGAAGTGGGCAAGATCACAGAGGCAGAGAGAGTTAAGACGAATGAGCAGCAGATCCAGGACCGAGGCCAGAGAAGACCCTCCATTTCAGGACCAGGGAAAGAAGCCCTCAAATGAGGCAAAAGGAGTAGGCAGAGAGGTGAAAAGAGACAGGAGCGTCGAAGAGCAAAGGGAGAGTGAGTGGCATCGAGGAGGGCGCAGAGGCGAAGAGCACAGGGAGAGCGAGTGGCATCAAGAGGAGGGCGCAGAGGCAGCAAGCGTGACCATTTTCAGTGAGGGCAGTGCAGGGCTGCTGGGCTTCATGATAACAGTCATTAGTGACCTCAGTGAGAGCCATGCCATGGGAGTTGAGGGGTGGAAACCAGGCTGTGGCAGGGTTAGAATGAGTAGTAGGTGGTGAGGAAGTGTAGACATCTAGTGTAGACAAACTTCTCAGGAACGGTGATTGTCCACTATTTTGTCATCTGATGTAATTTTCCTATGTGTTGTAAATCCTATCTCTATGATGTTGATGAGATGGGATTAGCGGCATTTATGTTAATGAGGTAGGACTCAATCTACAAGATTGGATTGTGTCTTGAGCCAATCTCTTTTGAGATATAAAAGAGAGAAGCGAGCAGAGAGACATGGGGAACTCATACCACCAAGAAATCAGTGCTGGGAGCAAAGTGAGTCCTTTGGACCCAGGGTTCCTGCATGGAGAGGCTCCTAGACCAGGGGAAGATTGATTACAAGGGCCTTCCAGAGAGAGAGAGCATTCCCCTGGAGCTGACGCTCTGAATTTGGACTTCTAACCTACTAGACTGTGAAAGAATAGACTTCTGTTTGTTAAAGCTATCCAGTTGTGGTATTTCTGTTATAGTAGCACTAGATAACTAAGACAGGTACCTTGGCTGAGAAGGATCTCCAAAGCCAAATATGATAGAAAGATGCTGCCTCTTTTCTCTCCAGGTCATGCCCTATTGCTTATTATGGGATGCAGTTGTTGTGGTGATTGATACTGGTGAGACCAGAAGAGACTTGTGAAATGTCTCAGTGGAGAAGGACTTTTTCTCACGTTTGTCCTAATGTGTCATGTGACACTTGAGACCAGGCTGGAGGTGCTCATGGTTCATTCCTACAATGAGCAGCAGTACCTCCCACGGTCTGGAAGCCACACTGGCATTCTCTATGCTGACCAGAACTTTGATGAGATAAGGCTCCTGGGACCTGTGACAATGCCAACTCTCCTGATGATGGTCAACCTCCCACTTGCCCCAGTGCAGACTGGGCCCCAAGAGAATGGACTGTGCATGACAGACTGATTATTGAGCAGCAGGAAGAACAATCATCAGTACAAAGTGCCATGGAAAAACTGAAAAAGAAGGGATTCGTTCTGCTTGGGGGTCAGGGAAACAGGCTGGGAAGAGTGTCTGGGAGGACTTCATCAAGAAGGTGATATCTGAACTGGGTTTTGAAATAACCATAGGACTTTTCTTCTTGGGGAGGAGGTGACTTTAGGCAGGGGAACAGCATGTGCAAAAGTTCAGAGGTATAAGGGAGCACTACGTGCTCCAAGAAGGATGTGGTAAGGAGTGAGTTGAGAAGACCTTGAGCTTTTAGTACCTAGTGGCCAGTGGTTCTCAACCTCTTCCCACCTCTACATGCTTGAGACTGTTGGCCTGTCCTGCTGCACAACAGAGGTTCCTTCCAGCAGTTGTTTTTGTAGACATCCAAGTCCCCCCAGGGAAGCTTTCTCCTTACCCAGGAATCAAGCCTGGGTGATGAAAACCTGTTGGCTTTGCAGCCGAGAAGACATCTGGCATGATTTGAGTTTTAGGAGGATGGCTCTGACCAGGTGTGGAGGCTGGACTGAGGGGGGCTGAGCTTGAGGCAGGGAGTCCCATGAGGGGTGCTGCTCCAATCCAAGAGAGAGGGGGTCAGTATATGCTTTGCCCACACACTCTGGGCCCCATCTGGAATCTTCTGTCTAAATGACAGTGGCTGGGGATGGAGGAGAGAGAGAGGGTATTCCCGGATGTTCACCTGGACATGGAGAGGAGGGAGGGTAGTGTTGGGGAGCCCTCCTCCCAGGGCTGGGCTGCAGGGGTGCAGCCAAGCTTGCAGCAGGTGTGACTGCTGACCCCGGGCTCTGTGCTGGCTGGCTGGGTGATCTTGGACAAGCCACCTTCTGCTAGACCTCGTCTGGAAAACAAGGGTAACTCCCTTCACACAGGGTGCTGTGGGGAGCCCTAGTTACCAGATTGGGGAGTGTCTGGATGAGAAGATGCCACAGGGCGGGCGTGGCAGGATTGTCACTGGGGCAGCCTGGACCCTGGTGTCTGCCTCCTCCTTCCACGGCCCCTCCCTGGCCAGGCCCTCCTGGAGTGGGGGTGGGAGTGTCCAGGCTTGTCTTGGCGTCAGCACCTGATCGTTCTCTTCAGACCCCTCCCTGGTGATGCCAAATCCACAGGGTCTGGGATTCTGCCTCCAAACCCGTCCAACCAGTTGTTTGGAAGGAGGGGGCACTCGGGAGGGGCAGCAGGAGGTGCCAGAAGCTGCCTCCCCCAGCCCAGCACAGACAGTGGCGTCTCTGGGGCTGTGGATGCTGTAGACAGCTCCTTGGACGGACAGACAGTGGAACACTTGGCCTAGCCATGGGGTTCAGTGGGGGACAGTTCTGGCTGTTGATGCCGCCGCCGCTGCTGCTGCTGACTGGTCTCCATTCCGGGACATGCCTGGGTGAGTGAGGGTGGGGGCCTAGGCAGGAGGCCTTCTTGTGTCTCGTTTCAGGAGGACAGACCCACCTCCCCTGGCTGCCTCCCAAGCCCCTCATGTGTCTGGGAACTGGACAAGTCAGACCACCAAAAGAGGTCTTCAAGACCAGGGCACAAGTAGTGCTATCTCCCTCGCTTTGGGGTGCTATCCCCATGCACCCTGAGCCCCCACCCCTGTTCTCACCAAATGTGCTCCTCTTCTTCCCCTTTGTCCTCCCACTGAGGAGAGGTTTAAATGAGCCTGACAAGGACAACGGAAAGCACTTTGGACTTCCAAAGGACTCAGGGCTCCCAGCCCATGCCCACCCCTCACCCAACGACAGCTCTCTGATGTGGGACTGGAGGCATTGTTCACTCTCCACCTCTTAAACTAGAGACCTTTTGAGATCCAGTGCCCCCTCCCCCATCTGCTGCTCCACTCTTTTTTCTTCATTAAGCAAACATGAAGTGCCTACTGTATGCCAAGTGCACTGGGCCCCAGAGATAGAACTGGGAGCTCTGAGAAAGGAGGAATCAAGTCTGCTCCCCCCACCCCTAAAGGGTCTAGTACGGACCCAGCTGTTTCTTTAGAATTGAGATGAATTAAATGGAATTAAATAGTAATAGCACTGAGCTGAACTGAAAGGAGAGGGTTCTGGAGACTTGCATAAAAGCTCACCTCACCTTCTGCTCCTCCCCAGTATTTGGGTCTGGGGAGAGGAGGGCCACTGAGGCCCTGCTCTGTCTTTGGGGGTGCAGGCAGGAGTTAGGGTTTTTGTTTTTGTTTTTGTTTCTATTATTGTGTTTTAAGTGAAAGTTTACAATTCAAGTTAGTCTCTCATACAAAAATTTATACATACATTGTTTTGTGACCCTACTTGCTCTCCCTATACTGTGACAGCACACCCCGGATTTCCTGTGTCCATTCAACTAGCTCCTGACCCTCTCTGCCATCTCATCTTGCCTCTGGATGAGAGCTGCTCATGTAATCTCATGTATCTACTTGAGCTAAGAAGAGGAGTTAGGGGTTTTGAACTCTGACAGCAAGGTGGACACAGGCCACGTTGTCAGTCCGGAGCCTCCACTGGCATATGGGCTGAGGCTGCTTGCTTGTCCCGTTGCCCTCCTCCCATGCTTCCTCAGAAGAGGCTGTGAGGGAGGTGGGGGTGGGGAACAAGGTCCTGAAAGGGAAGGTGCCTTGGGGCCAGTATGGAAGATGGCAGAGAACTGGGTGGGAAGGAGGGGGTGTTCTATACTCTGAGCCAGCCTCTGGCCCCAGAGCCCATGTCACATACTGGGGTCTCGGTGGGGACCTGTGTTACCCCCCCACCCCTCTTCTGCCCAAGCCATTCCTCTTGCCATACAAACCAATGTGGGTGACATTGGAAGGACTTGAGAGACGGGTAAACTAAGGCCCAGAGACAGTCACAGCCCAAGATCACTGGGTACATCAGGAGCAGAGTCTGATGGAGGGCTCAAGCTCACCCCCAATCCGAGTCTCACTCCAACAAGGCCAAAGACCCCTACCCCAGGAGAACTGTGCCTACAGCTGGGGTGAGAGGCCCCTTGTGCCTTTCTTGGCCACCCTTATCTGGGCCCATCACCCAGCAAACCCAGGAGGGGCAGGGAATGAAGGGGGGGTTGGCTAAGCCTCTCTCCTGACCTCCACAGCACCCACCCCTGGTAGGATCCCAAAGGAGGGGCAAGGAGCTGGACTGAGGCCGTCCATCCCCGCCCCTGGGCCACAGCCTTGCCACGGAGACTTCCTGATGAATGGCTGACTGAATCTCCCAGGGAAGAACCCTAACTCCTCCCTCAGACCGGGGCTCCCAAGACAGACCCAAGTCTCCCCACTCAGACTTTAACTCCCAGGGCAGGGCAGTGCCCCGCCCCCAGACTGGGACTCCCAGGGCAGGATGGTGCCTCCACCCTTAGACTGGGCTGGGGGAGACCTGTCCTGTTCAGCCTCTTCTCTCTGCCCTCCCTCTCCCGCTGGCCCCAGAGCACATCAGCTATGTGCCCCGGCTCTCAAATGCCACCCTGGCAGGGAAGCTCACGCAGTCCACCTTCACCCTGGAGCAGCCGCAGGGTCAGTTCAGTCACCTAAACATCTCCGACTTTGATGCCATCTGGCTGGTGGTGGCCCACAGCAACGGTGGGTATGCTGGGGTGGGCCTTGATTCTCCCTCTGTGACATGAGAAGGCGGGCTTGGGACCAATGACAAGTGCGTGCGAGGGAGGGGGTGCTGCAAGGGTGGCTGTCTGGCCTGGTGGGATGGGGTGGAGTCCTGCCTGTTCAGCCCCAACCATCTGACTTGTAGTGCCACCCTCAGCCACCCAGAACTTCGCTGCCCCACAGAGGTTGAAGGATTCTCCTGCCCCTGCTGACCTACCCCGGAAAGGCTACTACCTCACACTGAGGGCCAACCGGGCACTCTACCCAGGTGACCAGGCCAGCAACCAGCTCCAAGTCCTCCGCGTGGGCAACGACACCCGCTGCTCCCCAACCACAAAGGGCTGCAACCACCCTCTCCCCGGCCCAGGCCCCTACCGGTGAGTGCCTCTGCCTGGCCCCTGGCTGGGGTGTGGGTGTACCCCATGCTGCCCAAACCTGAGCCTGGAAAGCTCCTAGGTGGGCCACTGAGTCCTGTGTTCCCTGCTCTAGTTCTGCAGACGGGAGGTGTGGCAGTGAACAGGGCCAGGGCCTTGGTGAATTCTTGGTCTTTCTTGAGCAGAGGGTCCCCCCTCAAGCTCCTGCCTCCACGGTCGGTCTGAACCACGCGGGTGGTGACTCCCCGCCCAGACTGGGCGTTCCCCAGTCTCCTCCTCCTAAGTGCTTGATTCACTGATGTTAGGTACTGGGATAGCTAATCCAGCACCCACACGCACTTCCCAACTGAGGACACTGACCCAGAGGATGAGGGATGTACCTAAGGTCATGCAGCTGGAAACTGTCGCAGCCAGAATTTGGACCACGTCTGTTGGGCTCCTAGTCCCTGCTCCATGCCCCACCTCCTGGCGCTCTCCCCAGGCCTGGGGAGTCAAGGGGACTTAATGACAGGCTTTTAGGACTGGGGAATTTCCACACCTTCAATGCTAGGTCTCCCATTCAGGGTGAAGTTCTTGGTGCTGAGTGAGGACAGGGGACTTCTGGCTGAGACAGAGTGGTCTGGTGAGACTCGCCTGCAGCAAGGTATCAGCTCAGACACTGGGGGCTGGAGGCCACGGGCCTGGGGGCTCCCAAGGACTGGGGATGGCTGAGGGGTAGGCCAGCCCCCTATCAGAGCCCCTAATACCATCCTGCTGTCTGCAGGTGCCCCTCCCCCAGCCTGGGGACCCCTTCTCAGGTCAAACAAAGCCTCTTTTTCTCCCCACCTGCCCTGCCTGCCTGTGTGGTCCCTACAGCTGAGGTACTCCAGGCAGCCCCAGGGCCGCAGACGGCAAGCACTGTGGTCATCATCGCCTTCCTGTCAGTCTTGCTGGCTGTGCTGCTCACCGCCCTCCTGGCCCTGCTCATCTACACCTGGTGAGTGGGCAGGCGGAGAATCCTGGCCCACCTCTGGCCCCTCCTCCCCTCTCCTGGCTCCCCCCAGCAGCTGCCCTGGCCCAGGCCCCATCGGCTCAGCTCCCCCTTTCTGCCATTGCTAGAGGGGTTTTCCCTGAAGGCCAAGCAGAGCTAACAGTGTAGGAAGCAAGGGATCCACAACGTTCCAGAACCTGTGGGCTCTGAGCTAGAGACCTCATCCTCCCTGCTGAGAAGCCTACAGGACACGGTGGGGGCTTATGTGAATTAACCCCTCACTTGCCTGTCCATCAATGCCCCCTGCTTGCCCATTGGGTCCACGCTTTCTGAGTGGGCACCACTTGCCCCCTGGTGGCAATGGAAGAAATTGCAATTAGGGGTGCAGGAGACCCTCCCAAAGTGGAAGACCACCCCCCCACCCCAGGTGGAGGTCAATGGCTTCCAGGCCAAGGACTGAGCTTTGCCTCAAGACTTCAGAGAGAGCTCAGATGCTGCGGCTTGGTGGAGAGGGGTGTCCGGGAGGCTTTGAAGAGGAAAGGGGGAACCTGGCCTCTGAAATATAGGTGGAGGAGGGGAAAGGGGACAGGAGGGTTGGAGGTGGCCAGGCAATGGAGCCAGGAGGCCTTGATGCCCAGCTGAGGAACTGGGCAGAGGAAGCCAGTGGTGGGTTTTAATCAGGAGAGGCAGGCAGGGGATCCCTGGGCATGTGGGGAGAGCAGGGGGTGTGAGTAGAGGCTGGGTGATGACAGGGGTAGGGAGGAGGAACTGGATTACACACTAGGAAGAAAAGCCTGGCAATCTACTTCCAAACCCAGCCAATGAAAACCCTATGGAGAACAATGGTCCGATTAATTTCTGATCATGGGGATGGCACAGGAGCAGGCAGCATTCCGTTCCACTGTGCACAGAGTTGCCATGAATAGTCGGCCAACTCCATGGCAGTTAAGAACAACAATAGCAACAGAGAAACAGCCATAGCCTGGTTCCCTTTGGTTAATATACCTGGCCAGTGGTGCCTCAGTTTCCCCTAGGCAATGGGTCAGAACTCTAGGCAGTGGCTATGGGCCCTCCACCAGGAGGGCCCTATATTCACAATTCTCTCTCTCCTCCCCCGTTCAAGCTTGGACACCTGTGGGAGCATCACCATTTCTGGCCCCGAGGAGTCGGTGCACGTGAGAAGATACAACACTCACCACATGTTCAGCCCTCCAGCCGTGGGGGCCCCCATCCGCCCCTCAGCCTTGCCCTTAGTCCAGGCTGCAGAGCCTGGGATGGGAGACGTGCCGCAACGTCATAGGCCTGGGAGAGAGATTTTTTAAATGAGGTTGGGGGAACAGTGTCCTGAGCGACAAAGCCTGGGCCAATCCCTGTGGGAAATAAAGGTCCTCAATACCTCCCTGTGTGTCCGTGGCGTCGTACGCCTGGGCAGTCTTCCTGCACCCCTCCCTCCAGCTCCTCTGGGGGAGGTTCTGGGCGGCTGGGGTTGGGGGTGGGGTGGATACAGGACAAGAGGTGAGGGTCCTAGGCTCACTGAGCCATCTGGGGCTCCATGGCCCTAACTGTAACATGAGGGTGAGCGCACTGCCCTACTGGGCCACAGGGAGGCTAAAATAAGGAGGCGCCTCATAGACTGTGGAGACTGCGCATGCGCGAGACGTACCCATGCTGCCCTGCCAGCCAGCACTCCCCTTACCCAAGAGGCTATGGGTCTGCCACCCCCCCAGCACCCATCTATGGCCCCTCTCTCCAGCTCGCCTCTCCTGGCTGCAGGACTTAGAGCTGTCAGTATGCCTGTCCTCAGATTCCTCCCTGGAGGGCACAGGAGGCACAGCTTCTAAACATCACCCACCACACCTGTCACATTCCTGGGTGGGGCCCACCCAGGCTTGGGCATGGGGGCAGGGAGTGTGTGTGAAGCCCAGCTCCCAAGAGAAGCTTGGACTCTGCCCAGAGATGACTCCAAATCATTCAGAGCACCCAGCACTCATCATCAACATCCCTGACCTGTGCTGGGTCCTGAGGGGCTGAGATGACCTAGGCCAGCTTCTGCCCTCAAGATGTTCACTGCTCCGTGTGTGGGGGAGAGCAACACACCACATGTGAGGGATGGCAGGGTCACTGGCCTGCCTGAGGCTCCAGAGGGGGCTTTCTGGGGACGTGTAGCCTAGAAGGAGCAGGGTGGTGCCCAGGTAAGCACAGGAAGGGGGCCCAGGTAGCAGGAACAGTGGGAGCTTTTGGGGGCTGGTGGGCAGGTTGGAGGCACTGGAGCAGAGGGAGGGAGGTAAGGGATGGAGGAGAGTCCGGGACGGGCCTGCCACGTGGAGGTGCCTCGCCCTCTGGGGTCACGGGGTCAGGAAAGGAGGGTGCTGGCTGGGTTCCCAGATGCCTGTCTCTGGGAGATACCAATGCTCCTAATTGGTTTATTAGTCAGAGCAGACACATCCTGCTCCTGCTGTGGAGGAAATGCTCACGTGACCATGGGGAGTCAGGCTGAGGGGAGGAGGGGAGCATACAGAGACCCCCAAGCCTTGGCCTCGCCACAGCCCCTTCCGAGCAGTCACGAGCCCCGACCCTGGACAGCCGTGGACAGGTCACGTACCCTGTCTGGGCCTCAGTTTCCCCTTATGTAAACAGCAAAGATCGAACTGCCCTCCAGCAACCTTTACCAACGCCCTGCACAGGTCAGTGGCCTGGCAGGAAACAGATGGCTGCCATCTCACAGCGCAATTGAGAGAGTTTACTAAGGTGTGGGCAGGATCGGGGAAACAACAAGAGAGAGTGGCCAGGGACTGGCACCAGTGGGGAGCTGTAAGTTCTCCTGACGGAAGGGCTGACAGGAGGAAGAGGGTGGTGTTTCCAGAACCGCTGAACAGTAGCCATGGGGAGGGTCAGCCTCCAGCAGGAGCAGGGGCTGCAGGTAGAGGGTGCCAACGCTGCCACACTGTGGCCTGCAGGGAGGGAGTGGGGGAATACATACCCCAGCCTCTCTCCTCCTGCCCTCTGGTCTCAGGCCAAACCTGACCAGAAGCAAAAGAGCACGGGTCTGGGAGATGCCACCCACAAGGCCAGCCTCCTAGGCTCAGAGCAGGGCAGAGGAAGGCCCAGAGCAGAACTGGAGGGCCCAGGCCACCTCTTGCCAAACCTGTGAAACTAGACCCTTCCACCCTCCAGACTGAGGAGAGGGACAGACAGATGACCACAGAGTCCTGTCCCAGACAGAGGGTTGCCTGAGGCTGGGATGGAGTCTCAGAGGGGACCTTGAGGGGTTGACCCCTGAGCCTTGGACGACAGGGGAATTTGCCAGAAGGTGGGGCCTCCAAGTAGCCCCTTCACCACCTTCTTACCTCTTCCTTGAGGACACCTCCTCCCTGAAGCCCTTGTGGGTGGAACCTACCCTCATGCTTCAGGGTTGTGAGGCAGTGAGTGTGAGGGTCCTCTTTGCTCCTCAACCCCTATTTGGAATAAATGCCCTGGGCCAAGCTCACAACTCCCCCCAGCCCCTTCTCCCACAAACAGTTGCCCATGTTCTGGGCCTGCATCTTGTCCGTGGGAGACCATGGCCTCCTGCTCACAGGAGGCCACCATCCCAGCCTGTTTCACCCAGCTCCCCCTCCCTGGGCACTCATCCCCTCCAGCCAGGCCCCTGTGTTCACTAATGACATGCACTCCCCCCGCCCCCGACTGTCTCTTCCCTCAGCTGCTTCTCAAGTGTCCTCTCCCCTGGCTGTCTCTGACTGGGCATCGCGGAAGCTGCTCATGACAAACACACCAGCCCCACAGCCAAACCTCGAGCTGCCCCCAGCCTCACTCCTCCTCCTTGTTCCCTGTTCCTCTGGCACCCAGGCCGAATGCTGGGAACAGACCCAGACCACACTCTTTCCCTGACCCCCAGGTCCCCACAGGGACATGCACCGCCTTCCTCAGACCTGTAACAGACACATCCTGGCCACAAAAACTTAAGCCACCTCCTCAGGATCTTCCCAGTATAGAGCCCAGAGCCCAACATCAGGGGCTGATGAAGAGCCTGGAACAAGTGGGTGGGATTCTTCATACAAATTACCATGAACTGAGTGGCTCAAAACAACACAAATTTATTCTCTCACGTTCTGAAGGCCAGAGGTCTGAAATCAAGGTGTTGGTAGGGTCGTGCTCCCTCTGAAGGCTCAAAGAATCCTTCCTTGCCTCTTCCGGCTTTCAGTGGCTCCTAGCATTCTTTGGCTTGTGGTCACATCCCTCCAGTCTCTGCCTCTGCCTTCACATGGCCTTCTTCTCTTTGTGGGTCCTCTTCTCTCTTACAAGGACACCAGTCATTGGATTTAGGGTCCACCTGAAATCCAGGATTTTTTCATCTTGAGATCCTCAGCTAATTACATCTGCAAAGACCCTGTTTCTAAATAAGGTCACATTCTGAGTGAACACGAATTTGGAGGGAGGAAAGGGCACTATTCATCCCACCTCATTCCTCTAGCCTGAGTCCCTGGTGAAAAACCTCAGCCTGGGCTTGCTTCTCTGGGCTCTTCTTGGGTCTGGGAGGCCAGGACTGGCTGGAGGGAAAGGCCCTGAGCCAGGACTTCTGGCCCTAGAATAGCCTTTAACCATTTCCCTATGGAGCTTAGAGGAAGCTCCTGTCCAGCTCTGGCCTTTGGGTCCCTTGATCCCTCCCTATTCACTCATTCCCCCCTCACTCAATCATTCATTCCCTCACTCAGCAGGCAGTCCCTGACTTCAGCCAACCAGGCCGGGCACTGGGGCTGAATGTGCTCCTCACAGCAAGGCCACCCCCACGTCAGTCGGGGGTAGACATGCACACAACAAGGGGATCCCTCGCGGGAGGCAGAGGCACACCCCACTGGCGGATAGGGCATACCTAAAAAGGGGTATGAGGTGTGGGCTGTGAAGGATGGGCAAGTGGCCAACAGGCAGAGGGCACAGGGGGTATCCCAGGACCGCCACAGAGCCTGGCAGGCTCCTGGCACACCCACAGGGTAGCGAGGCCGGTGGGGTGACACTGGCTCCCTCCCACTGACCACAAGGTGTGACTGAACCAACCCACTCAGCACTCCAACTCCCCGGGGACAAACCTGGGGAAACAGATTTGGGAACAAGTAGCCACGAGGCCCGAAATCAGCCCTGTGTCGGCCTGAAAATGAACAAGTGGATGGGAGCAGGGACCTGGTGCGTCTCTCGATGCTTCGGTCTCTCGTCTTGGTTCCCCTGTCTTGCCTCTCTGCCTGTTTCTCACTCCATCTCGTCTCTATTTTTAACTCTGACAAGCCATGGGAACTCGCTTTGCTTCCTCGAGGGAAGCCGTGTGAACTGGTCCAGTGATGGGTACCACCGTTTTCCAATAAACACTGATAAAACCAGAGCAGGGGCATCTGTTCCAGATTTGGGCCCAGGAGGACAGAGGGACAAAAATAGAGCAGACAGGAGAAGGGGAAAAGGAAGGAGACAGGGAGAAAGAGAACATGTGTCAGACACAAGGACAGAAAAGGCCACCCTGGAACCCCTCCCCGTTGGCCTTGCCCCCACTGTCACTGTTTCCATGCCCTGGCCCAACTCCGGCCACCTAGACTGTCCCCCATAGCAGGAGCCCAGGTGGCCTGAGCAGACTGTTGTGGAAAATTAAGTAAATTCCTTTCTCTCCTCCCCACAAGGGGGTATTTGCACTCCCTGTTTGGCAGGAGAGCTGGGGCTCTCCTGGGAACCCTGGCTCACATGGAAGGGTCTGGAGGTCTGGGGAGATGGAGGCCAGCCAGGCAGGAGGGGTTCTGAGGCCAAGGAGAAGAAGGAGTCGGCTCCCTCAGGATTCTGGGGTGGGGGGGTCATTCTAGGTCTGACCTCATCAGACTAAGCTCCCTGGGGATGTTTCCACCTCAGGGACCAAGATGCAGCTGGTGTGACCTGAAAGAAATGTCTCTCTCGGGTCCCAGCCACCTTGCTGTGGGGCCTCCTCTGAGGGATGACAGCCTAGGCCAAGGGGGTGGCCTCCTCTTCCCTCCCAGGACCTACCAGTGAGCCCTAGGCTATTCCTGAGACACCCTGGGGACTTGCAGGGATGCTGGGGACTTGGTGTTGCAGAGGCCCAGGATGCTGTGCTTGCTGGGTGGGGTCTGAGCTGCCCAGAGTGTGCCCTGAGGTTCCTGTGCTCTCAGAAAGGCAGCCCTGGGCTCACACACAATCCGTGTTATCCTCCTGCTGCTGTCTTACCCGCTTCACCTAGAACCCAAATCCTCCCTGTCCATCAAAACGACTCACATGTCACTGTCTCCTTGTCACCGCCAACCACGCTTTCACAGCAGGTAATCTCTCTTCCTCTGAATCTGCAAGACTCCCTCCCGCTGCACACAGAATGGCCGTTCCATCCATCCCTGGTAGAAGCACAGAAGTCAGAGACTTAGACCCCCTGTGTCAGCCGCCCCAGTCACTTCAACCCAGCTACACACAGAGGTGAAGTGACTCAGAGGAGGGGATCACAGTGGGAAGGGGGGATGGACATGACAACGGTGGGAGCTAACCCTTGCACAGCACTTCCTATGCACCCGGAACTGGTCTGAGCTGTTCATATATAGAACCAGCTGCTGTCGAGTCCACTCTGACTCATGGTGACCCCATGTGTGTCTGAGTAGAACTGTGCTCCATCGGGTGTTCAGTGGTTGATCTTTCAGAAGAAGATCTCCAGGCCTTTCTTCCAAGGCACCTCTGGGTGGACTCAAACCTCCAACCTTCGGGTTAGCAACCGAGTGAGTTAATCCTTTACACCACACAGGGATTCCTTCACATCTAGGAGCCCTGCTAATCCTCGGGTCAATCCCATGGCTAGTCTATTACAGATGAAGAAATGGAGGCCTGGTGTGGTGAATGCCAAGAGAATGGGAAATACAGGGACCGGGACCCTGCTGGGGTGGGGGAGTGAGGGCAGTCAGGGATGTCTCCACGGGCGTCTCAGGGCTGAGCAGGTCGAGAAGGAGAAAAGGCCACTGTGGGTGGAAGGAGCCGCTTCTGCAAAGGCCCAGAAATGTGGCTGACATTGAGGAACCAGTGTCTCAGCCTGGCTGGAGCCTGGGGTGAGTGGATGAACCGGGCTGGGGGGCTGGGGCCAGTCAGGGAAGGGCCACTGTGGGGATTTTCGGCAGGGGAGTCTTAGAGCACATTTGGATTTTGCAAAGCGCAGCAGAAGAACTACTGCAGGAGGGTAGGAGAGAGGCAATTTGGAGACCTGAGCCAGCTGAGGTAGGGCTGGAAGGGAGGGATGCCCAATTCTCCCACCCTTCTGCTGTGAGACCCAGCAGAGGCTCCCGGGGCTGCAGCTAGCGGAAGGCCCCTCCCAGGACAACACCCTCAGTCTCTGATCTGAGCAGCAGCCCTGAGTGGCCCCCTCACCTCCTCCACTTCCGCCTCAGCTTCCTCAGCGGGAAAATGCTAGGAGGAACAGCCGGGGTCCCCCTAGGGTCAGCTAGGGGACATCCAGAAGCCAGGGTCCCAGCTACCCATAGTGCACCAGGAGCAGTGGAAGCAGAGGAGGTGGCAGCAGTAGAGGGGAGGGCTGCCCAGAGGGGCTGTTTGCGCCAGGGCAAGAAGGGTATGCCTGAGTGCTCTGGGCTGGATTCAGGCTCAGAATCACCGACTCCACCCCCTCACCCCCTACGCCCACTGGCCCCCACGCCTCTGCCTCAGCTCCATCCTCCCCACCAACGTTCTTGGTTCCTGTCAGCTCAGCCAGGGCCCTGTCCCCAGTTGGTGGGGAGGCCGTGGCGCCGAAGGCAGACAGGTTTATGTCCTGGCTGTAGCTGCACTGGCCCTGTCCCAAGTCCTGCTCTCACGCAGACACACATCCTTCTCGCCGTGGAGCCAGGAGAGGCCCAGCCAGGCCCGTGAGAACTGGTCCTGCACAGGGCCCCGGATCCCAGGGTCTCCTCAGAATCATGCACTGTCTCCCCCAGCACTAGGCCATCTCTGCTCAGGGGTGCCTCCAGAGCCATGGCTGGCCCTTTCACTTCCACTTCCCAGCCCCAGCCCTTCTCCAAGTCCAGCCATGGTACTGCCTCTTCCAGGAAGCCCACCCAGAGCATCACCACTCACAATGGGAGGGAGGTGCATTTGGGTGCTCCCAGAGGGCGTGGCAGAGATCTTGACCCACAACCTTATATTCCCAGCCTTCAGCTGGCAGGCAATACCCAGGATTCCTGGTTTTTCATTTGCCTTGCCATGCCTCAGTTTCTCACTTTGGGAAGGGGCAGAGCTTCGCCTACAGGGGATTGGGCTGAAGGGGTTAAGTGGCTACAGCTCCGGGGAGGGCCCAGAGAAAGGTGAAGCTGGGCCTCAGCATCTAAGACCACATGGATAATCTCTCTTTACAGCAGGGCTGAGCACCCGCCAGGCCCCATGCCCACAGGCACCCAAGGGGTACCTGCCACCAGCCCTGAGCCTGCCTCTGCCTACTTCAGCCCCTGAGACCACACTCAGCCACCCCAGGGATGCCCAGAGGGACCTACAGCCTGAATCCCCGCAAGCAATCCTTGGGGAGAACTGGGGGGACATTTCCCTTCCCTCCTCCTTTACCCGGGCTGAGGCTGGGGCAGTCCTCTCTGCCTCCGTGTTTCTCTTTCTGACTGCCTGTGTCTCTCTGACTCTGTATTCCTCCATCTGTCTCTCTCTGTGTCTATCTTTCTCTCTGAGCAGGTGGATAAAACCCCTATCTTCCCAGGAGGGTTGGGTGCCACGCTAAGAGTGGGTGACCTTGTAAAAGTGACTTTGCCACGCTTTGCCTATAAAGTGGGCAAAACTTGCATTTCATCCCTATGTTGCTGATGAGGACCAAAAAGTTGAGGCATGGTCTGCGCATAGTAGGGACTCAGTACCTGCTTTCCGCATCCATAAAATGGGATGACAGTTATAGCCCCTGAAGTGCTCACCACAAGAAGGTGCCCTGTGAGGTCTGCTGGCTAAATTGCTCATCAGCAGAGGTCAGCTGAGAGGAGTCCAGGTGACACCGAGACCTACTGCATACACTCTATTCACAGCCACTCAATAGGATGCAGCCATCAGCACCTCGATTCACAGATTAGGCAAATGAGGCCCAGAGAGGGTGAGTAACTTGTCCACCATCGCACAGCAGGCTCTCCCGTACTAGTACAGCCAGGAGTTAAACTTGACAGTCTCGTTCCAGAGCCCACACTCTTAACCGTGGGCCTCCTATTTTACAAATAGTATTAATACTATATGTCTAAGATGGAATGGGTAAGGGTGTCAAGACTGGCAGGATGGGTGGGGGCTGGGGACAGAGCCCCTCTCTGCCTGCCCCCTCCTGCTCTCTCACCACTGTCGAGTCCAGACTTCTCAGCACACCGCTGTAACTGGACCTGGAGCTTGCCAGGGCTTCCTGTGGCCCCGAGTTAGTCCAGACTCTGGCTTTCAGCATTTGAGGGTCCACAGTGGGCCCTCTGACCTTCGTGTGGGGGCTCCCCTTGCCACCCTTGGTGCCTGCCAGCGCAGCCTCCTCCCCATTCCCTGCTCCTTCCTGTTACCCACTTTTCTCCCATGTTCCCTCTTCCTCCTTCACTCCCACTCACCTCCCAGAAGTCTTCTTTGCCCCCCATCCCCTTTCTGCGGGGCAAGAGCGCAAGGCCAGCCCCTTGGGGCTCCACAGGTCCTGAGATCTGGGCTGAGGCTTGGCACCAGCAAGGCTGGCAGCAGGCGCCACTGGCAGAGTCTAACAGGGAGGAGGGAAGGGTGGGGTGAGAAGGGCTTTCCTCTTTGGGTGGGACAGTTTTCTCCAGGAGGCCCCACGGGCCTGGGATCTCGGGCTCATGAACATATTGAGGTCTGAGGGAGGAAAAATACATTGGCTCCAAAATATGAAAATTGCAAAATAAACAAAAAAGCAAATGTTTACTTAAAGGTCTTCAAACCATAACATTATGTCAGTTTCATCCATTGTTAAATTTAGTATTTCAAAACATGTCAGTGCACGTGAAAACAATTTGTAAGTCACATTTTCTCACTTGGAAAGAATCCCCAAGATTCCTAGGAAGGCATGATGTTTACCAAGCAAGCATAGCCAGCAGCAAATCAAATGAGTTGCTTGTACGCAAGTAACTCCAAAAGCTAAGTTACGCAATCTTTTTTCAAATATCTTTACAGCTAAAAAAAGCCCCACCATATAACGTTGGGGAATGGGTGCATTTTTAAATTTTTATTGGGATGGGGAGTGGAGCTCCCAGCTGATGCAGGTCCAAAAATAGCGCCCCCTCCCCCACCATAATGGGCAAGACAAGCAGTGCACACAGACTCAGGAGCTCCCGAAGTAGAGCATTCTTTTTTTTTGGGAAATTTGAATGGCTGTATTTTGTTTTATTTTAGATGAAGGTTACAGAGCAAATTAGTTTCTCATTAAACAGTTAACACACATATTGTTTTGTGACATTGGTTGCCATCCCCATGACATGTCAGCACTCTCCCTTTCTCGACCTTGGGTTTCTCGTTACCAGCTTTCTTGTCCCCTTCTGCCTTCTCGAGTCCTTGCCCGTTTAGTCTCGTTTTGTTTTATGGGCCTGTCTAATCTTTGGCTGAAGGGTGAACCTCAGGAGTGTCTTCAGTACTGAGTTAAAAGGCAGTCCGGGGGCCATATTCTCAGGGTTTCTTCAGTCTCTGTCGGACTAGTAAGTCCGGTCTTTTTTATGTGTATGTGAGTTAGAATTTTGTTCTACATTTTTCTCCAGCTCTGTCTGGGACTCTCTATTGTAACCCCTGTCAGAGCAGTTGTTGGTGGTAGCCAGGCACCATCTAGTTGTGCTGGACTGTCTGGTGGAGGTTGTGGTACTTGTGGTCCATTAGTCCTTTGGACTAATCTTTCCTTGTGTCTTTGGTTTTCTTCATTCTCTCTTGCTTCAGATGTGGTCAGACCAGTGGAGTATCTTAGATGGCTGCTCACGAAGCTTTTAAGATCCCAGACGCTACTCACCAAAACAGGATGTAGAACATTTTCTTTATAAACTATGTTATGCCAATTGAGCTAGATGTTCCCAGAGACCATGGTCCCCAGCCCTCAGCCCAGTAATTTGGTCCCTCAGGGAGTTTGGATGTGTCTATAGAGCCTCCAGGACCTTGCCTTGGTCAAGTTGTGCTGGCTTCCCCAGTATTGTGTACTGTCTTATCCTTCACCAAAGTTACCACTTACCTATTGTCTATTTAGTGTTTTTCCCTTCCCACCCCATCCCTCCCTCATAACCATCAAAGATTGTTTCTTTTTGTGTGTAAACTTTTTCATGAGTTTTTATAGTAGTGGTCTCATACAGTATTTGTCCTTTAGTGATTGACTTATTTCACTCAGCATAATACCCTCCAGATTCAACCATGTTGTGAGATGTTTCTCAGATTCATCATTGTTCTTTCTCGTTGCATAGTATTCCCTTGTGTGTATGTATCATAGTTCGTTTATCCATTCATCTGTTGATGGGCACTTAGGTTGTTTCCATCTTCTTGCTATTGTGAATAATGCTGCAACTGACTTGGGTATGCATATGTCAATTCGTGTGATGGATCTTATTTCTCTAGGATATATTCCTAGGAGTGAGATTGCTGGATCATACGGTATTTCTATTTCTAGCTTTTTAAGGAAGCGCCACATCATTTTCCAAAATGGTTGTACCATTTTGCCTTCCTACCAGCAGTGCATAAGCGTTTCAATCTCCCTGCAGCCTCCCTAACATTTGTTATTTCCTGTTTCTTTGATTCCTGCCAGTAATGTCCAGGGTGAGATGGTATCTCATTGTGGTTTCGATTTGCATTTCTCTAATGGCTAGTGATTGTGAGCACTTCCTCCTGTGTCTGTTGGCTGCCTGAATGCCTTCTTTGGTGAAGTGTCTTCATATCCTTTGCCCATTTTTAATTGGATTATTTGTCTTTTTGTTGTAGAGGTGTTGGATTTGCCTGTAGATTTTAGAGATTAGATCTTTGTCAGATTTGTCATAGCCAAACATTTTTCCCAGTCTGTAGGTTCTCTTTTTACTCTTTTGGAGAAGTCTTTTGCTGAGCGTAAGTGTTTAATTTTTAGAAGATCCTAGTTATCTAGCTTATCTTCTGGTGTTTGTGTATTTTTAGTTACGATTTGTATCCTATTTATGCCGTGTATTAGGGCCTCTAGCGTTGAGCCTACTTTTTCTTCTATGATCTTTATTCATTTTGGTTTTATATTTAGGTCTTTGACCCATTTTGAATTAGTTTTTGTGTATGATGTGAGGGATGGGTCCTGTTTCATTTTTTTGGTGATAGACTTCCAGTTTTGCCAGCACCATTTGTTAAAAAGACTGTCTTTTCCCCATTTGATGGACTTTGGGCCTTTGTGGAAGATCAGGTGACCATGGGTGGATGGATTTACATCTGGGTTCTCAATTCTGTTCCATTGGTCAATGCATCTGCCGTTGTACTAGTACCGGGCTGTTTGACTGCTGTAGCCGTGTAGCAGTTTCAGAGGTCAGGTAGTGCGAGTCCTCCTACTTTATTCTTCTTCAAAAGTGCTTCAGTTATCTGAGGCCTCTTCCCTTGCCATATAAAGTGAATGATTAGTTTTTCCATCTCTTTAGAGAATGCTATTGGCATTTGGATTGGGATTGCATTGTATTTATAGATGAGCATTCTTCATCTTTCTATCGCTCAATTTAATCTCAAGTAAACCTTCATTCCACAGGTAACAGAAACTTCATCACAGTCAATTTGGCATCGAACCTCCACCCTAGGGTAGCCCCCAAGGTGCTCACCCTAGTCCAGCGCTTTCTCCCCATCCCCTGTGGAGGCTGGGTAGGGGTCATTGTCCTGCTGGTCCTCCCAGGACTCTTCTGCGACTCAAAGACCCACTCATGAAACTTGAACACTTTTTCTTTCAACATGATTGAGCTGCTGTGAATTTCCAAAGCGTACATTGAAACTCAAGAGACATCTGTCCTGTGGCCAGACAGCACTATGACTTCCATAAGCCTGAGCCACTTGTGACTTGTGTGGGTCCCTTTTTGATAAAAATAAATAAATAAATAAAAATTAAAGTTTATATTTTACGACTGCTTTGGTATATAGACAAACATAATCCAGGCAGGATTCATTATTATATATAATTATCACTATTATGTTAATTTTTTCTTCTGATTCTAAAAGAAATTTAAATTAAAACATTTTTGTGGGTTCCTAAAAGTATCATGTGGGCAAAGACATGTCATTCAGCTGCCCAAATGGGTGAGGGACACAAGGGGTTGGGGCTGGGGGCAGATGCATATACTAACACTTCAAAATGTCAACCCATTATATTTCCAAAATCCAAGACTACAGCCTTCAGTATGGATTGCATCTCAACATAAGGAAAACAAAAATCCTCACAACTGGACCAATAAGCAACATCATGATAAACAGAGAAAAGATTAAAGTTGTCAAGGATTTCCTTTTACTTGGATCCATAATCAATGTCCATGGAAGTAGCAGTCAAGAAATCAAACAATGCATTGCATTGGGCAAATCTGTTGCAAAGGACCTCTTTAAAGTGTTGAAAAGCAAAGATGTCACTTTGAGGACTAAGGTGCGCCTGACCCAAGCCATGATATTTTCTATCGCCTCATATGCATGCGAAAACTAGACAATGAATAAGGGAGACCAAAGAAGAATTGATGCCTTTGAATTATGGTGTTGGCGAAGAATATTGAATATACCATGGACTGCCAGAAGAACAAACAAATCT
>NW_004444087.1:5799781-5815989 GCF_000243295.1 Trichechus manatus latirostris
GGACCAGTCCCTGGAGAAGGACATCATACTTTGTAAAGTAGAGGGTCAGCGAAAAGAGGAAGACCCTTAACAAGATAAACACAGTGGCTGTAACAATGGGCTCAACCATAATAATGATTGTGCGGATGGTGCAGGACCAGGCAGTGTTTCATTCTGTTATACACAGGGTTGCTATGAATCGGAACTGACTTGATGGCATCTAACAACAAGTCTGCCCACATCACTTCTCTGCTCCAAAACTTTCATGGGAGAAAGCCCAAGCCCAAGGTGGCAGTGGGAGACAGTGGCGGTAAAGCATCAGGTTTTGGCCACCTTACAGCTCATCATGAGTGTAGTGAACATCGACACTCTTTGCTGGCCAGCACTTAAGGCCTTTCACAGGCTGGTTCCTGTCTGCCTCAACAGGCTCATGTGCCATAGGCCTCCTTCGCCTCCCTCTTGGATGTTTCCAGAATGTCCAGCCTTTATCATGCCCCCAAGCCTTTGCTCATGCTGCTCTGTCCCCTGGGAGCATTCTCTTTCCACCTTGACCACACCTTGCTCTCCTCTGCATCCTCCCAGACCCAGCTCAATGGCACTTCCTCTTTGAAGACCTCTGAGCCCCTCTCTCCTCTATACTCCCTATTCATTTCTCTGCTGAAGTACTTCTACAGCCATCTCTTTCTTTCAACTGTGAACCCCTTGAGGGCAGGGACCATGGTTAGTTTCTCTCTGAATCTCCAGTGCCCAGCTCAGGGCCTGGCACACAGCAGATACTCAAATGAACACTGACTAAATAAGCAGGTGGCTGAGCGAGTGAGTGAATGAATGATTGACTGGAGGAGGTAGGAAATGAGAGCAGTAGTTTCTCAGTAGTCTGCTCAGCAAAGGGGTTTCCCCTGCTTCCCTCACAGTGGGAAGGTCTGGCCTAAATGGAGGAACCAAGGCTGAGCCTCCACCCTGCCCCACCCTCTGATTCACCCCCTCCCCAGAGACCAGTTTTGGAAACACGCTGAAAGGTTGGCCTGCCTCCCCAGCTGAGCCCAGGCTGAGTGGACGATGTTATCCCAGGAGTCCCTGGGCTCAGGGCTGTGCTCCCTGGCTGCAGGGTGAGGGAAGGGGTAGTGCAGGGGCGGGGCTGGGCAGCAGCCTTTGACCAGAATGCCAGGTGCCTGGCGCAGAGCCTAAGACTTGCCAGGCAGCCCCAGGCATGGAGCCTCCCACCTTCCTTCTGAAGTGGAGTATGCTGTGGATACCAGGCGGCATGTGAGGTGAACCTCAGGGAAAGGTGATAATAGCACCTGCAGCACAGGTAGTCATGAGGATCAAGAGAGGAAACCATGTGGGTGCCCAGAGTCCAGGCTGGCATCTGATGGGTGCTAAGGGGAAGTCATCTGGGTGCAAAATGGAGAAATTCAAGACCCTGCCCTTGGGTCCCTGGAACCACCTCAAAAAGCCAAGCCCAGTATTGAGGGGGCGGGGGTGGCAGTGGGGGACAGCACCGTAAAGGGTCGGGCCTCAGCCCCTTACAGCCCATTATGAGTGCAGTGAACACTGACTCTTGGCTGGTTAGCATCTGAACCCTTTCCTTGGTCCCAGGGACCTTCCTCTTTATCCCTCCACCTCGCCTTCTGAGGTAGGGCCGCTCCCAGTACAGATGCTGAAAATGCCCATCACTGGCTTTCCCAGCCTGCCTTGCGGCAGAGGCCAGGTGTTCTTGTGAGGAAGAGGAGCGTGCAGCATTACAGTGGTGGCCTGTGTCCTGTGTCAGTGTGAAATGGGGGTCTGGGGCCAGCGCTGGCAGTGGGGGTATCTGCACCAAGCCACTTCTGGGCTGTGATTTAGGGTGCTGTTGCTGCTGTGTATAGCCTTTAGGCCTGGTTCTCTGCAACACACTCAAGAGTTGAAATGACTCAGATCTTGTTTCTGTGGCTTAGACCCAAAAACCAGGGAAGCGTGGCCCACCAAAGCAAGGGAAGTTGTGGGTGGCATCAAGTCTAGCACCCAGAAAATGGAAGGGTTCAATCTGTTTGTGCCTATTCTGCACAGCACAGGGCACAAGAAGGAGGCCCAGCTCCAATCTGGATGCCACACTCTAGAAGGGCCAGCAACAGACTGAGGCTGTCTAGGTGACAGTGAGGTCATATGGGACCTAGACACCATGGTGGGGAGGGGGCCTGGCTTGGAGCACAGCAGGCAGAAGACCCTGGGGGAGGGATGTACCAGAGTGTTCTGGGGAGAATATTCAGGGTTTAGGCCTCAAGGGCCAGTCTGTAGGTTTGGTAGGGAGGGGAGCCAGACTTTGCTCATAGCTGGAATAGTTTGAAGGTGGACAGAGCTGTGTTTGGAGGAGGGGAGCTTCCGAAGACTGGAGATGAACAAGCAGGAGTCCTGAAGTGGACTAAAAAAACACAGGTGGGAAAGGTCCCTCCAACCTGGGCTTCCTTCCACATCCTTGGGCTGTGATTCTCCAGGTTAAAGGGGTCGGCCTGCAGCAACATCCTAACCCTGGACCTGGCAGAGGGCCTCCCCGTCCACCACCCACACATCAGGCCCCAGGAGCAGCCCATGGTGGGGGGAGTGTACTCCAGCCCTACCGGGAAGCCAACAAAGCTTCCTCCCATCCCACAAGTGGCCAAAGGGGGATGTTGAGGCAGAGAGGGCAGATCTCAGTAACCAAGGATGGCTGGCAATGACCCCGAGAAACCACCTAAAAAAATAGCCCTCAATACCCTGAGAAACCATAATTTTCCCTCTGATCACACTGACAAAGAGCAAGAGATTGATAACGTGTGTGGTGGTGAGGACGTGGGGGAGCCGGCACTCTCTCCTTTGTTGGTGGCAGTAACACTGGAACAGCTGCTGCAGCAGGAACTTTGGCAAATCCTATGGCAGTCCCACATGCACGTGTCTTTTGGCCCAGCAATTCCACTTCTAGGAATTCATCCTCGGCTACATTTGCTCACATGCAGAATGGTGTGTGAGCCAAGCTGTTGGCAGCAGCATTGGCGGTGAGAACAAAGACAGGAACAAGCTGCCCGTCAATAACAGGGGACTGGTCAAAGAGAATGAGGACGCTTTTTGTCTACAGATATGCACAGCTCTCCACGATAAAAATGAGAAAATTGTAAGTATGAACAGTAAGCTACTATTTGTGCAAAAAAGAAAAAAATGCCTGTGTGCTTATGCATTATAGACAGAGACTATCTCTGAAAGGAGATAGGAAGATAGGAACAAGGAGCTGGGAACAGCGGATGTCTCAGGGAAGGGAATTTATATGGTTGCGAGAGAAGAGAAAGAGACTTACTTTTCATTGTAAAGCCCCTCAACATCTTTTGAATTTGGTAATGTGTGCATGCATACTATAAATAACAAAATAGGAAAGGAAAACAAAGCCTAGAGAAAAGAGCTGTAGACTTAAACTTTCCATAGTGAACTCCAGTATTTTTTGAATTTGCTAAAGTGTATGTGTATACAAAATAGGAAAACAAAATGTTGCGGAAACGAGAACCGTGCCAGGACTCAACATACACAGTATCTCCTAGGTACCTTTGGCAGATGTTACTGCTCCCTCTTCCCAGGTGATGAAATGAAGCCAGCTCATAGAAGTTCAGGCAGCCACCCAGGGTCACCCAGCAAGGGTGCGGCAGAGATGGGTTGGAACCCATGTTTGTAGTCACACTTGGGGCAATGCTGCCCTGGGAAGTCAGCTGCCCAGGGCCAGTCTCTACTGTGCCAGCCACAAAACTGGAACGTCTATATCTGGGAGGGAACCAGGAAGGCGGGCAATTCTAGACATTCAGCTCTGGACACTGAATTTGGGTCAAGGATGGTGACCCAGTAGAAAGACCCGTGGTCATGGAGAACCAGCTGGGTGACCCGCTGACCTCCAGCAGGTAACTTCCCCTCTGTGGACCTAAGCACCTCATCTGTGCAATGGGGAAGCGGGTTCCCACTGCGGAGGGCATAGGAGGTGTAAATGAGGTGACAACCCCCACCCCAGGTGGGTTCTGGATAAAATCCAGGTGCCCATGCTCAAAACATCTGAGCTGTCCTGGCTCTCCCCAGCCTACTTCTGGGCCCAGGCGGGTCTAACACGAACACTGTTTGCTAAGTTCGGCCAATTGTTCATTCATTCAACACACATTTAGGGAAGGCCCCCAAGTGTCAGACACCGCACCGGCACGTGCCTCCTCCTCCCGCCCGCAGGCCTGTTGCCCCCTGCACTTGCCCACGCCTCGGAGTTTAGACTCGGCCCACCCCCCTCCGCTTCTTCGTACTCCCACTCGGACAGCGTCCACCCGCCAACACGTTCCCGGAGCAGAGCCTTTAGGAGCTGAGAGTCTACACTTGCCTCGAAGGCTTCCACCCCCGCCCCACAGCACTCCCCGCGCCTCCGCGCAGATCCTGCCCCGCCCGTGTCCCCAAGCGGCCAGTGAGCGCAGCGGCCCGGGCCTGCCCCGCCCACTCCGGAAAGCCCGGCCGCTGATTGGCCTACCAGGGCGTAGTGTACCCCGCACGTGGGACGGGGGAGGGTGTAAATGAAGTGGAAGCGAGGCCCCCGCCCCCGCGCTCACCTCCCCACAGCCCGCCGGCGCAGCCCGCCCCGCGTGGTGCCCTGTCCAGCGCTCGCCGGCGGCCGCGCGCTGCACGCGATCCATCGTCCAGCTCCCCGGGCCAAGACCCCGCGGCGCGGACCCGCGATGGCCAAGCGCAGCTCGCTATCCATCCGCATCGTGGAGGGGAAGAACCTGCCAGCCAAGGACATGTGAGCGCGGCCAGGGATGGGAGCCCCAACTTTCTGGGGAGGGGCGCCGCCCCTTACGCCTGACCTTTCCAGGGTTCAGACAGCTCCCCCGCAAGTAGAGCAACGGCGAAAGTGTGGCGGGTGTGGCGAGTGTGGCCGCGATGGGGAACTGGTAGGGAAAATGGGGACAGTGGGAAGATTTGCTGCAAGCACCAGACAGGAGGTGACAATAGGGGAAGAGGGTGTCAGTGAAGGCCGGGGACTGAGGAGGCAGCTGGGGTCTGTGAGGGGGCTTAGTGAGCAGGAAGGGAGCAAAGAGCGAATCTAGAAGGGAAGGGGCTTTGATAGGACTGGAGCTGGGCACCCGGGCACGCATGCTGGGAAGAGATCCTGGTGAACTGCTAGGGGTGTGGCTGGAGAGGGGTGGGGGTACCCCCTAGAAATGAGAGATCTTCTTTAGTAGTTCCAAGCCTTCACCTGGGGAGTGTGCACCTGCCACACATCTGTCCCTCCCACGTTCACCTGGAGCCCAGGGGCTGTCACTGGGCTTAGTGCTGGGCACTTGAGAAGGATGGGACAGGTATGGAGAGGGAGCAGTACAGGTCAGGAGGCCAGGATTCTTGCAAAACGGGGAAGACTGGGTAGTGCCAGTCCTTATATCCTCAGCTTTACCCAGACCATCCCCTTTAATCCTCACAACCAGCAGGCACTTCTCAGCATCTCATTTTGCCGCCGAGGAAACGGAGGCTCAGAGACAAAGTGCTGGCTCCAAGTGGCCCAGCTTAGTTTCTAGGGCTTTCCCGGATCCTCAGCCAGATTTGGTGAGAAGGTTTCAGAGACACCTTGTTCCACCCTTATAGAAGGTCCCAGGGCTGAGCTGCCCAACCCCTGGCACCCCATCCTAGCTCTGCCACTGGCTCTCTGGTATGCAGCCTTAGGCTGGTCTCTGCCCCCAAGGCCTCAGTTTTCCCTTCTGTAAGCTGGGGGTTGAAATCCCTCCCATATGGGAGAAGTGGAAAACACAGTTCAAGGGGCACTGGCTGCCTGGAGCAGGGGGAGGAAGGCTGCACAGGGTCCAAAGTCTGCTGGGCTGAAGCCTCTCCACCCTCTGCTCCTCAGCGGGCTCCCGGATGCAGAGAGGTGGTGACCCTGGGGTGTGGAACAGGGGCATCTCTCTCCTACGTACATTTCGTTCGTGAGTTCCCCTGAATGCATGCTCAGTGCTGTGAGCAGTTCCAGTTCAAGGCCCCGTTGGCCTGCTAAGGCCGGGCTCAGCAGTTGCCATGGCAATGAGGGAGGGAAGGGATGAGAGGTCTCAGGGGAGGTTTCTGTGCATGGAGGAAGTGGGCAGAAGCTGAGAATGGGGTCTCTTGAGTGGGAAGGTAGATGAGCTCTGAAGAGGGTCTCAGCCCCAAGGCCCTGTTTGTAAGCACCCCCCATGCTGGCACCAGTAACTAGGTCATCTTGGCCTCCTCTGGCTGGTGGCAGCTGGGAGGAGCAGCTCCTCCGTCTGTCGCCTCCCTCCCATCCCCACAGCAGCTGGTTCTAATGCTTGCTCCAGGCTCTCACCAGCCCAGGGCAGTGAGGCTCAGCTGTGCCTGCCTGGAACCAAGGTACCGGTACCCACCCACCCCCACCCCCTCGCCCCAGCCCTGCTTCTGCACAGCTGAGGGACTTTGGGCAAGGTGCCTCCATCCTGGAGGCCTCAAGTCCTGTTGGTTCTACCTCCGGAATCTTTCTTCATCTGCCCCCCGCCCCCCTACTTGCCCTACCCGCCTCCCCTCACCACCTCTTTCCTGCCTTCCGCATAGTGCCTGGTGTATTCCTCTAATACAGGTCTGACCGGTCAACCCTCCCTTAAACCTGGCCATGGCCCCCTCAGCCCTGCACATTTGACTACTGCCCTCCACAGGTCTGCTTTTGCATATACTTGAGGCCTTCTGCCTCCACAGCACTCCCATTCAGAGACCTCCAGAGAACTCCTATTCATCCTTCAGGACCCCTCTCAAACATCTCCTCTCTAGAGTTTTTCCTGTACTTTTTGGGCAGGGTTCCTTGCCCCTGCTTTGTGCCCTCCAGCACTTTAGGTCTGCTGGGGTGAGAATGCCCCCTTTGGGTAACAGTTGTTCCTTCCCAGGCTGCCTGCCTGCCTAAGGGCAGGGACCATGACTCATTTGTCTTGACATTCAGGGTCCCTGAGGGATACCTATCTGGTCCATAGTAGGGAGAATAAGAGGTGTCTAGGACCTTCCCATTTAATCTATTAGCCCAGAAGGTAGATATGCTCCGTTTGCAGATGGGGAGACTGAGGCCCAGGATGCTTAAGTAATTTGCCAAGGTCACACAGCAGGTAGTTAAGAGAAGTCAGGGTTCAAATCCACTCTGTCTGCTGCTGGAAGGGGCCAGGGATCCTTGTTGAACCAAGGCTGCAAGGTTGCTGTGGGGCTCATTGGGCATGGCGCCTCGCAAATCCTATGCAGAGCATTTGGCCACAGGGGTTGCAGAGACTTGGAGAACAAAAGTGGCCCTCATTGAGTGCTATCTACTGAACAGTGTCTCCTCCAGTCGGGGCTTGCACACTTCTGAGGACAGGGAGCTCACCAATTCCCATAGTGGTCCTTTTTTTGTTTTTTAATTTTGTTGTTGTTGTTGTTGAGGATATACACAGCAAAACATACACCAATTCAACAGTTTCTACATGTACAATTCAGTGACACTGATTACATTCTTCTAGTTGTACACCATTCTCACCCTCCTTTTCTGAGTTGTTCTTCCCTCATTGTCATAAAGTCACTGCCACCTAAGGTTCCTATCTAATCTTTGGAGTTGCTGTTGTCAGTTTGATCCCATATAGATAGTTCTTAAAAGAGCATAATGCTCAAGGCAGACATTTTTCACTAGTTAAGCTAAACTATGGTTTGGTTTTAAGGAGACTTCAGGGAATATTTTTGGTTCAAGGTTTAAAGATTATGTAGGGCAGTAGTTTCAGGGGTTCATCCAGCCTCCATGGCTCCAGGAGGTCTGGATTCCATGAGAACTTGAAATTCTGTTCTGCATTTTTCCCCTTTTGATCAAGATTTTTCTATAGAATCTTTGACCAGAATGTTCAGTAATGGTAGCAAGGCACCATCCAGCTCTTCTGGTCTCATGGCAAAGGAGGCAGGTGTTCATGGAGGCGATTAGCCACACATCCATTTCCTCCTCCTATTCCTGACTCTCCTTCTTCCTCTGTTGCTCCAGGAGAATAGAGACCAATTGATGTGCCTTGGATGGCTGCTTGCAAGCTTTTAAGACCCGAGACACTACCCAGCAAGCTAGGAAGTAGAACAGAGGCACTAAACACGTTTTTAGGCCAATTAACTGGGAAGTCCCATGAAACCATGACCCTAAACTTCCATAGTGGTCCGTTTTGACTGAGGCAGTTCTGAGGAGGGAGCTGTCCTCACACAGAGCTGCCATCTGCCTTCCTTTCACTTCCACTCATGGATTTTTGTTCCTGTAAGGCCACAAGCACAGCTCTGCCCTCCATCACCAACAGCGTCCAGAGCCTGCCTGCTCCCACCATGCTTCCTTCCCACTGTCTCCTGTCCCTGGGTGCCTGAGTCAGCCAGGCAGGAGCTGAGTCTCATGGTGACCAGTGACCCACTGGCTCCCACACCCAGTGGCCCTGGGGACGGGACCTGGGACTATTTCGGGGTTTGCCCTGATCCTCCCCCTTCTGCAGCCTGGAAACTGCCAAAGCCCTAAATATAGAGGCCCGACAAGTAGCCGGGTTGGGCCAGAGGCGACTGGCTGGGAAAGGAGAAGCGGGAGAAGGGACCAGCTCTGGCCTCACTGAGACCGAGGGCACTGGCAAGGGGAACAGGTCCGAACAGTTCACCAGGGAGCCATGGTTGGGCCCCGGTTCTTAAACCTGGCCTCAGCCCACTCTTGACAGTGTCCACTTTGCACCCCTCTGATCGAGCCACCCAGCCCATCACTGCCCCAGCACCCCTCATCTGTCCTGGCTTCCAGGACTTTGCCCACACCAGTGATCCTGCCTGAAACATGAGCCCCAGGCCTTACCATTCGTTCGTGCATTCATTCACATATTCATTCATTGAGTGAGAGCTAAGCAGCGGGCAGTGTTGGGCCCACAGGGAAAAGTAAGAGGTTTTCTGCCCCCAAAGGGCCGCCGATCCTGAGATGGTAGCAGGGCAGAGACCGCCTTGTGCTAGGGGCAGCCCCGAGAGTCACAGGGCCTGCCCACCTCAGCCTGCACAGATCTCCCCTCCGTCTTCTGAGCTCCCCGTACAAACACAGTTGATCCTCATTCATGGATTCTGTATTTGCAAACTCAGCTAGTTGCTAAAATTCATTTGTAACCCCCGAGTCAATACTCGTGGCAGTTTTGTAGGCATTCCTGGTTACGCACAGCGTAAGCGGCAGAAAATTTGAGTCGCCTGATGTGCACGTTCTTAGCTGAGGTCTAGCAAGGCGATGCTTTGCCTTCTTGTCTCAGCTCCAGTACTGTAAACAAGGGTCCTTCTCGCGGTCTATTTAGTGCCACGTATTTTGCATTTTTGTGCTTTTTAGGGAGATTTCACTGTTTAAAATGGCTCCTAAGCATCGTGCTGAAGTGCTGGCTAGTGTTCCTGAGCTCAAGAAGGCTGTGATGGGCCTTATGGGGAAAATACGTGTGTTAGATAAGCTTCCTTCAGGCACGAGTTTCAGTGCTGTTGGCCATGAGTTTAGTGTTAATGAATCAACCGTATATACTAAATAAGGTGTCTTTAAACAGAAACACATAAAAAAAGTTATGTATTGACTTGCTGACAAAAATCAGACCAGAGGCTTGCAGGAACCTAACCCTGCACAGTCCCTAGGAAGGATGGTTCAGTATTCGCCAATTCACTGTTTGCAGCAACTCTGTAGAGCATAACTACCACCAATAACAAGAATCAGCTGTATGTGTGCAGCTCCTGGCTCTTCAGCCCAGCCCAGCGCTTGGGGCGCACAGGAGGCTGATTGCTTGAGGCCTGGAGTCCTCTGGCTTTGGGGTGGGTGGGATGCAAGCTGGAGTGATCCCAGAGGCTCTCTGGAGGAGGGGGCTCTTGACTGATGGGGAGGGGGTAGTTTACAGGCAGAGGAGTAAGGAGTCTCAGGCTGTGCTGACATTTCACTGAGCAATCCCATGAGGTGGGATTAAAATTCTCACTTTACAGGTGGGAAAACTGAGTCTTGGCAGGGATTTCCATTGGTGTCAGGAGAGCTTTCGGAGATGTTTTTTTTCCTGAGTGGCTTCCTCTGCTGGTGGAGCCCCTTTTGAGAAGGGAAGCAGGGCTTGGAATTCCCCAATCTCTGATATGCAAATACACTTCCTTTCAATGGATGCCAGGCCTGGCAGTTCTAGAGGAAGTCCTCCCATCCCCCTTTCCACAGTACCATCCCTGGGCCTGGCTGGAGGCCCCTCCCTCCAACTCTAGGAATCCCCCACATCCAGAGATGGTTGGAACTGGGCAGTCCCTGGTTTGCTGGCCGGATTCCTTGTCTTTGCCAGATGGCTGGCAGCTCCTGAGGGCAAACCACTGTTTGTTCATTCAGCCACTTATTCATTCAACAAACACTCAAAGGACCCCTGTTCTGTGCCAAGCCCTGCGCTAGGCCCTGGGGACACAGCAATGGTCCACGCTCTCAAGTAGCACACAGTCAGGTGGGGGAAGCGCTGATGTCCTTGCATCCTGAGGAGTGGTGGGGGGAGAGAGCTGAGCAGGGTCCCAAGGAGCTAGTACCCCCAGCCTCTGGGACAAGGGGTTCTTAGAGGGGGGCTGAGGCTGGGAGAAGTGGGAGAACATTCCGGATGGGAGGCACAGCGGGAACAAAGGGGGGCCTGCTTGGGGCTGTCACTTGGACACTGTTCTGACTGTTGTCCCCCGCCTCCGCAGAACAGGCCAGCTGGGGTAGGGGTGGGGGTGGGCAGGAAGAAGCTTCCTTTCCCCCACCGGAGCATGAGCAGTGTCTCCCTCTGCTCCCTCCACCCGCCAGGCCTGAGCAGGGGAGCTTTGGTGTGGGCTCCTGTCTTCCTCTCATCACCTCCCACCCAGACCGAGTGGGGGGCACATGTTTTGGGCTGAGAAGCCTTTGGGCGCCAGCCCAGCACCCCAAAGCCTTTTCCTGGGGTCACTGAGTGCCCGGAGAGCTGGCTAGGAGGCCTGTCCTTGGCTGGCCTCCCGCTCAGCCCCTCCTCTCTCCTGTGTGTCTTGCAGCACTGGTAGCAGCGACCCCTATTGCATCGTGAAGGTGGACAATGAGCCCATCATCAGGTATGCCCACCCCCCAGGACTGGGGGCTGAGGTGGGCTCCCTCACTGAGCGTACCTCGCCTCCCCTGCCCACTCCATCTAACGCTCCCAGTCGGGGGTGGATTTTGTGCAGAGATGGGTGAGGGCTTGGAGCACCGAGTCCCCTGGGGACCCCACCATGCCTTGACACACCTCCTAGGACAGTGAGGAAGACCTACCTGTAAACATCCTACTAATCACAGATCTTAATGCCTGTTCAGTGATTACCTACTGTGGGGCTGGGAGCTTGGACAAGGGCCTCTGTCTCTGAGAGAGAGAAATTGGAAGAGGCTGCATAGGCCCGGTTCACTATTATTTACTCCCCACTCCTAACGGCCACATAGTCTCCTGATTTTTCGCTTCCATTCCAGTCTCTACAGAAAGGTTTAAGATTAACCCATGTTCCTCCCTGGAGGGTAGAAAACAAGTGATAATGGTCTAAGAATGAAAAACCAAACAAAGCATCCATCTTGTGACAAGAGTAAGCAGGAAGTCAGATAATCCCCAAAGATGTCGCCAGATAACCTCTAACAATACCTGCGGAAGGTTAACTCATCTAAGACATCACCACCTCAGACAAAAACTACCATAAAAGATCCATAATCCTGTCCCTATAAAAGACTCCAGCCGATCTCCAGTGGGGGAGACGGGTTTTTTGGAGGAATCTATTCCCCTCCGTCTCCTATATATCGATAGATAATAAACATCTTGCTGCTTACCTCGCCCCTGTCTCAGAGTTGGCTATTGCGGCAGGCGGCTCCAACCCGAGTTATTGTGGTAACAAAATGATGATGATGATTATAACCATGTAACAATGGCTCTCGTTTAATTGAGCACTGTCTCTGTTTAATTCTTAAAATGAGCCAGATGCTGTATCATTAAACCCTGCTTGCAGGTGAGGAAACTGAGGCTCAGAGAGACTAGCTTGTCAAGGTCACATATCTAGTAAGTGGCAAAGCCAGACTGGAACCCAAGTCTGGCTGACCCCAAAGCCTGGGCTCCTTCTACAGCGCTCTTTTCCCCATCCTAGTCCTTGCTCTAACTCGGGGCCCCCTCCCCTGAGAGAGTCCCACAGTGATTACCCCCTATAAAGGCTGCTTCTCTCTAGGCTGGGAGTCTCCAGTCTGTTCCCAGAAGGATCACTTCGCCTGGATGCCCCTTTCTCCATTGTGTTGTTTGGGGGTCCCCAAGACCACTCGCAGGTTCAGTAATTCACTAGGACTCATGGAACTGGGAAAAGCCATTATTGTCACAATTGCGGTTTATTAATAGCAAAAGGATAAAGACTAAAGTCAGCCAAGGGAAGAAGTGCACAAGGCAGGGTCCAAGAGATACTAAGCCAACCTTCCAGTTGTCTTCTCCCAGTGGAGTCATGCGAACAACGTTTGCTTCTCCCAGCAATGATGTGTGACAACACATGTGGAGTAGTGCCAACCAGGGAAGCTCTTCCAAGCCTTGGTGTCCAGAGTTTTTACTGGAGCTGGTCATATGGACTCGGCTGAACACCCAAGTGGCTGACCTTAATCTCTAACCCCTCCAGAGGTCAAGTTGATACCACATGGCCCAAGGCTCCCGCCATAAATCACATTGTCAGCATAGACTATCTAGCATGGCCCAGGGCCTTGGGTAAACAAAGACACTCTTATCAGGCAGGATATTCCAAGGGCTTAAAGGTTACATCCCAGGAGCAAGTCAAAGGCCAAACCTTAAGGTGCAGGGTGTGGACACCAGAATCGCTGAGTTAATCCTTTATTGCACACATGGTCTCCCCATCTCTGGGCCAGACCTAAGGCAGGGTCTTTGATGTCCTGTCCCCTCCCTCATCCAGGCCCCTGTCTCCAGGTAAATGGCCAGAGGTGCTCCAGCTGCTCTGCCTGCCTAAGTCTCCATTGCTGACCCCTGGCCAAGGCCACTGGACTACAGTTATTTCCTGCCTGCAAGCAGGGCCCCAGTCTTTCTCTAGATTCTCTCCAAAGCATGGACACCAAGGGGGAGAGAGGGGTATGGTGGGTCTGATTGTCTCAATGACAGACAGGGACACTGAGGCCCCAGAGCTCAAGTGACCTGCCTGAGAAGGGCTGGGGCAAGGGTGGTGCCTTGAGCTTTCATCCCAGTCCTTGGAGGCTTCAGCTCCGCCCCCCTACACCTACCCTTTGGAGTCCCATGAGTTGAAGGCTTTGATGCTCAGGGGTTTGGCCACAGCTAGGTGAGGACCTGCCCAGACAAGACCTTGTGGATCTTCATCCTAGTCCCTCCCGAGAAGACTGCCCTGCTCCGGAGTCAGTTTGGCCACCCTCCTGCCTCCACCCTCAACAGGTCTGCTCAGCATCAGTAGCTGAGGTGGGGCTGGGAGGCCAGGTCTGGTCCTGGCTCTGCTGTTACCCTGCTGTGTAACCTGAGGCCAGCTACTACCACCTCTGGTCTCAGTTTCTCCAAATGTAAAATGGCTTGAAAGACACAGCCCTCTGCCCCACTTAGGGCAGAGGAAAATCAGGGAAGGAATGAGTGTTGGTGGAAGTTGGGGTCTGGGATGAGAAGAAAAAGATGTCAAAGGACAGCCAATTGTTACTGGATGTGGGGAGGGGATATGGAGAAAGATGAGCTCCCTTTATACAGCCCTGCCTTGCTCCAGCCCAGGGCATGGGGGTGGCCTGGGCAGGTGCTAAGGGTCATCTCCTGTAGGACTGCCACCGTGTGGAAGACCCTGTGCCCCTTCTGGGGTGAGGAGTATAAAGTGCACCTGCCACCCACCTTCCACTCTGTGGCCTTCTATGTCATGGATGAGGATGCTCTCAGGTGAGTGGGCCCCACTCTTCACCTGGAGCCTAGACCCAGACATCTGCCCCCTCCCTGGCCCATTCCACTGCTGGTTCTGCTGGGTGCTTTGCATCCTCTTTGCAACTGTGTGTATACCCTTCTGTGTTTGTACTCTCCAGTACCCAGAGGGAGGGGGAGCTCAGGAGGGGTTGGCAGATGCAGGGTTTGAGCAAGTAGGTCTGTGTGTGTGAATTCATGGTGCCTGCACCACATCGTATGTGTGCACATGCAGGAATCACGTGCACGTACCAGTGCGCATGGGCTATGTGTGAACTGGCGCGTGAGCTATGAATGGGCACCCAGAGCATGAGCTTGGCGTGTATGTGGGCACACGTGGGTACATGTGCAGCAACTGCACGTGCCCACGAGAGTGTCTAGAATCCAAGGCCTGCAGAAGAAGGGTCTCTCAGAACTGGCCCTTGTCATGGGTCCTGCTCTGATGGGCCCCCACAAGTGGCTGGAGTGACTAGCGTGCTCCCCACAGGGGTCCTGAACTGGGTGGGAGGAGGTCCTGGGCTCCCAGGGAACAGGTGCTATAGTCCCACCCAGCTCTGACTCTGACTCCACTCTCCAGCCGGGATGATGTTATCGGCAAGGTCTGCCTGACGAGGGACACCCTGGCCGCCTACCCTAAGGGTAAGATCCCTGAGGGAGTCTACCGCCAGCTCCTGCTGTCCCCTCCCCCAGCCCCCCTCCCAACTCCCTCACTGGTCCCTGCCTTCCTCACACTCAGGGACCCTCCCTCTAGGCTCCTTCAGTCCAACCCCCAAAAGCCTGGGCCTGTGGCCATCTCCTGCACCTCCTGCCTCTGGGCTCCAGGTCCCCATCTAGCCTCTGGGCTGGCACAGCATCTCCTCTGGGGTAAAGAGGTGCTGCTGCTGGTGGGGTTTGAGGCTGCTGCAGCCCTGGTGGTGCAGTGGTTAAGAACTCAGCTGCTAACCAAAAGGCTGGCAGTTCGAATCCACCAGGTGCTCCTTGGAAACCCTATGGGGCGATTCTACTCTGTCCTATAGGGTCTCTATGGGTTGGAATCGACTCAATGGCAATGAGTTTGGCTTTTTTTTGGTGCAGGCAGGGGAAGGGGCCGCCTCCTGCTCCATTGCTGAAGGGTAGGGACCCCTCCTCCCCATTGGGCAACTCCTTCTGTGGCCTGTGGGGTCCTCACTCTGTCATCAGTCTGAGGGGTTATGTCTGAGGGCTGAGGGACCCGTGGCATGACTCCTGGGATGCTGACAAGGTTGCTGTATGACCTTGGGCAGGTCCTGCCTTCCTGGGCTGAATCCCATCCCAGTGAGGGTTCAGACCAGGAGCTCGTAGGTGCTTCAGGCTCTGCGGGCCGGAGCCTCTCCTGGGCTGCCCCGGCACACACCTGCTCCCGTCTGTGAGGCTGGGGCAGGCATGTGGGGGTGGGGAGAGGAGGGGACTTTGCTGACTCATGAGGCCTCTGGCACGTGCCAGGCCAAAGGCCTCTCCTGCCCACAGCCTCAGCCAGCCCCTCTGGACCACAGCAGTCACAATGATGCCATCCCTCGGGGTCCTTGGTCACTGCCCCATCTGGGCCTTGGGCCCTTCTCCAAGCAGCCCGAGGAGAAAGGCACTCTTCCCTTATTTTAAGATGGGGAAACTGAGGACAGAGAGGGCAATCCCATGATGAGTTGGGGTCGGGGCTGCCGAATGCAGGATGGCACACCAGTGAGGGCACAGGCTCTGGAGTCACCAGGACCTGGATTCTAATCTTGGCTCTTCTGCCTGCTGTTGCTCAGCTTCTGAGCCTCGGTTTCCCCATCAGTCACTGGGAATAACAGCCCCCACCTCACAGGTGCTTGAGAAGAGCCTGAGGGGATTATGGAGCGGCCACATGGCACCTGGTGGGGGATGAGGGTGGAGGGATTGGAGGGAAAGGGCCAGGCCTCCACTGAGCCTCCACCCACAGGTTTCAGTGGGTGGGCCCACCTGACAGAGGTTGACCCTGATGAGGAGGTGCAGGGTGAGATCCACCTGCGGCTGGAAGTGCTGCCTGGGACCGGGACCCGCCGGCTGCGCTGCTCTGTGCTGGAGGCCAGGTGAGACTTGGGGCTGGAGATTGGGGCAGTGGGCCTGCAGGGACCCCGCAATACTAGAGAAACCTGTGGTAGGTGCTGAGCCTCCTCCCACCAAGGCCCGCTTTCAAGAGAGGATCTCAGAAGTTTCCCTGACGTGAAGGTGTTTCCTAGGTGACCCGCTCTTAGGGGACGAGGTGGTGTTCTAATGGTGGGACTTAGGCATAATAGAGAGGGTTTAACCCCACACACACTTGGCGTGTGTGTGTGTGTGTGTGTGTGTGTGTGTGTGTGTGTGTGTGTGTGT
>NW_004444087.1:5816600-5823345 GCF_000243295.1 Trichechus manatus latirostris
AGTGACGCAGCGGGCGCCCCCACCCCCACCCCGGTTTACTTTTGCTCTGGAGCTGGACTGTGAAGAGGCACAGTCCTGGGTGGAAAACGGCTGGCTGTGGACAGAAGTCACACCCCTCCTGACACTCGCCACTTCCTCACACACCACCCTAGGCTTGCCCCTTCCTCCTGTAGCCCAGGCTTTCTGGGGGCATACTCACAATGCCGCCAAGCTCCTAGGGCCTCTGGGCCTCTGTTCCCAGCCACCCACCCACCAGGATGGGAAACGCCAAAGCTTCTCTCCACCTCCTTTCCCTCCAGGAATCTCCTCTCTTGGCTCTCTCCTCTTGAGACTGTTGGGGACACAATGGCTGGGCCAGTCTGGCCTCACTTGTCACCCACTGTCCCCAGTGGCGAGACCCTTGCTGGATTTCTGAGTCAGCACAGAAAGCCCGATTTGCTGCAGGGGAAGAAAGCATTTTATCCTGATCTTTCCAGGCAGATTCTTGAGGCCAAGCCCTGGAATTCTCTTAGTTCTGAGGGGGAAGAACAGCAAGCAGGAGAGGCTTACAACTTAAAATATGGGAAAGGAGAAGAGCAGAAAGGAGTATTTGTAACACATGGAAGAGGGTGGGCCTCATAGTTGTCCAGAGGGGTCTAAGTCACAGTGCTGTGACCAGGTTGGCCTCTGTAAAGCCCCATCTGTGCAGAGAAGGGAAGGACGATCTGGGCCCCACATCTTGACCCTCCTCAGTTCTAGGGAGGGTCTAGAAGCCTGTTATCTCACTTAAACTCCGTGAGGGAGGGATCATCATCTCTGTTTTATTGCTGAGGAAACAGAGGCCCAGAGAGGTTGTCCCTGTCCGAGGCTGCCCTGGGAGCAGAGGGCAGTGGGTCCAGTGGCCTGGGATATTGCCATGGCTACAATTCCACCGCCTCCCCAATCAGACTGAGGGGTGGCAGCTGCAGACCAGAAGGAGCTGTGGCCTCTACCTTGGGGGATCCGAGGTCTGGGCATATGGGGGACAATAGGACAATCATTGTGGGAATCGGGGCCCAGAAAGGAGAGAGGCGCTGTCCACAGGCACCGCATTTGACAGGGTAGCCCAAGGAGCCCAGACCTTTCCTTGGGTACAGTTACCCGATAGTGGCAGGGTGGCAGTCAACGAGGGAGGGGCGGGGGGAGCTTGGGTGACAAGTCGATCTCCCCCTTCCCCAGGGACCTGGCCCCGAAGGACTGGAATGGTGCATCTGACCCCTTTGTCCGAGTACACTACAATGGCCGGACACAGGAGACCTCGGTGAGAAGGTTGGGAGGGGGCAGGGAGGCTCAGGGGCCTGCTGGGTCCTCACCACCCCCTGGGGGGCAGGTGGGGCTGGGAGTCACAGAGGCTGACAGAAGAGCAGGGCAGCCTCTCTGAGGGCACAGAGTGGGTCCCAGGCTTCCAGCCCTTCTGCCTCCAGGCCCTGTGGCCTCAGCCAGGCTGGGCTGGGGTTGGGTTTGGGGGGGTGGGAAGCTGAGACAACTGGTGCTGTCCACACTGCTTTCCTCACTTCCGGGAAATGGCCAGGATGGTGGGCTCAGCCTGGGGGGGAGGGTCGAGACTTGGGTCCTCAGTGCAGTCTGCCACCATTTTGCTGTGTGGCCTTGGGACTCCCTCACCCACTCTGGGCCTCAGTGTCCCCATCTGAGAAATGGGAGGTGGGGAGGGTTGGACAGGAAGTTGTTACCTTTATTATCAGAGGGCCTCTGCATGGCCCCAGGAGAGAGGCTGCATCAGGGCCCTTGCAGGAAAACCAGGGGAGGTGTTTGGGGTGGCTCTGCCCTTGGTTGGGCATAGGGACCCCTGTGGAGTCAAGACCACCCCTGCTTACCCTTCGCTGGGCAGATCGTGAAGAAATCATGCTACCCACGCTGGAATGAGACATTCGAATTTGAGCTGGAGGAGGGGGCCGGGGAAGCACTGTGTGTGGAGGCCTGGGACTGGGACCTTGTCAGCCGCAACGACTTCCTGGGCAAAGTGAGCGCTGCCCTGCCTCCCTACCCCAACCCCACAAGGTTCCATCTGCCACCTTCAGCATCTCCATTCCAGCCACCCAACCTCCAAGGGCCTCCCTCCAGCTTCTCCAGAGAGGGCCATTCAGAAGGCCTGGGACTCCCCAGAACCAAAAACTCCCCTCCCCATGCCAGTGGTGTCCAGGGACCCTTGAAGGTAACCCTCCCCCGACAAGACCAGGAGTTGGCAAGGAAGAGAGCTGAGTATCCCCACCCCAGTGTGGCCTCCCGGCTCTGCTCTGTCTCCAGGTGGTGTTCAATGTCCCAGGACTGTGGGCAGCCCAGCAGGAGGAGGGCTGGTTCCGGCTGCAGCCTGACAAGCCCAAGAGTTGGCTGGATGAGTGAGTGCTAGGGACCTGGCGGCAGGATGGCAGCCTCTGGCCCCGGGTGCAGGCTGAGGGCTGGCTACAGGCAGGGAGGGAGAGTTGGTCAGGGGTCAAGGTGACACAGTCCCGGACTTAACCCTTTCCTCTGAGCTTCAAGGCAGTACAGGTCTCCTGCTTTCTGCCTTCTGGCAGTTTCTGGAACAATCTCTCAGACCCTTTCCCTTTAAGGGTTTCCGTGCAGGCCCCAGGGTTCTGAGTCAGTATCCCTCTATACCTCTGCTATATCTCTGCTGCCTCCCTGGGATTCTCCAGGAATAAGGTTGCCAGGTGAAAACAGGAAACCCAGTTACAACTCAATTTCAGGTAAACAATAATTTTTTAGTATAAGCATGTCCATGTAGTATTTGAGACATGTTTATACTAAAATTTCCAATTCAACTGGGCGTCTTATATTTTTTATTATTCTAAATCTGGCAGCTCTATCCCGGAAGCCCCTGGCCTCCTGGCCCCCCGCTCTCAGCCCTAAAGTGGAGGCTCAGCAGTGCCCCCACATCCGCACTGATGATTCAGCTTTGCTGCTGTCTCCCTGCGGAAGGCTCCAGACCCCCCCCACCCCGTCCCCGCTCTTAACAGGGCAGGGGCATGGGTAGAAGGGTGCACATCCAGCACCAAGGCAATTCCAAAGAACAAACCAAGGGCACGCCTTGACTGGGCATCCACTGTGGGTGACCACGTGCAGAGCAGCACCACGTGTTGAACTGCCTGTGCTGAGGGCAGAGGCCTTTGAAAATGTTAAGCCTGAGTCAGCACCCCTCACCGGAAGGGGCCTGAGCAAGGGAGCTTGGAAGATAGGCCTAAACTGGCAAGTTGCTCAGCCTGCCTGAGCCTCAGTTTCCCCTGGCAGGTGGTTATGAGGGTGAAGGGAGGCAGTGGAGGGGCATCTGCTTCAGGGGTAAAGTGTACACCCAAGGGAGGTGGTATCTGGGAGTTCACAAACTTGAGGTTAGGGAGCCCCACATGTCCACGGGGGCCAAGCTTGGAGTCTGAACGTGACGGGGCAGGCCTTGAAGGCGGGTGGGGTTCCCATGAGTACAAGCCAGGAAGGGCTCTCCAGACAGAGAAAGCAGAATGGGCAAAGAGAGTGGGATGGTGCAGAGACACTGTGGGACTGGCCCCCAGGGAGGGAGACTGGAGGCAGTGGGAAGGGGCTATGGCCCAGGACGGCCTGGGTCTCTGGTGGAGAGGTCATGGGCTGCCCATTCCAGGGGCAACCTGGGCTCCTTGCAGCTGGAGGTGTGGCTGCGGGACGAGACGGTGCTGCCGTCTGGCTGCTACCAGCCCCTGGTGCAGCTGCTGTGCCGGGAGGTGAAGCTGGGTACCCAGGTGAGGGGTCCCTGGGGGGAGGTAGGAGGGTCCTCCCTGTCCTCCTAAACTCACTCTGCAGAATGAAAAACCAAGTCAGGATGGTAAGGGGCTGGCATCCTGCTGTGCCCTTCCCTCACTCTCCCTTGGGAAAGTGCCCCCCTTCCCCATGGTGTGCCAGGGTCCCTGCCCATCCCTCAGCCCTGCTTCTCCTTGCTGCCCCCTGCAGGGCCCAGGGCAGCTGATTGCCCTCATCGAGGCGAACACCAGCACCGAGTGCCGCCAGGAGGTGGCCACCAACCTGCTCAAACTCTTCCTGGGGCAGGGGCTGGCCAAAGACTTTCTGGACCTGCTCTTCCAGCTGGAGCTGGGTCGCACCAGTGAGGCCTGGGCTAAGTGGCTAGTTCAAGGGTGTGGCTGAGAAGGGAGCTGGAGCCAAGGACTGCGGAGATGCTGGGAGGGGAGAGATCCAGGAAGCCCTCCTGTAGGAGACTGATGGGTCAGATTAGGACAAGAAGAGGCAGGAGGGAGGCAAGCGAAAGAGCAAAGGAACAGAGGTGGGACGGGGTGGGGAGGTGACAGGGAGGCTCTTTACTGAGGCACCAGCTTAGAGCCCCCACACCCAAGACCCTCTGTCCTTCTCGAGACCTTGTCCCTCTCCCACCTACCTCTCTCACCCACTGGAACCTCTCCTTGTAGGCGAGGCCAACACCCTGTTCCGGAGCAACTCTCTGGCCTCCAAGTCCATGGAGTCTTTTCTGAAGGTGAGGTTGCATGGTATCTGTCCTCGTTTTATACGAGGAGACCAAGAGAGGCCAAGCGACAGAGGGGACTTCAACTCAAGTCATTTGTCTCCATTTCCAGTGCTCTTTAAGGCTAAGAATTCCATTCATTCACCCTGGGAGCAGCTGTGCACTGCGCCCACCACCCTATTTGTGTGGGTAGCACTCTCCACGTCACGCTGTATGGGGGGGAGACAAAAGGGGAAGGAAAGGGGGAGGGGGTGGCTGAGGAGACAAGATGCTGGGAGTTGGCGGGCAGCTGGGGGTGTGAGGATCAGTCTCACTCTTGGTGGCCCTCAGGTGGCTGGGATGCGGTATCTGCATGGCATCCTGGGCCCCATCATTGACAGAGTGTTTGAAGAGAAGAAGTACGTGGAGTTGGACCCGAGCAAAGTGGAGGTCAAAGATGTGGGGTGAGGCCAGGGGCAGTCCAGGGGAGGGGAAAGGGCAGCCCCGGGGAGGGGGGAAGGTCAGGCCCACTCTCTAAACGTGTTTACGGCTCTGCCTGGGTTTACCTGTTGTGACTCTGCCACGTTTCCACCTGTGTCTTATGTCTGTGCTGTGCCTCTGCTGATGGCTTTCTGTGCCTATCCACGGCAGCCCCTGTCCACGCCGTGTGTGCTTAGCGCCCCTCTCTCTGTGGGTCCGCCCCGGCCCACGCAGGTGCTCGGGGTTGCACCGCCCACAGACCAAAGCCGAGGTGGTGGAGCAGAGTGCGCAGACACTGCGCTCCCACCTGGGGGCGCTGCTGAGCGCGCTCAGTCGCTCCGTGCGTGCCTGCCCTGCCGTGGTCCGCGCCACCTTCCGCCAGCTCTTCCGGCGCGTGTGCGAGCGCTTCCCCAGTGCCCAGCACGAGGTGCGCCCTATCGGAGTGGATAAGGGAGGGGAGAAAGTGTTGGGGGAAGAGGAGCTGCGGGCCACTGGGATGGTGGTGAGGGTGGAGTGTTGGAAGCTGAGGAAGGGTGGGGCGGGGTCATGGGGAGACGTAACAGGGACAGTAGGAAGGGGGTCTCAGGAGCCCAGGCCTGGGAATAGAACAGTCAGGCTCTCCCCGTCTTCTCTTCAGAATGTGCCGTTCATCGCCGTCACCAGCTTTCTGTGCCTGCGCTTCTTGTCCCCTGCCATCATGGCACCCAAGCTCTTCCACCTGCGAGAGCGACACGCAGACGCCCGCACCAGCCGCACCCTGCTCCTGTTGGCTAAGGTGCATACCTGTGGACAGTAGCAGGATTCCTGGCTGGGTGTTGGAGACGTTGTCCCTGCCTGGACTGCAGTGTGTACCCGACTGACTCCGGGAAGGTCTTGTAGCGACGCCGCTGATAATGCTCATGCTGGCACCCCACTTCACAGTTTACAAAGATTTCTCACGTCATCTCACCCGAGCCCAATCTCATAGATGAGGAAAAAGAGGCCTGAGAGGTTGCCCAAGGCCGCACAGGCTGTCAGTGGTGTAGGAGGGGCTTCGAGCCCAGGTCTTCAGCATGCAGGGATACCCAGTGGAGCAGTGCCTGATGCGGAACCTGCAGAGGCAGGTTAATAGGTTGGGCCCAAATGGTCTCACCTATTACAGTCCCAAAAGGCTTCAAACTCTGATTATTTCAACCCTGCTCCCCAGCCGGGCTGGGATGGACCATGGGCAGGGCCTGTGCCACCTCTTCCTCCATCTCTACAGCTGGAGTGGCACAGACCTTACGGGTGGGGTGCAGTGGCCAGGTCCCTCACCCTAATCCAGTGGAGCCTGGCTTTTCCTGCCCCTAGGCAGTGCAGAACGTGGGCAACATGGACACGCCAGCTTCCAGGGCCAAGGAGGCGTGGATGGAGCCCTTGCAGTCCACTGTGTGCCAGGGCGTGGCCCAGCTGAAGGACTTCATCACCAAGTTGGTGGACATCGAGGAGAAAGAAGGTGAGCGCTTCTGAGTGCAGCCCACCCAGGGCCATGCCAGCCCCTCGTGGCACCACCCACAGCTGGCTGTGCTCGTTTGCTCCACCCTAACCCTACTCACGTAGCTCACTTTTCACCCTTCCTATCTGGCCTGGCAGAGCTGGACCTGCAGCAGGCGCTGAGCTTGCAGGCACCGCTGGTGAAGGAGGGGCCGCTCTTCATCCACAGGACCAAGGGCAAGGGCCCCCTCATGTCCTCCTCCTTCAAGAAGCTTCACTTCTCCCTCACCACTGAGGCCCTCAGCTTTGCCAAGACGCCCACCTCCAAGGTGGGTAAGGAGGGAGGCAAGTGAGTAGGGC